>NC_137048.1:3725653-4053153 GCF_032717465.1 Coenobita brevimanus | reverse complement strand
AACACTGCTAACTAGAGGGGCACTCAATGGAGCGCAGATCTCTGACAAGGGCAACGTAATTTCCAAAATAATCTTGATGGGTTAGGTTTTCTCATCACTGGTTGGGGTTTCACAAAAAATGCTTTCCGGATCCGGAATCTGTCATACGATACGGATCGGTCCCAAAAGTTAATCGGTTTTTCCCTGGAACACGGGCTATCTACACAGCAAATTTGGTCCAAATCTTTCTTTTAGTTTTTGAGTTATCCTGCTAACAGAGAAACAAACAAACAAACAAACAAAAAACAGAGGTGAAAACATACTAACCTTGTCGGAGAGAATAACAATACACAAGTCATGACAATCGCTTCTTCGTATTACCATCTTTTCTTTCTTCAGTCCGACTTGTTAACGAGACCTGTAACATTATGGATGTGTTGTCTCAGACAAGTTGTTTTGTAAAACAATGGGGATTTTCTCCAATTTTTTTTTTCTTTGCCCCATCGGTCATTAAAAATGCAACTGACCGAGCCTAGAATTTTCTTTCTCAGTCTATCTTTCACACTGGTTTTTACTACTGCCTACCAGATGCAGTGTGTCTAGGTATCGTAAAATGTTTTGCAATCGTATTCCTGGTCATTTTTAATGCATTGTTAAACAATAGCATATTTACTGGATATTTTTTTAAAGAAAGATTTTGATGCAAAAATTAATAGGGCCATAAAGTATCTGCTGATCCTATCCGATCAATATTATATAGGTTAAAATTAAGAACTAATTACAAACTAGAGGGACACTCACTGAAGCTAATCTCTCCGTCAAGGGCAACGTAATTTCCAAAAAACTCTTCATAATGGCTTAGGTTCTCTCATCACTGATTAGGGCTTCACATATTGCACACACACACACACACACACACACACACACACACACACACACACACACACACACGCACAAGTTTTCCGGATCCAGAATCTGTAATACGATTCGGATTGGTCCCAAAAGTTAATCATTTGTTCTCTGGGACATGGGCTATCTACCCACCAAATTGGTCCAAATCTCCCATTTAATTTCTAGTAATCCTGCTAACTGACAAACAAACAAACAAACCAGGGTGAAAACATACTCTCCTTGTCGGAGAAAAGTAATGAACATCCATGCATAACTATTCCTGCAGCCACACCATGTTATCTTCTTCATCTACCTCCATCCTTTGCTCCCCAGAGTGCTGTCTACACGCTGTATCCGCTTTTTCGTCCAAAATACTTTATCCCCTATTTTATGCCACCAGGTCTCTTTTTCTTGCTTATCTCAGTCTCCCACCAACTCCCTTCCCCTTTTCAGTATTTTCTTTGTCTTAACCCGTCCTTCTCATCTTTCTTTTCACAACAACTCCATCATCTCACTTCACCCCCTTCTTTCCTTCCCACATTTTTGTTTCATTGTTTCCCTTGACCGTTCATACAGTCTTTCGTCTCCTCTTTCTCTTACGTTACTTCTCACTTGGTCCATCACCTTCCCTCTCCACATTAGTAGTAAATCTTTCTGTTACTATCTCTTCAAGCAGTTTCTTCTCTACTACCTAACCCTCTCTCTCTCTCTCTCTCTCTCTCTCTCTCTCTCTCTCTCTCTCTCTCTCTCTCTCTCACACACACACACACACACACACACACACACACACACACACACACACACACACACACCAATGTGGTCTGTCAACAAAAATAAACGTTACTGCATAGTGCACCATTCGTTGCAAATATGAAACATTTTGCAGAGGGACTGACGTTGATTTAAAATGTGTGTGTGTGTGTGTGTGTGTGTGTGTGTGTGTGTGTGTGTGTGTGTGTGTGTGTGTGTGTGTGTGTGTGAGAGAGAGAGAGAGAGAGAGAGAGAGATATTGAGTGCTGTGGTGTAAACGATATTATACACGGCCAGCAATCAAGAGATTTTGGGATCAATTCTAATGCCATCGACGAGACCTCTGGCTCGGGCCTCAGTGCGATCTTCACCTTAAAATGAAACTAATGACCTTGAGTGTATCGACTGATACGAGTCATAGTCTGTGGTAATGCCTGAATTATATTTTTGTTAGTTTTGGTGAATATATTTTTTGTACTGGCCAAGCAAGATATTTTTTTTTTTAATTTTCACTTCGTCAGCATCATCTAATTCTTCCCAACTGACTCTCCTTCCTGACTTAACCTAACCTAATCGAAACTAATCTGTCATAACTTAACCTTTACTCTAACTTAATTACCTTAAGCAAGCCCTTGACCCAATGAATCCAAGGAGCTTGGTGATTCCTACGCTAGAACGGGACAAACGTCTCCTGGGTGTCAGAGGGAACAAGCATCGCACGGATCACACATGGCAGGCACACATGTTGACGCTGTGCCCAAGACATGGAGTACGCGTGACATAAGTTCCACACATGCTTATATTGCTTCAGGGTTATTTCTTTCAATTATATTTTGTTAACATACAAAAGTTTCAAACACCTGATAGCAAGCCTCACATCCTTTCCTCTCTCCTTTATAAGTAATCATCGCTCCATCTACAAATGCTTTTCTCTACCTTTTTATGACTTACTTTAATAAAACTAGATCACATCTTTATTCACACGGAATGCAATAATCTGTCAAGTCCTTGATTTTCTAAGCTTTCGTTTTTTAGTTTCTCTTTAGGTTCAGCTAGGTCCGTCTATTTTTTTCTTTTATAGAAGATGAACAGCAGATGGAAAACTAATTTGAATTTGAAAAACAAACTATATACCAGATTATTGGTGTCCTCCGTCCAAAAAAATATCTGCAACAGTTGGACTTCAACTGCTATATGCTGAAATTTGGGGGGAAACTATTCTGATGAAGGAGTTTCAAAGAGAGGCAGTTCAGGGTATTTAAAAATTTTGATAGGCAAAACTTCTGCAATGTGGCAGTGGGACAGTCCAATCATAAGAGCTACCAAATGAGCACGCAACACAGGGAGGCAACATTCTGTCTTGCTTCTAGGGGAGGGTATTAATAATTTTTACAGCTTTGTTCTGAATTTTGTCCAGTTGCTTCAGTGCAATTTCCCCACATTCATTCAACAAGGGTGAGCAATATTCCAGCTGAGAGCACACATGACTCTTGTATATTATAGCTAACTGCTCGTCAGTGAAGAAGTTACGGACTCTAAACAGTAATCCAAGTTTCACTGAAGCAATTTTAGCAAATGATATAATATCAGAGTTCCAGCTCAGGCTACTATCAAGTGAAACATGGAGACTAAATACTGTACTTATAGTGACAGGAATATTGGTTGCATTGAAGATAAGATAGGAATCAAGCAATATCTGTCAGTTTGTAAATTATATACTGGTATACTTGTTTTTTCTAGCATTAAATGAAGCAGTGTTATTTTGTCACCACTCACTGTTCTTAGATAAGTGTTGATTTATGGAGATTGCTGTACTGAGTTGGGAGTTAGAGTTATCAAACTTTGTGAATGGGTGTTAAAGAGTGAAAGAACTGTGAAGCATTGTCACATGGATATGAGTGAATGGGATGATGGGTGAAAGACAAGAGATCCTTAAGATAAATTAGACATAGGGTTGGAATCTAAGCTGATCCTTGTGGCACGCCGGCATTTACCGAGTGGAAATTTTAAAAATGAATTTATTACACCCAAAGGGCGACATACCTATGGTCGTACCATTCTAAAGTGGCGGTTTGGGTGGGGCACGAACCTCTGTACAGTGCTGCCACGTTTTCCATACTCTCGATGCCTCTCTCTCTCTCTCTCTCTCTCTCTCTCTCTCTCTCTCTCTCTCTCTCTCTCTCTCTCTCTCTCTCCTGGGGGGATGTGCATCACCCTAGGGAATTTTGTTTCTTTTATGTCTTATAAACTTGTGCTTTCATATCTTTATTTTGTTTTTTATTATATTATTGTTTTACATATGACGCCAGATTACCTCGGTGTTACGGCACCTTTTCATTCAATCATTCTCGCCCTCCTTCCTTCCCTCCCTTCATCTTTCCCTCAGCTTGACAATGCACTCAACACTGCTCCTTGCCTGCCTTCTCTCTCTCTCTCTCTCTCTCTCTCTCTCTCTCTCTCTCTCTCTCTCTCTCTCTCTCTCTCTCTCTCTCTCTCTCTCCTTGGGGAGATGTGCATTACCCTTGGGAATTTTGTTTCTTTTATGAGTGACTTATAAACTTGCGCTTTCATTTCTTTATTTTGTTTTTATTATATCTAATTATGTTTAAAAATATTATTGTTTTACATATGGCACCAGATGACCTCGTTGTTGTGGCGCCATGATTTGTTTTCATTCAATCACTCTCTCCCTCCTTCCTTCCCTCCCTTCCTTCAACTCTCACTCAGCTGCACTCAACACTGACCCTGGTCTGCCTTCCCCCCCCCCCTCTCTCTATCTCGTCTGTGGTATTTTAGGATACATTTTGGTTATTTTCTTTTACGTTATAATGTACATATTGTAAATTTGACTTTATTTCCACACCACCCAGGAGGTTATAAGTCTTGGCGCTTTTTATTTAAGAGGTGTCCCCAAACAGGCCTATTCCTCTATCCCTCACAGATGACCAGGTGGGACTGGGTGTGTGTGAGTGTTGCCGCTCACGAGGGTTTAATGTATATATTTTTTTTTACTAAGAAACTGGCATATTTATGCTTATATTCCTGCACATTATCTTATAATCATAACTGTGACATTATTACCAACCCCAGAAATACGGTAACAGCCAATAAAAGTGACTACTTTTATTTAAGCACCACTGTAAAATAATTATGCCACGTTTCTGTATTGCCGTATAAATATTTTACGCATAATCGGTTTACTGTTCCTTCATATATTATAATACACACGTTACCATTATATTCTTATGTGTTTATCTTATTGTGATGCCTGTTACATATATCAGAGCCGTTCACATAGCGGGTATGGAACACGTGGCACCACTGTACAGAGGTTCGTGCCCCACCTAAACCGCCACTTAAGATTGGTACCACCATAGTAACAGGACCATGAGTCCAAGCATTATATACGGAGGAACCCGTCTCTTGCAGGTTACACTGTTTTGTTTCTTAGATATACTGGTATTGGAGTCTATAGTACAGGAGTCAGCATCCAACAAAGTGTGGATGTCTCACAAGAATGATATCTAAATGACTGTCTGTGCATTGATAAGTACATACATACTGTATATTAGTCAGTACTGTCCCTGTGACAGTAGGTCCTTGACTTCAGTGGGACACCCAAGACAGTAATGCTGAGCATTGTTGGTATTAGGACGGTCACACAGTTTGCAGGAGAAGTGAGGCACGTCCCCTGCCTCAGAGACGTGCCAGACAGGGTAATATCCCAGCCAAAGTTGAACAGACACAATATTGTGTCTGCAAACCATAAGGCCATACCGACGATTTTTGGAAGGAAACAGACGATTGTGATCAAAATGTTGGATGGACACATTCTGGGCCCGCCCAGCGTTCCTGCAACGGAGTGTAGGGAGAAGAGTGGCTGAATGTATATTCTTTTTGTAGCAGAGGAGGGAGGATGTAGCATCATCAGGTAGAGGCAGTCCACAGGCATTTTTCGTGAGGAGGTCAACAATGTCATTGGCTGGAATTCCAACATACAAAGGAATCCACAAGAACTGTATGGTGAGCGAATTTTCACGAGCTTAGACTAACTGACGAGAGATTCGTTGAACTAAATGGTTCCATGTGGGTTTTGGAGATGAGATGGCTTGAAAGGCAGACTGACAGTCACAGATAACAACACCATTCAGTGTTTGCTGAGAAAGGAGACTTACTGCAAACAAGAGACCCTTTAGCTCACAGTGGGTAGAGATACAAGTTAGGCAGTCTGTGGCCAACCCAGCCTCCCTCTGGTAGGTCCAAACTGTGAGTGGATGGCACATCCATCACTCCCATCTGCTTGCAGAAATTCATTGATGTGGAGATGGTGCACGGCAGGAACTGAGGAAGGCACATTCGTGATGGTTTCCAGAGTTAGGTGTTTCTGAAGGGGTGGTAGGTCTGCTTTGGAGGTAGGAATATAGCATATTTCCTGATGAGGAATCCTCCATGGAGGTGGAACATGATCCGCTTCTGCCACTTGAACATTAAGTCTTTGTTAGACGGAACAGGCTGTATTAATGAGGGTGCGGACACCTGACCGAAGTGAAGATAGCAATGTAACAAGGTCAAGTGAAGTTCTGATGACATGAAAAAAATAAAGAGCAAGATGGGGAGACAGAAGGCATTTGATGCTGAAGTATGAGACATTGGCGTATATTCTCTCAATAAGGCGGGGAGGGGGGAGACTGAGTTTGGTTTGCATGTTGACTATTCTGGTGGAAATAAGACTGCCCATGTTGTATGTTATTACCTTGTTCTGAAAATTTTCAGTGGGTTCTAAGGATGTCTTTGGTAGTTGACTAAGGGCATGGGAGAGGTAGTCGACAACTGAACGTATGAATAGAATGTAGACAGTTCTGGCCACAGGGATTGAAATTCCAGCAGCATTGCTGGTGAGCCACTTGAAGGGAATTAAGTACAACTGCAGCCAATATAGGAGGTCTTGGACGATGGGATGAACATGCTGTCTTACAGGCATGGTTGAGATGATCCATTCAGGCACACCCAGGTGGAGGTACTGCCTGCACAGGGGGATGACACTATTTCCTACAGTGAATTCTGGAAGCATTCCTAGCTTGATGGGAAAGAAGATTCTTCTTTATTTCTAGGGAGAGGATGAGGCCAAATGTGGATGGCGACTGATAGCATGACTGAAGGAAGCATTAAAGATCTTCTGGAGTGTGGAAGTAAATCAAGATATTGTCAGAGTAACAAGTAACAGTCGTTCTGGTAATTTGGGAAGAAGAGAGAGTAACCAATGCATAATTACATTAAAAAGAAATGGTCTTAGAACAACATCTGCGGAGTGCCGAGTTTGAAGGCCCAGGAGGAGCTACATGTGCTCTTCAAAAGGACACACGAAGTTCTGTTACAGAAGTAACTCCATATCCGTCTCAAGATTTCCTTGGACACCAAATTCCACCAGCTAATCGATGATGATATTTCTGTTTTCAGCATCTACGACACTTTTAATATCAATAAATGCTACGGTACTGGTGGGGCAGAGAAGGGTATAGAGTTCCATTAGACAGTGGTGTTTACTTCTTTGTGGCAGAAAACCATGCAGTCTGGGTGTGAGTTTGTCTTCCAGCTGAAACATGAGATGGGTAAGGCAAATGCATTCAAGCACCTTGCTGAAGCAGGAAGTGATGGAAATGGGTCTGAATTTGTCATTACCAGGTTTCGGAATGGGCAAAATTGTGCTGGAGGTCCAGGCATTAGGCAAATATCCCTTATGGAAGCATAGATTGCAGAGTAATAGCAGGTATCTGCCAGGGACTTTCAGGAGTAGGCAAAGGACAGGGTAAATGATGCCATCATCCCTGGGAGTTGTTGCCTTACTCTTAATGGGAGCACGTCGCAACTCGTCCTTAAATATTAGCACGTCATTATCCTCAACTGCCTTTAGTAAAACAGCCATCAGACAAAGAATGCAAACTTTTTGGTGGGAAGAGAGTGCATCTTGAATATGTGCAGCAAGGTTGCATGCTTGTGATTGTTCAGACCATGTATTAATAAGATGTCGTGCATATTGAGCTGGACTGTGGTGGAGGGCACTGAAGGGCTTTTTCTTGATAACCTTGTTTATTAGATGCCACATGAATCCAACACTCGTCTAATGGTTGATGCTATCTGTGAACTTCCACCCGGATTCAGTAAGGACACATTGTTGGAGGGCAGTTAGAGCATCTCTTGATGCCTAGTGCTGGTGCAGACGGTCAAGTGTTGGTTGCCATTGGATAGAAAGACCGTCTTCCACCAGCTTCCTTTCTGCTTGGAGAATGCACTGATCACGTGTCCAAGCATGAGCTTCAGGGCGACTTTTATTGTGTGGTCTTGTAGCATAGTGGCCATGTAAGTCATGGGTGGAGTTTACCAAGGAGGGATGTACTGTAAGTTATCAGGTGACTGTAAATTAAATGTAGGGAGGAGGTTGGAAATGCATGAGGTGTACAGTATATAGGGCAGTACTTAGGAGGAATGGGAATGTGAGTGTTAGTGTGAGGAGAGGAAGGTCCAGCAGAGAAGGAATAGTGGAGGCTGAGGAAAACGTGGTCTGAGAAGAGGATAGGGATGGAAGAGCACCTGACTTGGGACAGAACTAGTCCCGATGTTATGATGTGATCAAGAGGGCCTCCACGAATGTGCGTGGCACCACCAGTGTCCCAGCAAGTGAGCTGGTAGCGAGAGATGTATTCATGGGGAGGAGGCCCATTGCAATTTGGAGTAGGAGAGAGGTCACCCAGAGCAGGATGCCAGGTATTAAAGTCACCCATGAAGATCATGCCACGAATTATAGGAATAAGGAGGGCAGGGAGATTAATCCTTCCAGGGACGGAATAGACACTATATAAGCGGATCCAACCATAGCCCACTGTCACCTCAAAAAGTGAAAAGGTTATATCGTCTACAGAGTAGTGGAGAAGTTGATGTGGTATGGAAGAATGAGTGTAACTAATGAGACCTTTCCTGGCGAGATGAACATTTGAAACATAGCCAGTAAGTGTGGGAGCCTCTTCTCCAGGTAGAGGATGACCAACAAAAGCTTTTTGAATGAATATAACGTGTGGGTGATGGCGACATGCATAGCTCTTGAATGCAAAGGGTTTCAAATGACTTCCTACTCCACAGGCATTCCAAGAGATAACATGCAGGAGCATTCGGTTAGCGAATTTCACATTTGGGTTTCCGAGAGTCAAGCAGGGATGACGAGGAAGCATGAGCACTGCCTTGTGGTGCAGGATGTGAGCGGTCCTTTGCTGATAGCTCGCTAATCCTTTCAAGGTGAGAGGCCATGTCATCTACCTTCTCTGTAGGGGTGGTGACAATTGTAATGATAACCTGATGAGACTTGACAAGAGATGAGGGTGTGCTTTCAGTGCTGGTGTGTAGACTGACCAGGCCATCGATGAATGCCTCAATTGCAGCAAAGCATGCTGTAAGCACTGTGCACCGAAACATCAGAAAGGCAACAGTTTCACGGAGGGCAAGTACTTGTGCAGAATCGGGAGTAGAAGAAGAGGCAGGTGAGATGGCAGTTTCCAGTGGCAATGGTGGTGGTGGAGGTGATGGTGCTGGTGATGGTGGCGAGTGTGGTAGTGTGGCTCTAGGAGTCGTGGCAGGGCCCGAGTGTTTAGTACAACCATGCCACACATTGACTTCTGGCTTATAACAATGAGGACATCTCCAGTGCAAGGTGTCCATGCAGGTATTGGTAACAGTTTCAAAGTAGAAGTGGTAGCAGCAGTGGTGGGTGGTGAACGACTGCAATGTGGGCAAGTCCACGAGGCATGGTTGGCAGCACTCCACGCACACTTCTCCAAGGCAGAGCAGTAACATAATATATACCCGCTTTCCCAGGCATCTGAAGCACCATTGCTGTTTATCCTTCATTCTGCATAGCTCACAGGACGGGAGACAAGGGAGGAAACTGAAATTGACAACTGCCAATGGAGGGTCTGGGAGGCTCCAGATGACAAGGCGGTTGATGGGCATCCCATTTTGATGGATATGATGGGCAGTGTAGAAGCCAGGGAGTTCTTTGGCCAAGAAAGAGTCAACGCCAATAGGGTGGTGGGTGATGAGGTAGGTAGGGAACTACGGGGCCAGTCAACTGAGTCCTGAACATCCAGGAACAAGGAAAGGAACTCACCATTTGTGACCCCGTCAGTGATATCCGTACGTAGATGAAGCGGGAGGTGACAGCAGACATCTTGATGTCAGTTAGCTCCCGATTGAGACAGAATGTCTTGGTGACCTCATATAGCCAACGAAGCGTCACATCAACAGTCGGGTACTCTTTGAAGACAAGTATAACATACTCAGCCCGGGAAGCAAATGCTGAAGGAGCTGATGCATGTTGGGAAGGTGTCTTCTGTGGAGTGAGATGAGGGGGAAATGATCAGGAACCTTGCACTGAGAAGAAGTCTCATTGCACTTGGATGTTTTTGCAGTAGAAGATGATGGTTCATTGTTGGTATAAAAAATGTTTTCCACAGGGTGTTTGGTGGAGGTGGAGCCCTGGGTGGCATGGTGGGGGGCTACAGGTTTAGGCAGCCTGGGAGTCACTGTGACTGCAGTAGATGTGGAACCCTGGTGTCTATGAAGGTCAAGTGGGGACAAAGCTTCCTCAGTCGGGATGTCGTCATCACTGAGAGCTAGTCCGATCTCAAGATCAGTGAGGGAGGCGAGTCCAATGTATTCCGTATTGCCCTAATAGGGTAGCATTCAGAGCAATGGCAACACCTTCACCAGCACTGGCCACATCTTCACCAGCGGAGTGAAGTTGGTACGAGTGCCCAGGGAAAGTGACGTAACTATGACGATACTACATGCTCATGTGCGGACACGGAACCTCCAACTGGAGGCTAGTGGCCAGGTATAAGGACTTTTATATAAAAAATATTGACAAAGTCCAAAAACCCTTTAATTCCCGGGTGACACTATACTAAAGACGAGATCTTACTATAGCTCTCTGCCAAGGCTGGAGGGTCGTGGCTTGCTAGATCCTTCAGAATTTCGTTAAAATGAGGAAAGCTCTTTCACGGGTTTGTTTACTTGCCGCGAACGCTACGTAGACACCGACTGAGTGGAAATTGGTATAAACCTCATCTACTTTTATCTTTCTTTTAAGACGAGGAAATCAGTGAAACAAAAGAAGACGGGCCATAGCAAGGAAGCTTGGATAACAGGAAATGGTGCCGCACTCTGTCAACATCTTTAGAATGGATTTCTTCATGTTGGTCAATTGACTGATAGATGGTATGAGTCAAGAGATTGCATATATCAACAGTGATTCTGTCGTCGGAAACCATACTGTCTGTCACTAATTAATTTGTTGGATTCAAGATGTTTATCGGTAGGCTACTAAAAAGAATCTCCAAAAACTTACGAATAAATGATTTTATAGCTATTGGTCTGTAGTCAGAGTGAGCAGAGGAACTTCCTGTTTTTAGGAACTAGGTGGATATTGGCTTCCTTCCTAGAAATAAGGAATGAAGAAGTTAATATGCATAGTCAGAGTAATTTAGCTAGCACAGGCGTAAATTCTGGGGAACATTTTCAAACGATTGGAGGAATGCCATCTGGACCTGGAGCTTGGTTGGTAAGTTGTGATAATTTCTAGTCATGATGGTTCATTCTAGCCATGTTAAAACCCATTTAATTCTGCGCCGGCATAAATGTACTATCAGCCAAACTGTTTCCATGCAGGACCTTGCAGGCCACCTTAAGTTTATCACACTGACTTAGGACGATGCATATCGTCTTGTACCTCTTGCCTCTGAAAGCATGTGTCGTGTCAAAAATCAGTTCTACCTGTGCACGGAGATTTAAAAGATAATTTGGTTTCAGGCCCATTAAAGTTCTTCAGTTCAGGTTAATCCAGATCACTTCACGTCTTGCCTGTGAGAGCCCGTGCCAAAACCATCCCTGCTAGTGTTGCGATAGTTGAAACGTATCATTTAAGATTTCCAGGACTGCTTGGGTGTGGGCAAAAAAGAATGGGCAGTATTGCCTGGGGTGGTACTGGAATGATGATGATAGGAGAATTTTATCCTGTGAACAAGGGCAGCTGGTAGTTGTGCAATGATATTTGTTTTATAGCAGTCATCGCAATATGGAAAAATGGGTATGATGCACAGAAGTGAGGGGGTGGTTTTGCTGAGGTAATTTTGGGTGGTGAGGTATGCATGCCAGGGAAAGTATAGCCTGCAGTGTGAGGATGGGTGCTGTAGGTAAGCTAGGCCAGTAAGGTTAGGGAAAATACTATAGGTGGGCTGAGCGAATGCAGATGGGTGAGTTGAGTAGTGAGGCTGAGTGGGATAAATACACCCTGTGGTTTTTTCTGTTGCTGTGTTGGTAAAAGAAATATGAATGATAGGTTTCTTAGATTTCGGAGTGAGGAGGCGAGGGTTGATGGGATAGGTTGGGCGGAGAGCAGTGGGTTAGTTGGTGGGATGATTGTGGATGGTGGGGACATGGCATGGTAAGATGCTCTCCATTTATTTATTTATTTATGCTGTTTAATGACAAGTTATACTGAGACATACACTGACACCATATGAACCAAACGGAGACTAAGAGACTCAGAGAATGTATGAGAGGTTGGATGGAAGATGCATATTTATTAAGCACTGAAGTGAACATCTTAAATTCGTTTGTAGTGGTCACCATTCAAAATCAATAGAGTCGAACAAAAGACAGACTAGTGGATGAACGGAAGCGTGACCCATTTCACTGGATGCCCTGTTGTATTTTCCCTTTTTGGCTTCTACCCGTACATTCTTCCACCCGGATACACATAAGATGATGGTGATGACGGTGATTAGGAGGAGGAAGGAAAGGAGTAGTAGAAAGTGATGTTTCGCCCATCCATCAGAACACTGTCAACTGCTGTGAGATACAACTGTCGTCACTCCCCCAGCAGCAACCAATTACTGGGCCAGCAGCATATCCTGTGATCTGTTAACTAGGCAAACGAGGCCCCGGAGGGGAGGCAGTAGGTTGGTGGTAATTATGAAGGGCAGGGAAGAGAACCAGGACTCGCAGATGTGAGAAGTAAAGACTATATAAGAAGACAGTAAATGAAAGCAGCATTACAACAACAGTTTAATTGTGTTTTCAGTTGATGAAAAAAATATTGTCTAAATTCAGACTTACGTCTTACCATTACCTGGTTAGAATTTACAATGAAACATTTTGTACATTTCACAGCCAGTACAGGGGATACTTCGGTTCCTTCAGTATGGCACTGTAGTATGATACGCTGGTTTACTGATACTATGTCACAAAGTGTGTGACTGTTATAGTATTATCACACCTGATTTTGTGGTCCCCTATACAACATTTTTAAAGTGTTATATGCTAAAAATACACTCAGCGTAAGTAATTTTTATGAGAATTTAAAAATGTTCCAAGCATTTGCAGACGTTCACTATGAACGGCCAACTCACCTCTCTTGACCATTCCCAGTTATAACTAATTCACTCCAAATTAATAGCAAAAAATATAGAAATTACTTAGAGCTAATTTAGGAGTGGTTATTCAGGAAGCCAACCATGGATGACGATGGGCAGACCGCTGGAATGGCTTCTCTTCTGGGCACAAAGGGCAGGATAATAGCTGTGCAATTTACCGTCCCGGGTCTCTACTTTGCCAAGCCCTCTTCCACGCATACTGTGGAAAATGGCGGCTTCCTTCAAGCTCGTTGGGAGTTGCCACTTACTAGTTTAACCATTTACACGTATTGCTAATACCAGTATTTATTAGTTCATGAAATTAGCAATATAAATGTAACTCCATGAGCTTCTATTAGTTTTAAATAAAAATCTACAACCAAGTTCAGGATTAATATTATTGACCTTCTCTCTGTTTTCTCACTGGAAAGTTCCACGTAGGCACGCGCTACTTCGTGAATTGTAATGCATGGACTATTATCTTCCATATATTACAATCATTGTAATAAATATTTTTATTACAATATAACTGTGCTTAACGTCAGAGGCAGTAGCATTTTATTGAATGGTATATGTAAAACATAATTAGCAAACAAAGTGAGCGTTAGTTCTTAAGTTTCAAAACCACCTGAACCGTCAGATCAAAATTTTGTGGTTAAAATCTCTGTTTGTAACTATGAAAACTATATCTTTCAGGCACGCATTTACTACTTTCACCCAGAACACCTCTCAATGGGGGAAAATTTTTCACAACAGTAGTGGTTGTATGAACACCCCATCTCCCAAAAGGTTTTAACCCATCTCTGGTCAGAGCCTTAATTCATACTTTTACCTCTCTTAGTTGACAGGCTAAGAATATATATATATATATATATATATATATATATATATATATATATATTTTTATATATATATATATATACATATTGTTACGGAATAGAGAAATATAATGTACACTTTAAGTGAGAATACTAAAAATCACTACTGTCCCTTAAAGTTCCAGGTTCAAAACAAAAGAGTTAGGTAAAATTACAAGTTAAAGTTTAATGCTCAAACTAACAACAAAACATTCAGGACTCATAAGGATAATGTAATGGCAAAAAACAGGTTAAATATATGGTTAACTGCAATAGCCTCTATTAACACGAAATTAGCATGAGTAAATTTATCTAAGTCAGCCCTGTTAAAATGAGATACCAGATAATACTCAGTGAATGCAAGATATATTATTACAGATACAAAATACTATTAATGATGGCTGACAATAAGAACCTTTACATAAATTACAAAAATCTTACTAGGCCTAAGAATTAACCTTATGCTACACAGTACAAGAAAAAAATGCAACAACAGTTATACTCAAATTACACACAGCTGCTAGATGGTTGGAGACTTCCTGAGAAACTCACAATAATAATAACTGTATAGGGGAGGACAGAGATGTGAGCAAAATGAGGAGTAGATCTAAGTGGCAATAATGCAGAGACTGAGCTCATTATATAGGGGCCGGCAGAGCCTGATACAACTTGTAAGAAGGACGCGCAAATGAAGCCATGGGGACAAAGAGTTGACAATCCTGCTCTGAACAACAGAAAGAACGACTTACTCTACTATAACGGTAGAAGGGGGGACTGAGGCAGAACACGCTCGTGATCAAACATGCAGCACACTGCACGTTAAAATTACACAAAGGATGATGAAATCACAGGCCATGTAACACCTCCCCACAAAGAGAAAGAAATTTACAAAGGAAATTTCTTATTACTCTAAAACAATCCGTCTAAAGTCTAGATAAGCAATCTGCAATAACATTTTCTTTCCCCTTGACATGTTGTATGTCTAATGAATGCTCCTGAAGAAGTAGAATCCATCTTGTCAATCTCTGATTTTTAACTTTAAACTTACTAAGGAATTTCAGTGGGTTATGATCGGTATAAATGACTATGGGGTCAAAACCAGAACACAAATAAAATGAAAAATGCTGTAAACCCAAAATCAAGGCCAAAAGCTCTTTCTCAATAGTTGAGTAGTTCTTTCGAGGTGGAGTGAACTTCTTACTGTAATAAGATACAGGGTGATCAATACCCTGATCATCCTCTTGCAGCAAAACAGCCCCAGCTCCTGTATCACTTGCATCAACAGCCATCTTAAAAGGCTTAGCAAAATTTGGAGTAGCGAGCACTGGCTGACTTAATAGGATAGCTTTAAGTTTGTTGAAAGAGGATTCACAGTTATCGGTCCAGACAAATTTAACTCCCTTTTTCAGTAGGTCTGTAAGTGGTGATACAAGAACTGAAAAGTTTAGAACAAATCTCCTGTAAAAACCTACCATTCCCAAAAATCTCTGTAGCTCTTTCCTACTTTTAGGTCTGGGAAGATCACTTATAACCTGAACCTTAGCTCCTGGTGGTGCAACATGTCCATCACCAATTACGTACCCAAGGTACTGAACTTTAGCTTGACCAAACTCACACTTTGATAAATTAGCTACAAGATTAGCCAGAACCAAACGCTCAAGAAATTTACTGACATGGCATAGGTGATCTTTCCAGTTGTCACTGAAGATTAATACATCATCAATATAAACAACACACCCTGCCAAACCCTCTGTTACAACATTCATGAGCATCTGAAATGTGGCTGGTGCATTCTTCATACCATATGGCATTACAGAACATGCAAAAGTCTTTCCTAGTGTTACAAAACATGAGATCTCCCTAGCACGTTCAGTCATAGGTACTTGCCAGTATCCCTTTAACAAATCAAACTTACTAATGTACCTAGCCTTTCCAATCTTGTCCATGCAATCTTCCACACGAGGGAGAGGGTAAGTGTCTGTTTTGGTTATCTGATTAACACGTCTGTAGTCGATGCAAAGCCGCTGTGACCCACCTGGCTTAGGGACTAGAGTGACAGGAGAACTCCACTCGCTCTGACAGGGCTCAATCATCTTGTGGTCCAACAGGTAGCCAAGCTCCTTCTGGATGAGAGGAACTTTCACTGGGTTCACACGGTAAGGAGGCAGTTTAATTGGCTTTGCGTCTCCAACATCGACATCATGCATCAACACAGTGGTTCTTCCTGGAGTAGCACGGAACACTTGCGGGTACTTCTGCAGTAATGCCGAAAACTCTAGCCTTTCCTCGGGAGGCAGATGAGAAAGCTTAGTCTGGAGATCATTCATGATATCAGGATTCTTCCCCAAACTATCACTCAGGCTCAAACTGCATGGGAGAGCTTCACTTGCAGACTCGTGTGGAACAGCTACAGTGCAGACTGGATTATTTTCGTCCCGCCTGTGATATAACTTTAGCATGTTGATGTGACAAAGTTGCTTGTTCTTTCTACGATCTGGTGTGGCGATGACATAGTTGACATCACTGAGTTTCTTCTCCACGAAATAAGGACCACTAAACTTGGCTTGAAGAGGTTGCCCATGAACTGGTAGCAGAATCAAAACCTGATCTCCTGGCTGAAAGTGGCATAACCTGGACTTCTTATCATACCAAGTCTTCATCTTCTCCTGAGCAGCTCCTAAATTCTCTCTCGCCAGCTGTAAAGCAGTGGACAGCCGTTCTTTGAACTTCATCACATACTCCAGCAGGTTGACGTCATCTTCCTCCGACAGCCAGCATTCCTTGAGTAATTTAAGGGGTCCTCTTACTTCATGGCCAAACAGTAGTTCAAAAGGTGAGAAGCCCAGTGATTCATTTGGAGATTTTCTTGCGGCAAATACAACAAATGGAAGACCTTTATCCCAGTATTTCTGATGTTCCAAACAGTATTTCTTGAGCATCGATTTAAGTGTTTGATGATATCTCTCCAACGCTCCTTGGGTCTGGGGATGGTAAGCTGAAGACGTGATCTGGGTGATGCCCAACTCTTTCAGAGACTGCTTGAAAACATTTGACATGAAATTACTTCCCCGGTCTGACTGTACCTCCTTGGGCAGACCAAACTTTGTGAAGAACCCTAGCATTTCCTTAACCACGTTCTTTGCTGAGATATTTCTAAGTGGAATGGCTTCAGGATAACGAGTAGCCATATCAATCAGGGTCAACACATAAGAAAATCCTGAAGAAGTCTTAGGAAGAGGGTCCACAATATCCACCAACACACGGGTGAAAGGCGCCTCAAAAGGAGGAATGGGAACTAGAGGTGCAACCTTTTCGGTCTGATTACACTTCCCCACAACTTGACAGGTGTGACAAGACTTACAATACCAGGAAACATCCCTGAAGATACCTGGCCAGTAGAAGTGTTTCAAAATGCGTGCCACAGTCTTCCTGACTCCAAGGTGTCCTGCCAAACTGGAATCATGAGCCACTCTAATTATATCCTGCCTACAAACACGAGGGATGAAAACTTGATGTACAACCTCCCATTCACAGTCGGCTGATGCTGTTGGGGGTCTCCACTTCCTCATAAGTACTCCTGACTTTATATAATAACAAGTAGAAGCACCAGCTGACTCTTCCTCACTGCAAGCAGAGTTAGCTAGACCTTTCAACTCAGGGTCAGCAACCTGCAACTCAACCAACTCTTGACGAGACAAATTATCTACACTACGGGGTACTGCCTCATCTGGTGAGTGGTCCAAATTAGCAAGAAAAGTGTCAGCTAGGATAACATCATCATCATCATTATCCTCTAAATCACTAGTAACTTTAGACTTAGCCCTAGTGACAGCACATGCAGGGAACACATCAGGGACATCACAATCCTGGGCCGCAGCCACTGGCTCACTAGACAACTGAGGAGCTGGACACACTTGACTTCCACCAATATCATTTCCAAGTAAGAAAGTTACACCTGACATTGGGAGTGTCTCAACCAACCCAACCATAACGGAACCATTAACAAAACCAGACTCTAAATTCACTCTGCACAGAGGGACAGAGAAGTAATTATTCCCTACACTTTGTAAGATTACAGTTTCATCAGAGGAATTAACATTAGAGCCTAGAACACTGATCAGCATAAGGGATTGGCAAGCACCTGTATCACGATATATTTTAACTGATTTCCTGTCATTACTGTCCAGAGGACTGACAAAACCATCAGACAGGAAATTAGCACATGAACTCTTGAGAGTGTCACCCACGTTACTGTTCAAAAGAGGAGCTCCATCATGAGAATTTAAGTTACCCCTCAAAGTAGGTTCAGTTAACTCAGTTAAAGAATTATGGGAACTCTCAAGAGTGGACACTAGACCAATTGACTGAATATTTAAAGACTCCTTTTTGTTCACATCACGCTGTCTCCTGAAACATTTCTCCGTAGTATGACCAAACTTACTACAATAAGTACATTTACTTTTTTGAAATCTAGAGGTGAAGCTGGTATTTACTTCCTGAGAAACATCATCTTTATTCTCTTTCTTGTTACCTGTACTCTGAGTAGAGGCAACGTACTTACTCTCAGCTTTCCCTTTTTCTTTAGAATATCTCTTGTGAGTGAGAACATATTCATCAGCTAAAACTGCAGCATCAGACAAATTATCTATTCTTTTCTCATCAAGATATAGGCTTACATCTTTACTAATACACCTCTTGAAGTCCTCCAGCAAAATCATCTGCTTAAATTTACCAAAATCAGAATCCACATTCTTAGAATTTAACCACTGCTCTAACAGATTTTCTTTGATTTTTGCCTACTCAACATGGGATTGCTTATCTTGCTTGTAAGTTGTCCTAAATTTTACTCTATAGGCTTCAGGAACAAGCTCATAGGCCTTAAGAATCAAGCTCTTAACTACATCATAATTATCAGATTGATCCTGAGGCAAAGATGCATAAGTTACTTGAGCTTTACCAGTGAGAACAGTTTGAAGGAGTACTGGCCAATACTTTTTGGGCCAATTAAAACCTGTAGCTACCCTCTCAAACAACTGAAAATACTTTGTTAAATCAGATTCATTAAAAGGAGGGACAAGTTTAACAGTTTTAGCCACATCAAAATCATCAGAGCTAGATGATCCAGTTCCACCTTGTTTCATGCGATACTCATGGTCTGCCTGAATCCTAGCTAGTTCAATTTGTGCCTGAGCCTGTATCTGTGCCTCCTGAATCCGAGCCTGAGATTCAGCCTCCTTAGCATTTGCTTGAAATTCAGTCTCCTGAATACGAGCCTGAGACTCCGCCTCCTTAGCCTGAGACTCAGCCTCCTTAGCACGTGCTTGAAATTCAGCCTCCTTAACACGAGCCTCCTGCAGGGCTAGCTGTAACTTAGCTAATTCAATCTGCGTTTGCTCATTTGGAGGAGTTACATTAAACAAGCTTTTATTAATCATGCCAACAATTTGATCTTTAGAATGATGAGAGTGAACTGCAATTCCCAATTGTTGAGCAACAAGCTTAAGTTCATTCTTTGTTCTGTTTTCTACATCACACACTGTTTGCACATTTGACAAAAAATCTTTGGCTTCATCAAGTGTAGTAATAGTAGACATCATGAATAAATCACAGTCACAAAATATCAAGCAATATCCTTATGATAATATCCTGAATATCCTGATAAGAGGTCGCCAAATTTATGTTACGGAACAGAGAAAGATAATGTACACTTTAAGTGAGAATACTAAAAATCACTACTGTCCCGTAAAGTTCCAGGTTCAAAACAAAAGAGTTAGGTAAAATTACAAGTTAAAGTTTAATGCTCAAACTAACAACAAAACATTCAGGACTCATAAAGATAATGTAATGGCAAAAAACAGGTTAAATATATGGTTAACTGCAATAGCCTCTATTAACACGAAATTAGTATGAGTAAATTTATCTAAGTCAGGCCTGTTAAAATGAGATACCAGATAATACTCAGTGAATGCAAGATATATTATTACAGATACAAAATATTAATGATGGCTGACAATAAGAACCTTTACATAAATTACAAAAACCTTACTAGGCCTAAGAATTAACCTTATGCTACACAGTACAAGAAAAAAATGCAACAACAGTTATACTCAAATTACACACAGCTGCTAGATGGCTGGAGACTTCCTGAGAAACTCACAGTAATAATAACTCTACAGGGGAGGACAGAGATGTGAGCAAAATGAGGAGTAGATCTAAGTGGCAATAATGCAGAGACAGCTCATTATATAGGGGCCGGCAGAGCTTGATACAACTTGTAAGAAGGACGCGCAAATGAAGCCATGGGGACAAAGAGTTGACAATCCTGCTCTGAACAACAGAAAGAACGACTTACTCTACTATAACGGTAGAAGGGGGGACTGAGGCAGAACACGCTCGTGATCAAACGTGCAGCACACTGCACGTTAAAATTACACAAAGGATAATGAAATCACAGGCCATGTAACAATATATATATATATATATATATATATATATATATATATATATATATATATATATATATATATATATATATATATATATATTGGCCACATCAACTCTGAACACCATTTAAATAATACCGATAACAGTTGACCTGTTGCAGCAGACGAAAGTAGGTCAAATGACATTTTAATCTGCACATGCCGCCTTCATGATAGAAATTTCAGGGCTCGTGTTGACAACGTGAAAATGTCATCATCTTCATCATCATTCTCACCATACATAATTCGTGTATCCTGTCAGGACAGGAAGAGATGTGGAGTGGCTTAATTGCTTATAATAAAAAAAAAATGCTGGAACACTAATAATTACAATAATAGTTATGGGTGAGTGAGCAGGAAAGAAAAGGAAGAGTTAGTACAATGGGATGAAGATGCGAAAAGGAGGAAGAGAAGCGGCAGGATTAGGATTAGGAAACAATAACTGACTGGGAGGGTAACAGAGGTGAACAACTTGCCGATAGTTCATGGCGGGAAAGACGAGGGATAAGGTGGACATAACCTGAACTATAAAGCTTGCTATCGGGTAAGTACTTATGAAAGAGATTCATGCAACAGAAGATGTCAGAGAGAAATATTAACCAATAATACTGGAATGACTACTACTGATTTTGATTACCAAGCCAGCTTCAGCAACACTTACCAAGGAAAACCATCGTCTTCGTTCGTCACTGCCAATGTTCTTTCGTTTTCTTTCATTACAGTTTGCTCCATGGTGTCCTATATTTTCGTCCACTTTTCATGGCATTTTCTTATTTACATAATTTAATAAACAGTCTAGTACAGTCAACAAATAAAAAGTATCGGTCATCTTACCACATATATCGTTCTGAAACACGGACGAAGCATCGTGATATATTCGGCACCCTGTAATAAGTGCAAATATTGTCCGTTGTAATTATTAGAACGGGAAAACGCCCAAATCGCCACATAATGGATGGTATACTTTTTGAGACAACACGTTAATAGATTTATCTGCATTTGTAAAACTCACTCTCTTTCAGAACCATCGATCCCCTGTTATGAGTCCATATTATATTTACAAATCATAATAGATAAATAGACAAATAGACAGATAGACAGCTGTATGCGAGCCTGGGAAAGGGAAATGATCTTGCAAGTTAACTGAGGAAAAGCTGACGACAGATTAGGAAGTAGCAATGTCAGGAGATGATGCAGGCAGTTTGTCAGCGAGAAAGCAGGAGAACAAAGCCTAGTGACATACACACATACTCACACACAGGTTTCTGGAACTTTCCAACCACAGTGTAACACACGTGACAAGACCCCTGTTTCACCAGAATTTAGGAAAGAGAGCTCAGAAGGAGACAGCCCATGGAATCGACAGGTAGTGGGGAGAAGGGCTTAGCAACATGGAAGAGAGAGAAAGAGAGCGAGACAGGGAGGTAGCTAGCGGGACTCTACTTATACTTCACTCGTGTGTGAGAGATTTGTTAATATTTCCAAGACAAATAAAAATAGTCCCATACTATTCTTTACCTCTCCTGTCATTGCATGACAAATGGGAACCAAGATTATCTACTTACAAACAACTCAAGTATAACAACCGCTCGTCCACAAGTCTAATAGATAACTTCTCTACAAGTAACTACAAAGCCCTTTTTTATGACAATTGGTAGCAGCGAACGTATACAAACCTCGTCTACGAATCAACAGTGAATTCCTACAAAATATCAAGATTGAAAACAAAAAATACCTCTCACAACCGACAACTCACAACCAGCTCCTGACAGTATTCTCTCCAACCAGCCCCCTCCGTCTCCCCGATCATCATGCTGATGTAAAGGTGAAGAGGTCACAGGACGCCTTGCAAGTAGTTTAACAAAATACTGATACCAACAATCTTGCAATTTCTACGACGAACCAACGAACTACAACCATCTACAATCAACTACAAGTAACAACTCTACGAGTCGTCTGTATAATCTTCTACACGCACCTACAAGTAGCGGCGTCTTCATCCCACAACGAGTAAATCACAAGAGAAAAGGACCGAAAAAACATCGACAAAGAAAAACAAAACAAACAAACGAAGAATGAGACACGACTCACAACTCACAACTACCAGACCTCACCCTCCTCTCTCTGCTACATCCACCCAACCTCCACCGCTGACGCAGGAGTGAAGAGGTCAAGACGACGAAGCAAATACCAAGCCCATATTCACAACTCATCTTACTCACTCATCTTCACTCAAGTTACTCATCGCTACTCATTTACTCACCACAGCTACCAGTGTGGGAAGTCGACGTCACCATACGTGTGCTGAAACGACGCCAAGCCGTGTGTCTGACACCCCACAACACGTCAATCAACCCGTGAAGAACAACGCTATCACCAAGTGCAACACCACTCACACCATTTCCACCACGGTAAAAATTAGTGAGTTACATATTTACTTCATTTATACAATACACAGTGAAAGACATAAAAATGCTGCACAAACATATAAAATTTGCTGTATAGTTACAATTTACGTACACATACTTACTTCAATTATCTGCATAACTCAAACACTAAATAATCACCATCAGTAAATATTCTACACTGTATATATTCATTCATTTATTATCCATCTTCTAATCTCATATGTGAAAAATTTTAGTACATGTAGCTTGAGTAAATATATTCTTAATCCACCGATTCCCCCATTCTTCGTTCACAACACTCCAAGTTCCTCTGACACCCGAAGTCCCCCCATCCAGGAGTGTCAATAGCTACCTGATATTGTGCAAGCTCCGCCTTGTTGCTTATCCATTTTAACCAACTGCCTCATCATCATCATCTCTCACATCATCAGCATATCACGCTTTATTTGTATGATCACCACCATCAGCTTCATTCCTCATCTGTTTCATTCAAACATATCATCCTTGGATTACCGTAAGTTCTGGGCAGGCATGGGACGCATAATTATACAAAATCTCTTTTACAGGATCACACTGTGTTCTTGCCAGTCTTGGTGGTGACATCACTATCACACCAAAGCTATTACCATATGCTCACAGTTTGCTTACATTTTGCTGCATGTACGGCTCTATACTAATGTCACATATTCTCCTCCCCCCTACCCTCTGGCAGTCATTTCATCTCTACACGGTATAAAAAAAAAAAAAAAAAAGGAAAAATGATCACTGCACATCTCAGGCAAAATTTTCGTGATCCATTTTCTGTCTATCTATCTGTCAGTCTATCTATCTATCTATCTGCCTGTCTATCTATACAGTATCTATATACCTATCTATATCTATATCTATCTATCTATCTGTTTATATCTCTATCTCTATCTATATCTCTATCTATATCTATATATCTATATCTATATCTATCTATCTATCTATAAAGTTAATATTTCATGGTATTATAGTTTTCAATTCGTGTACCAAATATGTTTAGTAATAAAACTAATTGTAAATAAGTAAGATATAAACTAAGGACACGATAAAACAAAAAATATTCTTACACATCTCCACGAAACAAATGGAGGCTAATGAATATAGAAATATGTGTTCTAGTCAATAAAAATTGTATAAGTAAATAAAAATACAAATAAAAATATATAATTAAACCTAGTGCTATCTTCTTAAATTACTTGCGAGACTACCATAGATTTTCTAAGAAGGCTATCTTGCCAAACTTTTTCCATTTACCCAAACAAGCAGGTTATTTGTCATTGCACATGATCATCATCTACACAAAATCAGCTTCATCACTGAACAAATCTGATTGATCACTGCAAACTTTGTGATCACTGCACACTTACTGTATTGTAAACCCTGAAACCCTGGAAATTGCAACCAAGATCTTCGCTTGCGGCAATAACAAGCAGCTACAAATACAGGTAAAAAAAGTATATACTGTATACTCGTGTGTATATATATATATATATATATATATATATATATATATATATATATTTGTGTGTGTGTGTGTGTGTGTGTGTGTGTGTGTGTGTGTGTGTGTGTGTGTGTGTGTGTGTGGTCACCAAATATTTTCTTGTGTTTAACCTTTACAGTGGCTTTTTCAGCCTCAGGTACTACATTCTGGTTACTGCGAAGCAAAATTTTGTACCGCTGAGAAACTAGCTACCGTTAAAGGGATAAGGCCCTCCAGAGGTAAAATGTTGAGAGTGAACAGTTAAAATGTCGTGTAAACTATAATGTATTTTCTTTTTTTATAACAGAACAGAGGAAGGAAAAACAAATGAAAAAAAAAAAAATCCATGCACCAGATTACTGGTGTCCTCTGTTCATGAAGTATATATCTGTAACAGTTAGACTTGAACAGCAGTAGGTTGAAGTTTGGAGGGAAACAACTCTGGGGAAGCGAGTTCCAGAGAGATGCGGTTCGGGGAATGAAAGAATTCTGATAGGCAGAAGTTCTGCAGTATGGCTGAGTGACATTCCAGTCATGAGCACTGCCAGCTGCCCGTGTAGCACAAGGGAAGGCATGGAGAGGTGGCACCATGAATGCAACTTCGTCTGAGCATTTGCTGTAGAAATATCTGTAAAATAACGCAAGAGGAGTTAGTTTATTAGTAATAGCAGGGTTATTAATAATTCTAACAGCTTTGTTCTGAATCTTGTCTACTTGTTTTAATGCAACCTCTCCACATCCGCTCCACAAGGATGAGCAGTATTCAAGCTGAGAGCGCACATGACTCTTATAAATTATAACTAACTGCTCGTCAGTGAAGAAGTTACGGACTCTGTACAATAATCCAAGTTTCTTTGAGGAGGTTTTAGCAAGTGATCTAACATGAGAGGTCCAGCTGAGGGCATTGTTAAGCGAGACGTCGAGAATTTCAATACTATTGGAAATGGGGATATTTGTAGCATTGAAGGTAATATACGATTCTGGCAATACCTGCCTATTAGTAAATTGTATATATTTAGTTTTATTAGCATTAAATGAGACAAGGTTCTCTTGTTCCCATTCACTGATCGTGGATAAGTCTTGATTTAAAGAGATGGCTGTACTGAGGTGAGAGTTAGAGACATTGGACTTTGTAAATGGATGTCTGAGTGTGAATGAACTATGAAGTGTTGAGTCATCTGCATATGAATGGATGGGATTGTGGGTGACAGATAAGAGATCATTAATATGAACGAGGAACAGGGTTGGTGCCAGAACTGATCCCTGCGGCACACCAGCATTAACTGAGTGGAAAGTGGAATATACATAATCCACTTTTACTCTTATTTTTCTATTGCTGAGATGTGAGGAAATCAAAGGAACAAAAGAGTTTAGTCCATAGCAAGGGAGTTTGGACAACAGAGAACGGTGCCAGCCTACGTCGAAAGCTTTAGAAATATCCAGGGCTACTGCATGAGTTTCACCATGCAGGTCAACTGATTGATGGATGGTATGAGTCAGGAGATTGAGTATGTCAATGGTGGATCTTTCTTGGCGAAAACCATATTGTCTATCACTAATTAAGTTGTTGGATTCAAGATGTTTAACTATGTGCTTCTTAATTAAAGTTTTAAAAACGTTATCAAGAGAAGATGTGACAGCCATTGGTCTGTAATCAGAGGGGTCAAAGGAACTTCCTTTCTTTGGAACTGGGTGGATATTGGCTTCTTTCCATGAATTAGGAAATGAAGAAGTACGTATGCATAGTCTGAATAATTTAGCAAGAACAGAGGCAAGTTCTGGGGAACACTTTTTCAAAACAATTAGCGGAATTCCATCTGGGCCTGGAGCTTTGTTGGTAGGTAAATTGTCTAGGATGGATTTCAGGTACCTTATCTGTATTTTAAGTGGAACAATGTCGGGAGAGGCAAGTTCTAGTGCTGGGACATTCTGGCTGGCTTCATCTAAGGTAGAATTTCTGGCAAATCTAATTTAAAAATGTAGTGTATTATGTAAATCAGTCTCTCTGTGGAGAGAGAGAGAGAGAGAGAGAGAGAGAGAGAGAGAGAAAGAGAGAGAGAGAGAGAGAAGTAATCTGTTGTATTTTTAGAAACTATTTTTTTTTTATTTCCTGATCATAAATGCTTGATTACATTTGTCGTCTGTGCTTTGAATACTTTAAATGAAAAATTTCTTTGTTTTCGTTTTCATAATATATCCACAATGGCATATGGGCTTGCGACATTGGTGTGGCATGAAAACAAAAAGGCAAGAGTTAGATTGGTGGAGATGAGATTCTTTAGAAACGTGTGTGCAATTCTGAGAGTAAATTGGATAAGAAATAACGTAATTCTTGATGGATGATGAGAAAGAAGACAGAAAAATTGAGGAGTAGACTGTAGCACCAGTCGATCAGGGCAGTACTCTCAAGGTGGGTGGAAAGCTGATGACAGGGAGAGCTGGAGCTCCCGTTTCATCAGCCCTCGGGACTAGTTCCCGACCATTCCCTTTTGCTGAACTTTTTCAGTGTTTCAGTAACACAGAGAGTAGGCCAGCATGCTCTCTGATGCAAGTTTCTCTAACAGTCAACACCAAACTACATGCACAGTACACGCTACACTTCCTTTTCTAAATTAAAAGAAAAATGGCGCATTTAGACCTTGCCTAGGAGTCCCCGGGGGGGGGGGGACCACAAATGCACCCATCATCCGCCCATCTCCCGATGACGACTCTATGAGTTGCCTGGAATCACTGTCTGATTCCTTCTTCATTTCTGCAACATTCGCGGCCTCTCCTCTAACTTTCTCTCTGTTGAACATCACCTTCTCTTTTTAACCTAGACTCAGTTGTCTGAGGCAACTGACAGCAAACCCTTTTCTATATCCTCCTACTTTCTCTATACTCATTTCAAAGCCAAAGGTGGTTGTTGTGTATATATACGCAACGACTTAACTTGCTCTCGTGTTCCTGAGCTTGATTCTTCTGAATTCTTTACTCTCCGGCTTCGGCTTTCCTGTCATTCTCTGACTAAATATATCTGCGTTGTTTACTTATCCCCTAATTCTACTGACTATCAAAAATTCTTTGACTATCTTACTTCTACGATGGAACATATTCTATCCATTTCTCCTTTCTCTGAAATCTCCATTCTAGGATATTTCAATGTTCACCACTACCTTTGGCTCTCCACTCCTTTCACTGATCCACCTGGTGAACAAGCCTACATCTTTTCTATCCTTAATGACCTAGAGCAGCTTGTACAGCACCCTACCCGTATCCCTGACTGTCTTGGAGAGAGCTCCAACGTACTTGACCTCTTCCTTATAACTAATCTTTTCTTTCCATTGGGCTCCTCCAGTCACAACCTTATTACCTTAAGCTGTCCTATCGCTGTGGTACAGCCTGTGGGTCCTCCAAAGAAATGGCGAATGTGGCACTTTGGAACTGCAGATTGGGAGGCCCTCAGGCAGTACTTCTTTGATTTTCCCTGGAATGATTATTGCTTCCATGGTCGGGAGCCATCTGAGTGTGCCTTGCGCATTACAGAAGTTATTCTCTCGGGTATGGAAGCATACGTTCCTTTTTCATAGCTTTTGACTAATGCAAGACAGCCTTGGTTTAATCGCGTTTGTTCTAATGCTGTCCACAACAAGGAGAGGGCCTATAAAATGTACCAGCACCAGCCCGCCCCTTAATCACATCTTTTTTATGTTTCTGCCCAGAATCGTGCTAAGTCCGTTCTTCGCTCAGCTAAAACTAATTTCATCTGCATTAAATGCTCTCAACTCTCCAACTCGAATTTTTCCTGCTCTTTCTGGCACCTTGCCAAAAATCTTTCTAACAACTTTACCTCATCATTCTTCCCTCCTCTTTTCTACTCTGATGGCTCTGTTGCTATTTCTTCTACTGATAAAGCAGATCTCTTCACTCAGACTTTCTCCTTCAATTCCACCTCAAACGATTCCAGTGCTGTTCCTCCATCACTTTCCCCCTCTGACTTCCTCATGGCTGACATTATCTTCAGCTGATGTATTTTCTGCCATCACTGGCCTCAGTACTAACAAGGCATATGGGCCTGATGGAGTCCCTCCTGTTGTTCTCAAGAACTGTGCTTCTGTGCTTACACCCTGCCTAGGTAAACTCTTTCGCCTTTATCTTTCAACTTGTACCTTTCCTTCTTGCTGGAAGTTTGCTCTCATTCAGCCAGACCCAAAGAAGAGTGACAGTTCCCAACTCTCTAAGTGTTGTCCAATTGCTTTAACATCCTGTGTCTCAAAGTTATGACTCTATTCTCAACAGAAAAATTTTAAAGCATCTTTCCTATCACAACCTTCTTTCTGTTCGTCAGTATGGGTTCCGTCAGGGACGCTCCACTGGCGATCTTCTCACCTACCTTTCAGATTTCTGGTCATCCTCCTTTTGGGACTTTGGTGAAAGCTTTGTCATTGCACTTAACATCTCAAAGGCTTTTGATCGAGTCTGGCACAAATCTTTAATTTCCAAACTGTCCTCTTACAGTTTCTATCCTTCTATCTGTACTTTCATCTACAGCTTCCTTTCTGGTTGTTTTATAGCCACTGTTGTAGATGGCCATCGTTCTTCTCCTAGATCTATTAACAGTGATGTTCCTCAGGGCTCTGTCCTATCACCAACTTTTTTCCTTTTATTCATCAATGATCTTCTAAGCTGTACATCTAACCCTATCCACAAGTATGCTGATGATTCCACCCTTCACCTTTCCATTCAGTTCCTGCAACGTCCATCCCAGCAGTTACTTCAACAAACAAGGGATGAGGCTATGGCACTCCTAATATCTGACCTGGCTCGTATCTCTGACTGGGGTAAAAATAATCTTGTTTTTAACCCGCCCCATCCCAACCAATTTTTCACCACTGACCCCCCCCCCCCAATCCCGACCAATTTTTGATTTTTTTGGGGGGGGCCCAAACCTCTGCTTTTGGTGAGAAACATCAAAAATTCATAGAAAAATTGCTCACCTAGGGTTTAAAATACTGAATACAGGTAGCAGTACCCTTTACCTTACTATGTTTTCTATCAGGCTGGCTCCAAAGAAAATGAGTTCTATGGGGGGTAACTATTCCACACCACTCATAAATGGTATTTATTTAATTCTTAGGTATGAATTTATATGTAGTACGAGAGTATATTGCTTTTCACACAGTAATATAGGCAATATAAGCATTGTTTCACTCACCAAACACATCATCATACATACCTAACCTTTTTTTTGGTGACATTACCTGATCATCGTTTCTGACTGTTTCTTCCTCTAATGCTACGTAAACTTTGTCCTCCACATTGTCATTGATTGGGGAATCCCTGTGGCCTTGAATTTTGTACCGTGGCACGACATGTCTTTATTGGCAAGGTCACTGGTAACAGGTGAATTGCCGAGACAATGGCGTGCGGGAGGGGGGAGGTTATGCAGGGTAAGGCATTGACACTGCCTGGCATCTTGTAGAGAAAGGTATCCCGTGTATACGTACCAAAAATCACGTGCAAAATATGAAAATCGTGCAAATTAGGGACCTTGCAATTGCTGCGCATTTATATATGTCAACCGGAGTCACAGTGACAAAACGTGTGGACGTATTTATTCGTCAACGGGAGTCGGCTGGTTAATGCATCTAAGACTCAATTTTTACACCTGTCAACCTGACAGAATCTTCCACAGGAGTACCCACTAAAATATAATAATATCCAGCTCAATCTAGCATCATCCTTGAACATGCTTGGGGTTTCATTCACTCGGGATTTATCTTGGAAAGATCATATTACATCTCTGGTAAAATCTGCTTCAAAGAGATTAGGTGTGCTAAGCCTGCACAGTTGTTGACTTTATACATGGGATTTGTTCCCCCCTGTGTGGAGTACAACTCTCATGTGTGGGGAAGCTCCCCACATACGGCTCTTCTTAATAGGGTGGAGTCAAAGGCATTTCTTCTCATTAACTCTGCTCCTCTTACTGGCTCCCTTCAACCTCTGTCTCTTCGCCCCATTGTTGCCTCTTTATCTCTTTTCTATCACTACTTCCTTGGTCATTGCTCCTCTGAACTGTCTGCTTGCACCCATCTAGCAATAAACTCTCATCCATTTTCTGTCCAGCTCTCTAATGCAGGAGTTAACCATTGCTCCCAATCCTTCATTTATGCAACAGGTTATCTCTGGAACTGTCTCCCTCTGTCTGTATTTCCTACTTCCTATGATCTCCAGTCTTTCAAATGCAGTGTGTCCAGGCATTTCGATATGAACAAATCTTGAATTTGGCTCTCTTTTGTATTGTTTTTTTTTTTCTTGGAAGGAACTGTTTTGTGGGCTCGTAGACTTTGGTTCCTTCTTCATCACATCAACCCCTACACCGCGGGCATGTTTACCAAAGTTTTGCATGTCCCGCAGGGTTATTCGGGCTCCAACAGACTCTCAACTGCTATTTACACATTATTTACACATTATTTCCAAATTACTCTGCTTTCACACTTACACTGTTAGAACTGCTTCTGGCTGTGGTAATCGAAGAAGCAGGTAACACAGAGGGGAACCTGGCACTCAGCACACTGCCAAAAGGTGCGTTTGTGCGTTTGTGCTCAGGTGTGCGGCGGGTGGTATGTGCACATACCTGACACCTGCGAATCGCAGCCTTCCTTTTCCCTGTGGCAGGCATAAGCTCAAGTCTGTGCCGATCCATATACGCCCTCTGCTCAAGTCGATCGGGAAGTGTTACTGGATGGCGCCTTGGAGTTGCTGCTGTCACCCTACCATATCTTTCCAGCAGCTGCTGAACACAAGTCCTGGCGAGCAACCTCAGGGAGAAGGACTTGGGTGGCTTGACCTTCATCTTGTACAGGATGAAGGCGTTCAGCATCGTCATATCTATGAGATGGAGAAAAGCTTTCCTGTACCACCTAGTATTCTTCCTGAAGCAGTCGATCTCACCAATCATCATGTCGGACTTGTCCACCAGCCGCATGTTGATATTGTAGTCTAACACAGCATCAGGTTTCATCACAGGTTCGCCTGTCCTATGGTCGACCTTCCCACTGTCTGTTATTTCCCCCTTATGTATGGTGGTGAGCATGTGCACGACCCTCTTGTCATGCCACCGTATTGCCAGCATCTTCTCAGACTTGCGTCGGTGCACGTCTCCTCGCTGCGAGGTTCCTGCTTCTGTGAATTTAGGGAAGTGGGCACAATTACTTTTGACAGTGCCACAGGAGCCAATGCTGTGCTCTGAAAGGTATCTGGCAAGTTTCGGTGCTGTATAATAGTTGTCTGTATACAGCACATGACTCCCACCAAAATACCTTTCAAGGAGCACTTTCACTACACAGCCTGAGAAGCCAAGGGGGTGTGTTTTATCCAGATCGACAGTGCTGGCTGAATATATGACGAAGTCAAGGATGTACCCCATCTTACAGTCGCACAGTACAAAGAACTTAATTCCAAAGCGATGGCGTTTGCTTGGAATGTACTGAACAAACCGAAGACGTCCTCTGAACAAAACCAAGGATTCGTCAATGACAACCTTCTGAAAGGGGTGGAAGAATGACATAAACTTATCCTTCATTCTGCTCAGAATCTCCCAGATCTTCCGGAGTGGGTCAGTTTGGGAAGGTACATCGTTGTTGGCAAAGTGCAGGTTTCCCATGATGTTCTGGAAGCAATCTCTGGCCATGTACTTATTGAAGGTGGGTGAGGGTATTAAGGGGTCCATGGACCAGTATTCTTCCAACTCATGCTTCTTGGAGTGTGGCATGAGAAGCATGAGGACAAAGAACACATACAGCTCCTGCACTCCCAGCATGGACCACTGTTGCATCTTGGCTGCACCTGTACCACTTGCAGCACGTTGTGATTCATACCTGTTGGTCTCATCACATATGTGGTGCATGACTTCGTCATCTAGGAAGGCCAAAAGGTAGTCGACACACTCAGCATTTTCGTCCATAGTGAAGGCAGGCTAAACTCCTGAGGAGCTCTCATCAAACACTAAATTTTCTGGCACAAAATCTGACCCTTCCGTCCACGTGAAGGCGTCCAGGATTCCATGTCGTGGCGGTGTAGGGCGGGTGGTGGTGGTGGTGGTGGTGGAGGTTGGCTGTGAGGCAGATTTATCTCTGTCAAGGTCACTCGCACTGACCCTAGGTTGCCGTACAGCACTAGCAGCCCTTACCCTGCTAGCTACACTACTTTTCACTCTCCTTGATTTACCTCTACCTCTATGGCCTGCCTTCACTATTGATGCTGGTGGTGACTCCGACGACGAAGACTCCGGATATAACTCAGCCGACGATGATGAAGAAATGAGTGAAGTGGGGCTTGGGGAACGGGGAGGTGAATGCACTCGTGACTCATGGCGGGCTGGGTCACATGGGGGCATTGTTCTGGGGCTAACACGCTGCCTTTTCACTCCCTTCCCAAATTCCTGTCCTTGCTGCACTAAAGGCTCCTTTCCCTTGGAGCTAGACACTAATTCTGACACTGAAGCACTCATTGTAGCTGTTTCTGGCACGATAACTTCACCCGGCTCATCACACGATTCACCCGAATCGTCAAAATCACTGTCCATCATAACCATGGAGAATTCTGCCAGTTCACGTGCCACTGCAGAGTCACAAAGGCCTTTCCTGCTTCCCTCACTACTTTTCTTAGGGGTAGAGGTCACAGGGCCCTTTGCAATGGGCGCAGAAGCAGCAGGAATGGCAGGGCACGAGTGCGACATTGTTTCACTACAGCGGAGGACAAGGAACTAAATGCCGCGGCTTATCTGAGAAGGGAAGGGTTGACAATGACACTTAGGCTGACTGCTGCTAACTTACATGCTAATTTTTTATAGGTAGAAAATCTCGGCAATACATAAAGAAATAGGTAGTTCCAGGTGAATGTAAATGTCACTTAGGCTTCTCCCTTCCTTTCTGATATATATTTTTATTACAGACATCGATTACAAGGCAAAATTCAAAGGGGAAATTACCGTGGTAATGTAGCGAATGAATGCACGTGAGGTGTTGTCAGGTGACAATTAGCCAATTCCTGGTGTATAACACTATCACTTATCTGTTTTTTTTTTGGTATATATTATTTTGTATAAGTATAGGGCATAGGGCTTATTTCAATCAATGAAATTTGTGGAAAAATCCGGGGGAAATTTGCGTAGCACAGTGCGGCGTGGGAGGTGAGAGGACAGGGTAATGGAGGGCAGGTAGGGAGGGGAGTCACGAAGGGGTTAAAATCGCTAAATTGTCAACAATGGATGGGAGTACAGATGAGATTTGGAGTGCTGACTAGTGTTGGACATTGGCAGTACTGATAGATGATACAAGCCACCACTTGAAAGCCCGGGATAATTCAAAATAACACAGAATCACAAAAGTGACGCCCCGCGGTATGATCCATTGTGGCCGAGCGTCATGAAACTGACGCCCCGCGGTTAAGGGGTTAAAAAAAAAAAAGATGGTATGGTGAGAGGGAGACGGAGAAAAATGATATGGTTTAGGAACATTAAAAGTAAGTTTGAAAGTGGTAGGAGGCGTGATAAGCTAAAAAATGGATGGGTATTGTAGACGAGTGAGTAAGAGGGAGAGGTATGTAAGTTGACAAGGCTATTGGGAACTACCAATGGATCGAGTTGGTTGGAAGAATTTTGTATGGAGGTTTGTATGACATGGACGTAGAGTCTCCCTTTCTTAACTTCACAGTCGTCTGATTGACTCTATCTGATGGGTAATTATAAAGCTCTTGTGGAGAGGTTTATATCAGGTGCAGCCAGGTTTCCAGTGGTTTGAATGGTGTAATGTGAGTGGGCGTGTGGCCGATTTCATTGGTCATTCTGTTGATCAGTTCCTCATTATCATATTCTTTCGCTTTCCAGGCTTTCTGTACTCTACCTCACTCCTCCTGTAGATAGGAAAAAGTCGGAATGATGATGATGATGATGATGATGATGATGATGATGATGATGATGGTGATGATGACTAAGTTTTGTGGAGATAACATTGCTCTTCTCATAAGCATACACATTGTGGAAGCTCTGATTTCAAGGTATCTGGGTTTTCAGCATCGATTTGTAGTAGTGTGGCTGATTTGGGGAAAATACAATATAGTACTGTACAAGTCAACAAACAGTTTCGACAGCTATTTATATTATTATTTTCTTTGCATAAAATTTCAATGTTCATTTACGAAAGCACTAAAGAAACTACTTACGCCCAACACTATATTAACCCCACACAGATTTAAATACACAAAGGAATATGAAGTACCAACTCACAACAAATCCTTTTTTCCACTACTGCAATGCAGCCCCTCGCACAAGGACAGAACACATTTACTCACTTCATGAATCCTGGGTCTGGTTAACACGATCAGTCACTAGGCATGGTAATCGAGCTTACGTTCAAGTAATCGCGGAGCATCAGGATGTTGCAGGGGAAAGACTTCTGTTCACTTCAGTGGGTGTATGCAGCTATCATTTTCAGTTTCTTTCCGTGCTGATTGCGTACTGTGAATATAATTTTCCCTGGCAATAGCAACTGTGTACACAGGATTCAAGTATTCCAGATAACTGTCCCGTTTCCTACAAACATTCATTTCTATTTCTGTATCCATCACTTGTCACCTGTCATAAATAGTGACAGGTTCTATAAACCTCAGCAGGTTTCAGGGTTAATGTTTTTGTCCACTCAAGTAGGACTTGAACGTCTATGGGTCAGCATTAGAAGGTGTAGGTGAGGGAAGAACATCCATTGCTGCCTCTGGGTGGTGCGACTGTGTGTGTTACAGATATACCATGAGTGGACACGTATTTATTAGGGTCCCACACGTTCGTGTCGAAGAACGGTTTATGGTTCAGCATTGCCGTCTACACCAAGGTTTTTTTTTTTTTTTCAGAGCATGGTATACAGCCAGCTACCATCCTTTGAAAGAAAAATGCTTTGGCACTGATCGTCTAAACAAGGCTGAACTCTCACAACACAGAAAAAAAAAACTACAGAATATCGTGAGCAAAAGATATTCGCTAGCTTGCGGGTTGCAAAGGTCGGTTTTCTGCAACCAGTCGGGATCACGTCCAAGTGGACCTGTGGCCCGGGCAATAACAACATTTTTTAGTGGAACTGTGGTATCTACAGTTGGACAGAAATAATGTGATGTGTGCATCGGGAGGGGATGGGGGGGGTAAGGGGAGGGCTGGGAATTATTTACGATGATTACCTTATAACTTGGGATTTCTCAGGATGGCCTGGAGTGGCAGGAGGAGGTATTGTGAAAGGGAAGAGGAGGAGAGTAAGAAGGGAGGTGGACGAATCATAACAGGAAAATAAACACAATTTACAGATGAAGCTGAAAATTGAGTCGAAAAGTTTGCAATGGAGGAAGCACAGTTGTAGTTAGATGTGTTGGAAAGTAAGTGATGAAGGACGTTACGTACCTACGTTACCACTGACTCATATGCCACAGTATTAGGTTCAACTTACTTCAGTCTGACAAAGCTTTCGACCTTGACTCCACCACTGTTTGACACAACTTTTGAACCTGACTGTACACTAGGGTGAAGAGGTAGGAATTTGAGAAAAGAAGAGAAAAAAGATGCAGAATGAGGAAACTGTAGTGGAAAGTTAGAAAAAAAAAAAGTACTTCAATATAAAGAAAAATAGGCAACACGTTCCAGAGGAAGACGCAAATTGTGGTAACATAGGAGGATATTAAAAATTAAAATAATGTGAGTTTACGAACATTCGGAGCAGGAGAGAAACAAAAAGACAGACAGTTACTTACATTATCGTTGTTTAATTCTAAGTTTAATTTGTGGTATCCGTTCCCTCAGGTCCAACACACCTTCCCTGCACCAATGCAAGGCGCAATGTTTCATTATTATAACATCATCAGGACACTGACACTAATATTTACTCTCTGCCGGCAAGATCCTGATGAAACTGCTCTGGCATTTGCCAGCATAAAATAACTAAATTGGCATTTGTAGCATAAAGGGCTAGTCTAGGTTAAAATATTATACTTTGGCTCTTGGACCCCAACAACGTCCTTATAATGTACGGAGCAATTTTTTTTTTCTTTTAAGGAAATGGAGAGGATAAAGTTTGAAATCATGGAGAAAACATGAATACGATTTTGTTGAATTGTCTAACAAAGAAATGTAGAATTTAAGATCACAAAAAGAAAACAAAATATATGGCGCCAACAACTGCGAGATGAGAGTGTCGAATGTTTTAGATGCAGGCTAATAATAATAGCACCTCATTGTGTTCGATGCCAGACAGCTCTCTAAATGTTATCAGTTTACAACACAGTAATTAATTTATCTCACTTTCCTTTCTGAGAGAAGAACAAGAGGGATTTAGAAAGGATAGAGGTTGCGATGATCTGGTTTTAGTTGTAAGGCATCAAATGCAACAAGCTAAAGAGATGAAAATGCCACTCAGAATGTAGGCTACTTTGTGGATTTTGAAAAGGCGCTTGATAGTGTTTCACGTGGAGTTATGTTGAAAATTATGAGTTCCATGGTATACCAGAAAAGTCTGTAACTAATATCAGATACCTGCATGAAGGTACTTTCTGCAAGGTAATTGTGGGTGGTTCTTTGAGCGATGCGTTTGAAGTTAGGTCAGGAGTGATTCAGGGAGTTCTTTCGCCTTGGTTCTTTGATTGGTTATGGATTACGTTATGAGAGAAGTTGTAAGGAGAACCGGTGCAGGAATTAACTGGAAAGAAAATAAGAGGTTAATGGATTTGGACTATGCTGATGATATTGTACTGATTTGCGGAAGTATTTACAAGATGCAGAGGGTGCTTGATTGTCTGGTGGAGGAAGGAGAATACTGTAAGTGGAATTGGTAATATTTTGTGGAAAGACTGAAATTATTAATTTGAACATGGAGAACCATATCGATTGCGTAACTGGGAATAATGTGGTGAAGAATGTAGAAAATATTTATTATCTGAGAACGACTGTGTCACCTAACGGATCGTTAAACACTAACAGTGAAATTGAGGAGAGGACCAGACAGGCTTGGCGAGTTGTTGGAATGTTGAAATATGTTTGGAGTAATAATAGCTCTCGGTACATACTAAAGTAAAAATTTACAAGTCCATTGTTAGACCAGTTTTAATTTATGGGCATGAGTCATGGCACTGTACAGTTGCAACAGATCAGAAAGTATTAGGATTTGAAAATAAAATACTGAGAAGGACAACTGGGGTAAAGTGGCGAGACAGAGTTACAAATGAAAGAGTAAGGGATATTAAGAGAGTGGAACCAGTTGATGGATATGTGAGACTGTCTCGCTGGAAATGGCTGGGGTACATTTATAGAAATGAAGGTAGTTTAATACAGAATGTGCCAGAGTGGACTGCTAGAGGAAGCGGAGGCAAAGGTAGGCCAAGGGAAACCTGGCTGAGGACAATGAAAAGAGAAGCAGAGGAGGAGTGCTGGTGGGACCAGAGGGAGATGGCAAAAGACAGTATTGGTGGAGCGAGTTCATTGAGACCCTATGCATCCCGAGAGGTGCCACAGGAAATAACTGGCTGAGTCCTTTCTAACAGTGGTTCAGAGAGTTCGTCTACCAAACTGACAGTTATAAGAACCAATGGTAAGTCCAGCCTATCCATAAAGAGGGAGGATAGAGGGGCGAAGTTCTTTGAGAAAAACTCACGTGAATACTACCTAGGAATACCATTAGTTGCCGCTAGGGTATATCCTGTATGATTCATAGCACAATGGTGCATATTGGCAGTGGCGCAGCCAGGGGGGGGGGGCCGCGGGGGCCCAGGCCCCCCCCACCCCGATATACCTACGTGTATTCTAGAATAGACTACAAATCTTAAACGTCGAATACTTGTTTAATCCAGGGTGTAATACTCGGTATGTCACATATTTGGAGAACCGAAAAAATATGCAATTCTGAGTAAAAAGTCTTGTATATACATATACATTTTAAGACTTACTTTAGGTGCGAGACAGATATTCGAATTTACGCAGGGGGAGCCGTTGGCGCCCGGACGGGTGAGGAGAGGAGGCAGGAAAGGAAGCAAAAAATGTCTGCCACTCTGTGATGCAGAAACTGGAAGCCAATGATTGCTTAAGATATTCCTTGTGATTTATTTCAGGCGTTAGCTACCTGTGTCCTGTGTGGCAATGTCACTGAGGTAAGCTAATCATCATTGAACTAAGTGAAGTATTTAACAGATGATGGATTTTCATAGACATTAGCGTTGTGTAGAGTTGGGACAGGGCGGGACACGGGGTGAGTTGGAACAGTGGGCTCTGCAATGCCAAATGCCAAGATATTTCAATTTTATGTCCCCATACAATAGCCCTGCCCCAACTTTACAAATATTGTTTATACTAGTTTTCTACAGAACCACGAATAATGCCTGAAAATTGTGCAAATATGAGAGGGTAGCATTTTTACCTTAGCAGAATTTCAATTTTGAAAATACACACATTTTGCCAATTTTCCTTTCCCATAGTCAGTTTTAGAGCTAAAGGTATACTTTTTGGTGGGTGAAATCTTTAATTGTTATAGTTTTTTTGTGATTTATCCAGAAAATGCATTTTTACAGCAGAGCAGTGGTGAAAGATTAATAGAAAATTGTCCCAACTCGCCCACCATTTTTTTTTTTTTTTTTTTACCCAGGGTAGTTGGGAAAACAGTTTTATCTGTGATTTTTGCAAGGATCTTTATAGGTTGCTGTATTTATGGTGGTTTTGGGTGTCAACAAGTAGATATTTCTCATTTTCAGGTTGCACACATGCCCTAACGAGAGAAAATACTGCGGTGTGGATTATGGCAAAAAAAAAAAAAAATGTATTGGTATAGTGCTGAAAGCAGGGAAAAAGAGTTGTACAATGAAATTTTTGGAAAAGGGAGGAACTGAGAAATGCAACTGGCCAGTTTGTGATGATATACTGTATACTGATGATTATCGGCAGTATATCATTGATGGACCTGTCTTATTAGCAGGAACTTTACCTTTTACGATACAGAAGGCGGACAAAGCCTTTCATGATTATAAAAAGTATATTTCTCAGTAAAAATGGGCAGCATAAATAGTTACAGGCAACTTAGTGGAACACTTAAGTGCGAGGCGTGGGAGGAGAGGGGGGCTACGCTTATAATGGAAGAGTTGTGAGGTAGGATGAGATTGGAGTGCATTGGTGTTGTGATGAGGAAGGGTAGATTGAGATGGTTTGGGCATGTGGAGAGGATGGGGGATGATAATGGGGTGCAGAAATTGATAAGTGCTGGTGTTAGGGGTAGGGTTGCAAGAGTTTGACAGAAAAGGAACAGGGACAAGGTCACTGTGTGTGACCTCAGGGATAAGGGACTGATCAGGGAAGCTACCAGAGATCGAGCAGCATGGACAGCCGCCATTAGGTGACCAAGGCCGACGGATCAAGCATGTTGGGGCCATTAAAAACGAAAAGAAAAGTAAAGGAACTTCAAATTGGTTAACTGGATAAATGTAAGTTTCTTTTTATGTTTTTTGAGCAATAATGCTCATTCAGTTTTGATATTGCATTTTATATAAGGCAATAGAAATTAATTTAACTTTTGTGCTACATTATATATCAGCTAATACATTAAAATTTGTCTCTTTACCATAGGTGAAATATTAAGTTAATAAGTGGTATGTCCCAGTTCATCCAAGTATGCCCCAAAACTGTCTCAACTCACCCCATCATGTCAGGGGTGATCCAAAAGTACTTTCACTGACAGTGTACAAAATGTTTTCAGACTGAAACACTGAAACTTGGTATGATAAATCTATGTCATATGGAGGTGCTTATACTGCAATATGAAACAAATATCTTTTAATAGTTTTCGTTGGGGAACATAATATATACTTACCTGTCCCAACTCACCCCGTTTGATGCTAACTTTTTTATAAACAGTACGGAAATGCCAGTGCCAGGAGTTAGATTTAACTGACTTTTTAACAGCACCTTTTCTGCTATTAATACCTCGTATCTGTCGGTAGGTCGTCCAGCAATCGGCAGCAGGCTGCCGTCTCAGGAGAATCAGTTTTTATTATTTCTCATGGTTAAACATTGTGTCCCCCCCCCCCCCCGAATTATATATCTGGCTGTGCCCCTGCATTTTGGTAAGCGTTTTTATGTAGCTTTTGCATTACTAACTTGTGTAATACACTATAATTCAATGGAGGAGGCGCAAATACCCAAGCTATGGGAAGTAAGGCGTCCCCACTGGGGAAATCGGTGGTGCACAGAACTTTATCACACCCGGCATATCCCCACCACACCACTGCCCATCACACACAGCATCTCTCCACCATACCATTGCCTCACCACACGCATCATCTTCTCACCATACCATTACACCATTCTCGTCATCTTCCCACCACACCAGGATCTCGCCACACCCGGCATCTTCCAGCCACATTACCACCTCACAACATTCATCATCTTCCCACCATCACCATCACCTCACCACATTCATCATCTTCCCACCACATCATCACCTCGCCGCACTTATCATCTTCCCACCACACCATCACCTCACCACCCTTATCATCTCGAAATGAACGGATCTATAATTTGGCTTTCTCTTGTATTTTGTTTTTCTTTTGGAAGGAACAATTTGAGGGCTTGTGGCCTTTGGTTCCTTCTTCTTCGCATTAAAAAAAAACGCACACACTCGAGCATCTTGCCACTCTCATTATCTTTCTGCTACACCAGCATCATGCCACACTCACCATCTTCCCATCACACCACCACCTCACCACAACTGCCTACACCAACTCCCCACCTTTCCTCCATATTACCTCCACACCTTTCACCCGCCACCTTGACTCTCACTGAAGTTTCAGCTTCCTTATGGAGAAAATGGTGGCTTAATGACAGAACTTCAGTCTTGCAGGGAAAAGTTTTGTAAACAAGAAAACTTTTAACACTAATTCAAGGAAGAGTGACTTTATGGATGTGTATTATTTGATAGCCGAGGAAGGTGGTGTGTTATTCTTTTGTCCTGGGTGTTGTATGTTACGTAGAGACTGCCATCACCCCAGCCAACATACACTTTACTGACCACGCAAGTGTTGTCATCCTGGGTGATATAAGCACATCGCACCATTGACGGCTTTGCCACGATCAGTAAGAAAGTGTGTCTGCCTGTCTGGACCGTGAGGATTCTCTTTCTTATTCCTTGGTCATTACCTCCACCAACGAAGTTGGAGGAGGTTATGTATTCACGTATGTCTGTCTGTCTGTCTGTCTGTCTGTTTGTCCAGACGTTATGAATTTCAAAAAAAATTTTGTGGAAGGGCGGGCCATGGAAGAATTGATTAAATTTTGAGACGGATCCGGGTCCAGATCCGGATCCTATCTCCACGGATCCGGATCTGGATCCTTTGTAATGGCAATGCCATTGGCGGGGGTATGGACTCTTTTGAGTGCTTTCTGCACTCCGTTTTTTTTATTGAGGAGAAGATGCACTTGACAGGTTGGTGATGTTTTTCTGAATGCAACATGTCCAAAAAATATTTACTAACCCAAATTTCCCACTCTGATATTTGTTGTCAGTTAATAATGCTAGATTATGAAGTAATGTTGCATTCAGCTAATAGTTACCAATCCGTCAAGTGCATCTTCGCCTCGATAAAAAAAAAAAAAAAAAAAAAAAAAAAAAAAACAGTATAGTTTTCGATATGTGGATATGTGGCAACACTGTTTTGTCGGACGTTTAACATGTCCAGGGTGTGTGTGTGTGTATGTAGGCCTATGTGTGTGTGTGTGTGTGTGAGAGAGAGAGAGAGAGAGGTGAAGACGGATGATTACTGCATAAGAAAGAACGAAGGGAAAGGGAATTTCAGAAATGCTATGGCTGGTTTGAAATTAGATAAGGGTAAATACAATAAAATTACAGCCCATACTGCGACACAATGCAGTCACATACTACTGTTTTAACCGACCACATTCAATGCTGGATAATAAGGCCTCCTTTTACGAGAGAAAACCTTTATGCTAATTCCAGTATACATCTCTAGGGACATTGCAGTAGGCTATTTTAGAATATCATTTAATTAACGGCAGACCCACATGTAGCTTATTTCTCACAGTTCTAAGGGGCAGCATTGAAGCTTACACTGGGAATGGTGAAATGCTAAAAACAATGCAGCATAACAGATAGCCATTTATCATATCTACTGACGACTATAACTTTATGTAGTACTGCCTACTGCTTCCTTCACCTTATCATTCGTTTTTCTGTTTCTGCCCTCCTCCCTTCCAATTTCGACCATCCTCCTGTCACTTTCTTATACTCTTCATTCCACTTCAGGTAGCTCTACACTGAATGGCAATCCTCTTGGTTTCCTGTAGCCCAGGAAACAATTTACGATGCAGGGTGGCAGCCATATAACTAAATAACAGAGTGATGTGGAGCCTAATATGCTGCCCGCGTTCCCTAGTTGGAGAGACTTAAATTCTGTGTCCATCCAGGATCTAAATCTCCACACTCTTCCCGCGCCTCGCTGTGGCAAGGGGCTGTCTGTCACAAGGGAACAGCGGTTCTCTGCACGGAATGGTCGTGCAGGGGCGATAGCTTGCCATGCGGTTGATGAGTCTTCTCGGTCAGAAAGACTCGATTTATTCAACAACAACAACAATAACAACTGGCTGAAAAACAGACGTCATGCGGCGGAAACACGGCAGTAATGATATGAAGGAAACATCCCGTATGAAAAAAACTTGTTTGTGTTACATATTTATCTAGCATTCCCCCGTCACTCATATTTATCAGCGAGATTACAATGCGGTGTAACAGGAGTCATGGATGTATTATCTGGGTATAAAGACATGCCTCCCACACGTCCTCTATCGGCTCTGCCAGACGTCCAATAGCGCAGCGTTGGCATTATTATATCTGGACTGATGCAGCTATCGTTAAAAAAAAGAAAAAAGAAGAAAGAATGAAAATATAAAAAAAAGAACTAAACAAAAAAGTATCTTGTCTGTCTTATGTTGTGAATAATGGCAGTACAAGTAATGGTAACAGAAAATTTTTGACCAGAAAATAATGGCTACCCATAAGGATGAAGCAAACACAGGAGATGATAAGGTTCATTCTGGGCATACTACGGTAATTTACAAAGAAGAGAATAACACTTTCAGTAAACAAAACTGAGGCTGCCTCATAACACACAGCCCAACGATGGGTAATGATGTTGATAATGCCCACCACACCCGCGTTGTTTGTCAGATTATACTGTCTGCGTAACACATGTTGCAATAATATTCTGAGAATTTCATATTGTTAAATTTATCAAGATTTACATAAGAATAAACTGCGATGTCGAAAAGTGTTGCTGCTATTGCTGCCGTTGTCCCCGCCGCCGCTGCTACTGCTGCTGGTAGTAGTAGTCGTAGATGTACTGTAGAAGTAGTAGCAGTAGTAGTAGTTGTTGTTGTTCTTGTTGTTTTCATAATAGTAATAATAAGAATAAGAATATGAATAAGAATAACAAGAAGCGGTGCCAAGGCACAGCAAACCCATCCCCGGCAGTCATTTTAGTGCTGACGTTTAATCACAACAGGATATCTGTTAAAGATGTCACATACCAAATTTGGAGTAAATCGGGTGAAAAACTGACGATTTTATGCCCATTTTAAATCTTAGGCCTGACCCACCTGACACTGACCCTCCTACTGCTATCATCCCCTGATGTGTCGAGGCATTTTATGGGATTCAGATTTGAAAGACGCACCATTTAGTTTTGGTTTCATGATATGACGAATTTGAAGGGAAAATATGGAAACTTTATTTTTTAACGTTTTTTGGGCCTACATCCTAGGCCTTGGCCCGATATGGCTCAAAATTTAATCGTTTGATCATAAGGTCATAGCCTATCATTCCTGTAATTTTAGTCAAAATCTCACCAGTAGTTTTCACTTAAAGTTGATAACAGACAGACAGACAATCACACAAAGAAACAGACAAACCGACTTAAAACAATACCCTTCCCCGGACCACTCCGGGCGGGGAGGGATACTAATAATAATACATGTAATAATAATAATAATAATAATAATAATAATAATACCCGTAAAATAATAATAATAATAATAATAATACCCGTAAAATAATAATAATAATAATAATAATAATAATAATCCTTCCATCCATCCATCATCCAATCCTATGTTGCCCCGTGAGGAGCGTAGGAGCTCGGGGCTAGGCAAGTTGATCCTGACATTTAAGATGAAAATGACCAGCCTCACTCATCCCTAAGTGGCATTACATGAACAATAAGCCCCAACCATCCCTTGGATATAAACATTCACCGACTCAATTCGATTGGAACGCTGATATTACCCACTACACCACGAGGCGCCATAATTTGGTTAGATGGTTACCACTCAGCTTAGTAAATAGTTTCCTGGTATACAGGAAATCATTTTACTTGTCACTCAGTGTAGAGTCACCCACAGGCAGAAGGAAGAGGAAAGAATGAAGGAAGGAAAGACAGAGAGGGAGTGTAAAGTCACCCGTAGGCAGAAGGACGGGGAAAGAATGAAGTAACGAAAGACAGAAGAGGAAGGAAGGGAAGAAGGAAGGAGGAGGGGAAAGGGCAGACATCCGTGAGCAGCACTACATCGAGAGAGTGGATGGTGAGCGCCCCCATCTACCACCAATAATAATAATAACTATCATCATCATCATCATCAATACCATCATCATCATAATTAGCAACAGCAGCAGCAGCAATTATTATTATTATTATTATTAGTATTAGTATTATTATTATTATTACAACAATGATAGCAACAAGAAGGAGCACTGAGAAAATGCAACTGCAGCATCTACCAGTTTGTCTAGGGGCCTAAAATTTTATTCTGTGACATGGACCTTCGATAGAGTGCTCTGTAACTCGAATCATATAATTCTTTCCTGACTCTTAACACTTCCACCAACTTTGGTTCAGATCACATCACTGGAAGCTGACTTTGCCCTGTGACCTTAACATTTGACCTTTCCTGGAGACCCTGACCTCTGACTATTTGTTCTTAAAGTCCTGTCTCTTTATCCAGATGTTACCGTGAATTGTTCTAGTGTTTAGTGTGCAGTGGATAAACAGTGTCTAAGTGGCCTTTATCTATGACTTATTGTTCTCTATAACAGTAGGTCAACTTTTGGGACATACCCTTCTCTTATACACTAAATTTAAATACAGATCACATCATTAGTTTTTTTTTTTTTTTTTTTTTTCAAGAACGGACACGCGGGTCGAGCTTTGCCCTTGTCCTGTGACCTTGACCTTTGACTTAAATGTTCTAAGAAATGAATACCTACGTTCTTGCCTGACCCTTAATCCTTCCACCATGTTTTGTTTAAGTCTGATTAGAGCTGTTTGAGTTCCTTGGCCATTCGTCTTTCCTTGTGGCCTTTACTGACATCATAACTGAAGCCTTTAATTCTTTCTTATCTGCAAGGCTTCCTTAAAGGTTGGACTTCAGCGGATAAAAGATTATTAAGTTGACCTTGGCCATTTAGCAAGGCCTTTGATGTATTGTTGTAAAGCAATTGGTTTACATTTTAACTGACTCTCAACTCTCCCACCAAGTCTAACTAAAATCGGATCAATAATATTTATTTTTTGACAATCACACATGGGTTGAATTTTGACCTTGTCGTCTGATCTTGATCTCTGACTGTTCTTTTCCCTCTGTTGGTTAGTAATCCCCTCACTTTTCGTATATATTTCATTTTAATCAAGCTATTTTGAGATAGATCTAAATCACTTCTTTCTTGAATTACCCTCAACCCTTCCACCCTAGCCCCGAACTCTTCCGTCCAGACGAGTGTAAAAACGGATTGAGTGATAGGCAAACAAATAATAATAATGGTACCATAACAATAAGAATAATAATAACGACAGTAATAATAACAACAATGATAATAATAATAATAATAATAATAATAATAATAAGAAGAAGAAGAAGAAGAAGAAGACGAAGATGAAGAAAAATAAGAATAAGAATAAGAATAGTAATAACAATAATAGATTATTTTATTATTATTATTATTATTATTATTATTATTATTATTATTATTATTACTACTACTACTACTGCTACTACTACTACTACTACTACTACTATTACTACTACTATTAAATTGTTATTATTAACTTATCTATCCAATCAGTTTTTACACTCATCTGAAAGGTGAACCCGCCCACTTCATCAAGAGCATTGAGTCTCATGGCATAAATTACGATATAATATATATGCACTACTATCACCAAATACTCTAATAATTACAATGCATACACTGTTTTCGGTATGGGAAGAATGTACGGCTCTTTGTACTATGGAAGATAAAATCACTACCTTAGCAAAACAACAAACCGTGTCAGTCATATTGTTAAGATATAAAAACAATCATAGGAGGCTGGGGGAACTCTGACGATATTTCAAGATCAATAATGTAGTGAGCGGTTTCGTCAGTGAAGTTCTTCTAGAAACATACCTACTCTTTCTTAACACACTGACTGTGAAATACCAGCTTCGTGCTTTGTTTTTACCGATGTCCTTTGAAAACCCAGGGCAAGTAAAATGTTTACCCCCTTAACCATATGACATATATCATTGGCTCTTTCCTCCCATCTCCACACGATTATATTCACCTCAGTAAAGACGTCTCACATTAAATGTATAATTTACTTAGTCTTATTCTCGTCTGGCTTAAAAAGTCTCATGTAAATTAAGTCATCTGAATGAAGCAAGAATAAAATCGGAAAGACATCATGGTATTCAAGAGGTTAATCCCATCTGGCACGACACAAAATTGCCACATATTGTGTGGAGGCGGGAAAGGCCAGTGAAGTAATATTCATTGCCTTATAACCTTTATTCAGTCCCAAACAACTTAGTTTGGACGCATTAATTCCTTTCTAAGATTAAGAGCCTCTTTTCTCTCGCACATCAATATTCTTCTGATCATCCTCATTACCTTCAACCTCCTAATTTACTTTCATGAACCTCTATCGGCTGCTTAACCCCTTCACTCTGATAACGCCTTCCATCTTTGATTATGGTTACCGAAAAGACAGGATTTTGAGCAGGTTAATAAAAGCCCCAGGTAACCCTCCCTGATCGTAAATTTTTACCTAAATCTAATAAAACCATCTTGAGGTTATCATAAATAAACCAAGAATTACGTCATGATAGTGAAGGATTTAAGCATATCCTTCTTGTTCACACTGACATGACATAATACAAAACACATCTGCTCTCCCCAATATATACTGTTCTCATCTTACCTATTATATTTTCGGCTGCCACTTTTCAAGTCCTGTCAAACAATAAAATATAAAAATTACTAAACTCATATTACCCGTCGCCAGTTGTCGGCGGCTTAAGCATGCTGAAGCTGTCCTGTATACACGAGAGTACATCACTCTCCGAAAGGCTATCAGCTTTGGCCATCCTGGGTTTTGCGAGAATCACGGAGATAAACTTATGACTTTATAAACACCTTTGCAGCAACGAAAACAAGGACCATGCATGAGTCAGGTCGAGGATGGAAGGGTCTGCAGTTGTTGGACAAAAATGTAAAACTGGACGTTAAAAAATATCAAAGGGCAAACTAAGTCACTGGCTAATACATTTACATTACTTCAGACTTTTATATAAATACTCCCAAAACACATGCATATAGTGAAGTCAACTCAAATTCTGGCTGTGTACGTGCTCCAATGACGACCTTGGCACCGGCGCCAGAAATCCTAGCAATGGCGCTGCCCTGGCGCCATCGACCCAGGTCAGCAGTGCTGGTGGGGGTCTGCAGGTGTCTTGCCTCATACACTGATGTCGTCTTATCACTGGCTACAGCCCAATTGAACCTTTCACTCAGGTGACATACATTGTTTATTTCAAACAGATATTTCAGTGCAGACAAACACTTTTGCAGTGAAGGGTCTAGGGATGGCTACATCACCTCTCCCCTTTGGTAAATCTCTCTCAAACTGAAGAAAACCATCTGTAGATAGCAAGAATATTGAAGACGTTCTCAGAACAGACTGTGATTTATAATTTCCCTATATTAGTTTTTGAATGATCATTTACTTTCATGCATTTAAGGAATTTATACGTTCCATCGATTAGAGTTTAATAATTAAAGAATCAATTCTTGTATCAAAGCTAATATTAAAGAAATGATGGTCCAAGGCACTGAGAGAGAGAGAGAGAGAGAGAGAGAGAGAGAGAGAGAGTATAGGAAAATGGTAAGAGAAAAATATCTATCAAGGGATGGAAAAATGAAAAATAAGAAGAGCCGAGTATGAATCCTGCAATAACTGGAAGGAAACTGGAGAGGATGGAAGGAAGACGTGAATAGGTAGAAAAATATATATGTAGAAGTGGGCCGTGGTTAGGTAGATAAGAATGACAAGCAGACAATATAAAAGATGGGAGAAAAATCTAAAAAGTATCAGGGACGTGGAGGTGCGAAAGGAGGTGGAAAATGAGAGAGAGAACAGCCACCTTGAGGTTGTGTGTTCCATTACAGATACCAACTGTACTTGGCCCACTAAAGCTGAAGTCTGGCTGAAGGGATGGACTGGATAGGAGGGAAGAGAAGAGGAATAGGAACAAAACCGAAAAGGAAGGGAGTGGACATGAACTAATACAAGAGATAGATATAGAAGTACTTAATACACGATGTCCAATCCGTTAGTTTACTTCTCGCTGATATACAATCCTTTTCATCATCATCATCATCATCATCATCAACATCATCATCATCCTTTTAATCCTGTTTGTGACAGTCAACAGAAAAAGTGTCGCACACCTGAGGATTGTTGGTTGTGAATATGAGCCAGTTTTGCAGACGCGCATGAATCTATTAACACATCGCCACCAAAAACTTACCATCTAATATGTGACGATTAATGCGATTTACAGTTTTAATAATAACCAAGGACGATATTTGCACTTAAATTATAGGGTGCCCCATATATCACAATGCGTCGTACACGTTTCAAACTAACATGTGAGGTAAGATGCCAATATATTTTGGTTGACTGGAGTAAAAGAGAATCCGAATATAGCAACTGGAAAAACAAGATCAGGAGAATTATCAACAGACTACAAAGGAAAATGAGCAACATCCTTTAACTCGCGATTTACGCCTTCGATATCATGGTCCCTAGCTCATAATCAAATTGAATCTCACACACACACACACACACACACACACACACACACACACACACACACACACACACACACACACACGGGAAGAAGGGGAGGAGGGATGCAACCCTTGTTGTGTGCATGTCTGTTTACTTCTTCCGTCAATTTATCGTCTTTTTCAAATCACTTCCTCATCAACTTCCATTCCTCAACTGCTTACATACTCATCTACATTACTCTGTTACAAACAGACAGATAGACAGGCATTCATTTCAAGATAACTAGTCAGGGGGTCATAGGAAGAAAAAAATGTGGACTGAGGAAAAAAGTTTCATAGTTGGGCTGTTCCCTACATGAATCTAGAGTAACTAATTTTTTATCACTTGCGAGCTGGACAAAAAGTGGTGAGAATGCTCTTTCACATAGGAGCTACGAGTCCTCTCCGATGTGAAAATATCATCAAATCACATGCCTTTTACCCTTCTTATTTATAGATATCTTTATTAACACAATACATGGGCTTTTGAGGTGGAAGGGTTACATATAGGGATCACTTACTCTTTGCATATATATATATATATATATATATATATATATATATATATATATATATATATATATATATATATATATATATATATATATATATATATATATTGTTACATAGCCTATGATTTCATCATCCTTTGTGTAATTTTAACGCACAGTTGCTGCGTGTTTGATCACGAGCGTGTTCTGCCTCAGTCCCCCCCTTCTACCGTTATAGTAGAGTAAGTCGTTCTCTCTGTTATTCAGAGCGGGATTGTCACCTCTGTCCCCATGGCTTCATTTGCGCGTCCTTCTTACAAGTTGTATCAAGCTCTGCTGGCCCCTATATAATGAGCTCAGTCTCTGCATCATTGCCACTTAGATCTGCTCCTCATTTTGTTCACATCTCTGTCCTCCCCTGTACAGATATTATTGTTGTGAGTGCTCAAGAAATCTCCAAACATCTAGCAGCTGTGTGTAATTTGAGTATAATTGTTGTATTTTTTCTTGTACTGTGTAGCATAAGGTTAATTCTTAGGCCTAGTGAGGTTTTTGATTAATGTTAGGTTTTATGTCAGTCATTTTTGATACTAGTTTGGATCTGTAATAATTTATCTTGCATTAACTGAGCATTACCCGGTGTATTTTCGTTTTATCAGGGCTGACTTAGGTAAATTTACCCTTGCTAATTTTGTGTTAATAGAGGCTATTGCAGTTAACCATATATTTAACCTGTTTTTTGCCATTACATTATCCTTATGAGTCCTGAATGTTTTGTTGTTAGTTTGAGCATTAAACTTTAACTTGTAATTTTACCTAACTCTTTTGTTTTGAACCTGGAACTTTACGGGACAGTAGTGATTTTTAGTATTCTCACTTAAAGTGTACATTATCTTTCTCTGTTCCGTAACATAAATTTGGCGACCTCATATCAGGATATTCAGGATATTATCATAAGGATATTGCTTGATATTTTGTGACTGTTACTTATTCATGATGTCTACTATTACTACACTTGATGAAGCCAAAGATTTTTTGTCAAATGTGCAAACAGTGTGTGATGTAGAAAACAGAACAAAGAATGAACTTAAGCTTCTTGCTCAACAATTGGGAATTGCTGTTCGCTCTCATCATTCTAAAGATCAAATTGTTGACATGATTAATGAAAGCTTGTTTAATGTAACTCCTCCAAATGAGCAAACGCAGATTGAATTAGCTAAGTTACAGCTAGCCCTGCAGGAGGCTCAGGCTAAGGAGGCGGAGTCTCGTGTTAAGGAGGCTGAATTTCAAGCACGTGCTAAGGAGGCTTAGTCTCAGGCTAAGGAGGCGGAATTTCAGGCCCGTTCTAAGGAGGCTGAGGCACAAGTTGAAATTGCTAGGATTCAGGCAGACCATGAGTATCGCATGAAACAAGGTGGAACTGGATCATCTAGCTCTGATGATTTTGATGTGGCTAAAAATATTAAACTTGTCCCTCCTTTTAATGAATCTGATTTAACAAAGTATTTTCAGTTGTTTGAGAGGGTAGCTACAGGTTTTAATTGGCCTAAAAAGTATTGGCCAGTACTCCTTCAAACTGTTCTCACCGGTAAAGCTCAAGTAACTTATGCATCTTTGCCTCAGGATCAATCTGATAATTATGATGTAGTTAAGAGCTTGATTCTTAAGGCCTATGAGCTTGTTCCTGAAGCCTATAGAGTAAAATTTAGGACAACTTATAAGCAAGATAAGCAATCCCATGTTGAGTATGCAAAAATCAAAGAAGATCTGTTAGAGCAGTGGTTAAATTCTAAGAATGTGGATTCTGATTTTGACAAATTTAAGCAGATGATTTTGCTGGAGGACTTAAAAAGGTGCATTTATAAAGATGTAAGCCTATATCTTGATGAGAAAAGAATAGATAATTTGTCTGATGCTGCAGTTTTAGCTGATGAATATGTTCTCACTCACAAGAGATATTCTAAAGAAAAAGGGAAAGCTGAGAGTAAGTACGTTGCCTCTACTCAGAGTACAGGTAACAGGAAAGAGAATAAGGATGATGTTTCTCAGGAAGTAAATATCAGCTTCACCTCTAGTTTTCAGAAAAGTAAATGTACTTATTGTAGTAAGCTTGGTCATACTACGGAGAGATGTTTCAGGAGACAGCGTGATGTGAACAAAAAGGAGTCTTTAAATATTCAGTCAATTGGTCTAGTGTCCACTCTTGAGAGTTCCCAGAATTCTTTAACTGAGTTAACTGAACCTGCTTTGAGGGGTAACTTAAATTCTCATGATGGAGCTCCTCTTTTGAGCAGTAACGTGGGTGACACTCTCAAGAGTTCATGTGCTAATTTCCTGTCTGATGGTTTTGTCAGTCCTCTGGACAGTAATGACACGAAATCAGTTAAAATATATCGTGATACAGGTGCTTGCCAATCCCTTATGCTGACCAGTGTTCTAGGCTCTAATGTTAATTCCTCTGATGAAACTGTAATCTTACAAGGTGTAGGGAATAATTACTTCTCGTCCCTCTGTGCAGAGTGAATTTAGAGTCTGGTTTTGTTAATGGTTCCGTTATGGTTGGGTTGGTTGAGACACTCCCAATGTCAGGTGTAACTTTCTTACTTGGAAATGATATTGGTGGAAGTCAAGTGTGTCCAGCTCCTCAGTTGTCTAGTGAGCCAGTGGTTGCGTCCCAGGATTGTGATGTCCCTGATGTGTTCCCTGCATGTGCTGTCACTAGGGCTAAGTCTAAAGTTACTGGTGATTTAGAGGATAATGATGATGATGATGTTATCCTAGCTGACACTTTTCTTGCTAATTTGAACCACTCACCAGATGAGGCAGTACCCCGTAGTGTTGATAATTTGTCTCGTCAAGAGTTGGTTGAGTTGCAGGTTGCTGACCCTGAGTTGAAAGGTCTAGCTAACTCTGCTTACAGTGAAGAAGAGTCAGCCGGTGCTTCTACTTGTTATTATGTAAAGTCAGGAGTACTTATGAGGAAGTGGAGACCCCCAACAGCATCAGCTGACTGTGAATGGGAGGTTGTACATCAAGTTGTCATCCCTCGTGTTTGTAGGCAGGATATCATTCGAGTGGCTCATGATACCAGTTTGGCAGGACACCTTGGAGTGAGGAAGACTGTGGCACGCATTTTGAAACACTTCTACTGGCCAGGTATCTTCAGGAATGTTTCCTGGTATTGTAAGTCTTGTCACACCTGTCAAGTTGTGGGGAAGTGTAATCAGACCGAAAAGGTTGCACCTCTAGTTCCCATTCCTCCTTTTGAGGCGCCTTTCACCCGTGTGTTGGTGGATATTGTGGGCCCTCCTCCTAAGACTTCTTCAGGATTTTCTTATGTGCTGACCCTGATTGATATGGCTTCTCGTTATCCTGAAGCCATTCCACTTAGAAGTATCTCAGCAAAGAACGTGGTTAAGGAAATGCTAGGGTTCTTCACAAAGTTTGGTCTGCCCAAGGAGGTAGTCAGACTGAGGAAGTAATTTCATGTCAAATGTTTTCAAGCAGTCTCTGAAAGAGTTGGGCATCACCCAGATCACCTATTCAGCTTACCATCCCCAGACCCAAGGAGCGTTGGAGAGATATCATCAAACACTCAAATCGATGCTCAAGAAATACTGTTTGGAACATCAGAAAGACTGGGATAAAGGTCTTCCATTCGTTGTGTTTGCCGCAAGAGAATCTCCAAATGAATCACTGGGCTTCTAACCTTTTGAACCACTGTTTGGCCATGAAGTAAGAGGACCCCTTAAGCTACTCAAGGAATGCTGGCTGTCGGAGGAAGATGATGTCAACCTGCTGGAGTATGTGATGAAGTTCAAAGGACGGCTGTCCACTGCTTTACAGCTGGCGAGAGAGAATTTAGGAGCTGCTCAGGAGAAGATGAAGACTTGGTATGATAAGAAGTCCAGGTTACGCCACTTTCAGCCAGGAGATCAGGTTTTGATTCTGCTACCAGTTCATGGGCAACCTCTTCAAGCCAAGTTTAGTGGTCCTTATTTCGTGGAGAAGAAACTCAGTGATGTCAACTATGTCATCGCCACACCAGATCGTAGAAAGAGCAAGCAACTTTGTCACATCAACATGCTAAAGTTATTTCACAGGCGGGACGAAAATAATCCAGTCTGCACTGTAGCTGTTCCACCCGAGTCTGCAAGTGAAGCTCTCCCATGCAGTATGAGCCTGAGTGATAATTTGGGGAAGAATCCTGATATCATGAATGATCTCCAGACTAAGCTTTCTCATCTACCTCCCAAGGAAAGGCAGGAGTTTTCGGCATTACTGCAGGAGTACCCGCAAGTGTTCCGTGCCACTCCAGGAAGAACCACTGTGTTGATGCATGATGTCGATGTTGGAGACGCAAAGCCAATTAAATTGCCTCCTTACCGTGTGAACCCAGTGAAAGTTCCTCTCATCCAGAAGGAGCTTGGCTACCTGTTGGACCACAAGATGATTGAGCCCTGTCAGAGCGAGTGGAGTTCTCCTGTCACTCTAGTCCCTAAGCCAGGTGGGTCACAGCGGCTTTGCATTGACTACAGACGTGTTAATCAGATAACCAAAACAGACACTTACCCTCTCCCTCGTGTGGAAGATTGCATAGACAAGATCGGAAAGGCTAGGTACATAAGTAAGTTTGATTTGTTAAAGGGATACTGGCAAGTACCTATGACTGAACGTGCTAGGGAGATCTCATGTTTTGTAACACTAGGAAAGACTTTTGCATGTTCAGTAATACCATATGGTATGAAGAATGCACCAGCCACATTTCAGAAGCTCATGAATGTTGTAACAGAGGGTTTGGCAGGGTGTGTTGTTTATATTGATGATGTATTAATCTTCAGTGACAACTGGAAAGATCACCTATGCCATGTCAGTAAATTTCTTGAGCGTTTGGTTCAGGCTAATCTTGTAGCTAATTTATCAAAGTGTGAGTTTGGTCAAGCTAAGGTTCAGTTCCTTGGGTATGTAATTGGTGATGGACATGTTGCACCACCAGGAGCTAAGGTTCAGGTTATAAGTGATCTTCCCAGACCTAAAAGTAGGAAGGAGCTACAAAGATTTTTGGGAATGGTAGGTTATTACAGGAGATTTGTTCTTAACTTTTCTATTCTTGTATCACCACTTACAGACCTACTGAAAAAGGGAGTTAAATTTGTCTGGACCGATAACTGTGAATCCTCTTTCAACAAACTTAAAGCTATCCTATTAAGTCAGCCGGTGCTCGCTACTCCAAATTTTGCTAAGCCTTTTAAGATGGCTGTTGATGCAAGTGATACAGGAGCTGGGGCTGTTTTGCTGCAAGAGGATGATCAGGGTATTGAACACCCTGTATCTTATTACAGTAAGAAGTTCACTCCACCTCAAAAGAACTACTCCACTATTGAGAAAGAGCTTTTGGCCTTGATTTTGGGTTTACAGCATTTTTCATTTTATTTGTGTTCTGGTTTTGACCCCATAGTCATTTATACCGATCACAACCCACTGAAATTCCTTAGTAAGTTTAAAGATAAAAATCAGAGATTGACAAGATGGAGTCTACTTCTTCAGGAGTATTCATTAGACATACAACATGTCAAGGGGAAAGAAAATTTTATTGCAGATTGCTTATCTAGACTTTAGACAGATTGTTTTAGAGTAATAAGAAATTTCCTTTGTAAATTTCTTTTTCTTTGTGGGGAGGTGTTACATAGCCTATGATTTCATCATCCTTTGTGTAATTTTAACGCACAGTTGCTGCGTGTTTGATCACGAGCGTGTTCTGCCTCAGTCACCCCCTTCTACCGTTATAGTAGAGTAAGTCGTTCTCTCTGTTATTCAGAGCAGGATTGTCAACTCTTTGTCCCCATGGCTTCATTTGCACGTCCTTCTTACAAGTTGTATCAAGCTCTGCTGGCCCCTATATAATGAGCTCAGTCTCTGCATCATTGCCACTTAGATCTGCTCCTCATTTTCTTCACATCTCTGTCCTCCCCTGTACAGATATTATTATTGTGAGTGCTCAAGAAATCTCCAAACATCTAGCAGCTGTGTGTAATTTGAGTATAACTGTTGTATTTTTTCTTGTACTGTGTAGCATAAGGTTAATTCTTAGGCCTAGTGAGGTTTTTTATTAATGTTGGGTTTTATGTCAATCATTTTTTATACTAGTTTGGATCTGTAATAATTTATCTTGCATTAACTGAGCATTACCCGGTGTATTTTCGTTTTATCAGGGCTGACTTAGGTAAATTTACCCTTGCTAATTTTGTGTTAATAGAGGCTATTGCAGTTAATCATATATTTAACCTGTTTTTTGCCATTACATTATCATTATGAGTCCTGAATTTTTTGTTGTTAGTTTGAGCATTATACTTTAACTTGTAATTTTACCTAACTCTTTTGTTTTGAACCTGGAACTTTACGGGACAGTAGTGATTTTTAGTATTCTCACTTAAAGTGTACATTATCTTTCTCTGTTCCGTAACAATATATATATATAGTAAACTCTCAATTATCCGTTGTTGCAATATCCAGCCCAACACAACATCCGGCGCTGCTGGCTCTGCTGTATTAGAGCAATCTCCGGTGAAATTATGCAATACCGGCTACAAAATGGGACGAAACCGGCGGTTCCATGCAATATCCAGTGTTGACGTGTATCAACCAGCACATAAACAGTAGCCAACCAGCACTGTAGTACTGAATTACTGCACTGTATCAGTATTTAATTGTATTTTATGCTTGATTTCCAACTTCCACTAATGGGAAAGTTTTCAGGAGAGAGGTTTGAGATGAACAGTAACACAATATCTGGCTCAACGCCATATTTTGAGCAGATGGGGGATACTATGCAATGTCTGGCGTTTTGCTTGAACAGGTGAAGGGCTTGGAAGAATTATGCCGGATAATTTAAAGCTTATTGTATATATATATATATATATATATATATATATATATATATATATATATATATATATATATATCATCTCATCTCATCAGCCGTTTGAGTGTCCACTGCAGGACCGGGCTATCCCTACCGAAGTGGCGATGATACAGCGAATGTATCTCTACCAAATGGCTTAGGCTGTCTGGCAGAGATTGTATGTAGGGTGAGAAGTGCTTGTAAGTGTAACTGTAGTGGCTTTGGATGTGTGTGTAGTCTGTGAACCAAGTGTAATCGGCCCACGCAGGCCGACTGGGTCCAAGCATACTTTACGGTATGCGACACTTGTTCAACCACAGCACCCATGATGTCTGCCAAGTAGTACGTGGCCAGAAGAACGCTCCCAAAGTTTATTACCCTGGCGGGGAGCGAACCCTCGTTCTTCAGTGTATGAAAACGCACACTCTACCACTATACCACAGAGGCTCCATATATATATATATATATAGATAGATAGATAGATAGATAGACAGATAGATATAGATATAGATAGATAGATAGATAGATAGACAGATATATATATATATATATATATATATATATATATATATATATATGAAGCAAATTTGACCACCTATGTCAATCTAAGAAAATATCAAGTGTATTATGAACCTACCCAAATCGTAGGTGAGGCTTTAAACTAAAAGGAAAAAAGCCAAACTTAGCTATGAACTCTTTAACGGTGCAGATCTTCTAGGAAAGTGACAATGCCATTAATATGGCTTTAGTTAACCCCCCCCATCCCGACGTTTTCTGGGTAGTGGTACGCCTCAGTCCCAACATTTTTGGCCCTTTTTATTTTGGCTCAAACATCCGCTTTTGGTGAGAAACATCGAAAATTCATAGAGAAATTGCTCACCTAAGGTTTAAAATACTCGATCCAAGTAGGAGTACCTCCTTACCTTACAGGGTTTTCTATCGGGCTGGCTGCAAAGAAAACGAGTTCTATGGGAGGATAACTATTCCAAACCACTCATAAACGGTATTTATTTATTTTTTTGGTACGAATTTATATGTAGTACGAGAGTTTATTGGTTTTCAAATGGTAATATAGGCATTATAAGCATTGTTTCACTCACTAACTCATCACCATTCCTGACCTTTTTTTGCCACATTACCTGATCATCATTTCTGACTGTTTCTTCCTCTAATGCTATGTAAACTTTGTCCTCCACATTGTCATCGATTGGGGAATCACTCTGGCCCTGAATGTCTTTATTGGCCGGGTCACTGGTAACAGGTGAATTGCCGAGACAATGGCGTGCAGGGGGGGGGGAGAGGTTATGCGGTGTAAGGCATTGTTCCTGCTTGGCATCTTGTAGAGGAATAGAGGAAGGTGTCCCGTGTATACGTGCCAAAAATCACTCGCAAAAATTGAAAATTGTGCAAATTAGGGACCTTGCAATGTTGCCGCATTATTTTACGTTTCTGGGATATGAGTGCACATCATGTGAGGACGTGAATTCACGTCTCCGGGACAGGGTGGGTTAAAAGATGCCAACATACTCGTATGGCTCGGAAAAAACAGGAAACGTCAAATTATTCATCAAATCTTGGCTATTTATGAAATTGTTAACCCCATGAATCCGATAACTAGTTTATGTTAATTCTTGTTACCAGCTGAAGATTTAACTTACCCGGTACCTTAGGAAGCATATTTATTTTTGAAGGGGCCAGTGACGGCTTTATATAACCCCACTAGTTTGAAAGCCTCTGTACAGTGAACAAAGCCATCTGGAAGTAGCAGAACAAACTAAAATATTCGCCATTGGGGTGACACATTAAAGCTACTTCAGATTTGTTAAGGTAGTTAGGAAGCTAAAATAACAACATTAGGAAGCGTGCTTACAGTACTCGCAGTGGATCCTTATTAAGTATGTACGCCTAAAACTTGATATGCGTATATTTACGTATGTTGCTGTCAAATATGAAAATTGCGAATTAAATATGTCATTTTCTGAACGATAATCTTGTAATACAGTGGGTTTGCATCCTTCTGAAGCAATTACTCTGTTTTCCTCATTCATTCCTTTAACCCATTCATATGTAACTGTTGCTGTAACCACACAATTATATTAAATTTGGGAGAGATTTGAAAAAAAAAAAAAAACTGTGGTTGGATATAGCGTTTACTGCATCCTTTATTACCAACCTCCCCCCCCCTCCCCTGAGATCAGTATATTAAACTTAAACTTTTAATGTTAAAACTTATACTGTTCTGTGTGCCAGCGTAATTGTCATACATAAAACATGTACACCAGCCCTTTCTATTTTAGTGACAACAAACAAATCAAAGCGCTTTTGATTCATTACAGGACGCAAACAGGTAGGAAATATTTAGTATACATGGTTTATGTACTTTATATTTTATGTTTCTATTATGTATAACAGTGTACATTGGTAACCGGGCTGTAACTTATCTAAAATTACGATATATTTGTCCGTCAGACTGGTTCAGCTTTTAAATGTGGTAGATGCAACATGCATCCACATGTGTGTTTCTGTATATATATATATATATATATATATATATATATATGAATTTATATATTCACTCATAGTAACTTCATGATCAAAGCCTTGAATCATTTAGTGTGTTTATTATTCTTATTAATAATTGACACTATTACTCAACGTAGGAGGTACTATAAGAATAAAGCCTTGGATACAGCTTTCATTATTTCATTAAACTAGTGACAGCTTTCCGACTAAACTAAATTTGTCTGGAAGCAGCAGGACTAAATAAATAAAACTGAAAAGGTTAATTACTTGACGTACTTTATGGACCTGTTATTAAACCGTAGACTGCGAAGGGGAAGATGTACCCTTCTTTATGTACGTGTTATTGAAACATGATGGAAAACAAAAGAAGTTCGGAATTCCTTCCTAGTTACTAACTGCGTTATGTAAACCTGAATGCAGTCTAACCTTCCAATACCCTCACAGGTATATATAAAACTGACCGATACAAATCAGGAGATTGTTTACACTTTCCCACACTCTAATGATGCAGCTGCTAGGGAGCTACCTCTCTTGGTGACTCCGACATGAATACCAGATTTTACTAATCCTTGACTTGGTAGTTGATAGAATGTCCGAAACTTTGAAAAATGTTACTAATAAGGTTCACTCCAAAATATTAATTTCGCATCTATTGACACTTGGGCATGTTTATTCAACATCCAGATTATACATGAGTGTTTTATTCTGGAAGGATTAATTCGATCATATCAAAGGTTAAAAAACCGTTTTGAATTCTGTGACAATTATAACTTCTACATCCGACTCTCAGACTCTCTGCCTTCAATTTATATACCCCAAAACAACTCCCATCCCAGTTACCTGGCTTAGTAAGAAACCTGGCGTGAAATACCTCCCACACCTAACTTTGGCCATTAGAGTCTTACGCAGCCCAGTTACACATTAGTTAGTTACTCTGAAGGGAAATTTAACCCAGACCATTACAGGCGAATGGGTGAATGGAGGATGGAGGGGGCAGATTAATGTTTAGCAAAGTGCGATGAGAAATTAATTTGACTTGGTGATAAAAATTATGCTTTGTGGCTATTAGAGAGGGCAGAGCAGCTGGTGAGTAAGATGAGGGGTATGGAGACGAAAAGATATTTACTTAAGATGGCACGTAAAAAAACGCATGATGAGGCAGAGAGAAGACAAAACTATATTTGTGTACTCGTATGTTTGAAATGAGACAGATGAGCGGGGGGGGGGGGGGTAGGCAGAGAAGGGTCGTGTGGACATGGTGTGAATGCGACCGAAGAAGATGGATAATTTCTTTAAAGATGAGGAAGTAAATGAATGAGTCATCCTTCCGATATGATCACGTACTTTAAGTTTTATTCTTAATTTCTTCCAGGTGAGCAGAATCAAGGCGAGTTCTTCTTTTTCCTGGCTGGAGAGGTTGGGCGTAGCCTCTTATCAGTCCTGTTACAGTCAGACGTTTCCCTTAAAGTTAATGAAAATCGTCTCCAGGCAGCAAAAAGAAAATGGGAAAGTACGTTATCAGAAAGAACTGGTTAAGCTAATGTGCGACTGAGGATCTGCGTAAACCGTAGAGCTGAAAGTGAGTATACGGAAGGATGTTTGGTTTAGAACTACGGAATATGAGTGTAAAGAAAAGTGGAACGATGATGGTAGTGTGAATATTACGACAAAGACAGGATGGTTCTGTAAGGATGATGGTGGTGAGAAATTATCAGACTGATATGAAGGTAGTGATAGTCGAAGTGCAAGTGTGTGTGTGGTTGTTGTGTGGAGTGGGTGAATGTAAAAGTTAAATTTTGTTTTAACGTTTTAGACATTTCTACAACCCTCCCCCGTCCCTCTCTTAGATTGTCTTATCCAGCCACTGTTCTTTTCAATGTACTCTTTGTTCTATTCGTCTCTTCATAGAATCAGGCCGTCTGTGTACACTCAAATCGAACATACTCACGTCCGATTCTTATATTCAAAGTCATTTATAAACTGTACTTTGATATACTGTACATAAGAGAGTCCCGTGAATACTAATAATACTCGCATAAGCCCTGTTGTGGTCAAAAGCAGCTGACCTGCAGGAGATAAACTTTTGTCTTTTGTTTTCACCTGAGAGAACCGGTTCACTCCCTAAGATTGTACTGTATGTTAAGATTCGATGGAATTCTATTGGACTTAGTTATGAGATAGAAATGAGTCTCCTCGGTGACTATTAAAATTAACTCTCCAGTCTGACGACATGACCATCAAATGAGCTTAAAAGGGTCATGATATTTATCAAGTTTTAAAAAGGCGCTGTATAATCACTCCCGTTATAGGCACCCGCAACATGTTGTTTTGTTAGTCTCGTTACTAGTGCCAGCATGACGGCTGGCGTACTTATTGTCCTTGTCGGCCCTTACATCACGTCACCCTGAGTATATGAGCAGATATTGAGGATACAAAATAATTTCCTTCCAGTTTTCCCAACATTTACATCATCACGTCACCTGTATATAAGCCGGCGTTTGGAAGAGGCTGTCATTTCTCGTTAGCTTCCCCGATACTTACATCAAATTTGGCGTATTAGTGTAACCATATGTGTACAACCATTGCTATACAGCTGTTATTATATACAACAGACCCGATTCTTGGAACTGTGCAAGGGTGGCACAAATGATCACACGTGACTCCGGCAACAACGAATGAAGAGAGAGGATGATAACAAGAGTAGGAACCGAATGAAACAAAGCAAAAAATCAAACAGAAGTACACAAATCACCAAATGCTTATAATTACCCAAAGAAGAAAACCGAGTTCGGTATTCAGCAAAGTATTCCATAAACCGAACACCAAAATGTATAAAACACCCACAACGCTGGATCATCGAACAAAACAGCAACAAGAATGAATGCCCATGCAGGCTTCCCGCAGCTCTGGTGTGTCGAGGAACGAGTTAACGACCCAGTAACTCAGCATGCATGGGATTCCATGGATTGTTCACCAACTTGTACAAATCGACGGGGCACCTGTATTTCGACTATGAACCAAGTAATTTAAATTTGGGCAGGTACATACGTTGCAAACTAAATCCATAGCCCCATACAGAAGAGAAAGATGATAAACTAACCCAAAATCCCAAACAAAAGAACAGAACTCTTTCCTGTAACTAGGAACTGAAATCAGAAGATTAACATTGTCATTGTCAGCATTACTATATACAGTAACCTGAAAGTTATGAATGCTATAGTGTAAGGTGCTGTACTTTATTCTCTGCACAATGAGTGATATCTATCTATCTATATATCTATATCTATATCTATCTATCTATCTATCTATCTATCTATCTATATAGATAGATAGATAGATATATGCTACAATATCCGCAGCACATAGGAGAGACCGGAATTTTCCTGCCACTCACCGAAACTCACACACGACTATTGTTTCTAGGATTTCAGAGAGTTTTTCCATAATCCCATTTATTCCACTGGTCGATCAAAGCAAACTGGTAACGTTTATTGCTTCGGATGGTACACTGATGATGGTTTCCTGGACGAACGGAAGCGCTTAAAACCTCACTACATTTAGTGCGTCGTAGTTAGTGTGTGTGTGTGTGTGTGTGTGTGTGTGTGTGTGTGTGTGTGTGTGTGTGTGTGTGACACGCCATCGTGCAGTGTGTTATAATGTATTATTGTCATCTGTTTTTGGATTATGGTAAAATATTTTTTTCATTTATTTTAATATGGCTGAGAGGAAGACCACGAATAGGATGGATGGACAGTGTGAAGAGAGCGCTGGATGCGAGAGGGATGTCTGTTGAGCAAGGAAGAGTGGCTGTGCGTGACAGAAATAAATGGAGAGAAATTGTGAATGAATAAATGATGACGCAGCCCTGAGGGGATATTCTCCCTCATTTGGTCTGATCAGCTAGTCAGGTCAGGTGCGGGTAAGGGGATGGGTCTGTTATGATGTGGCAGGGGTAAACCAGTTCTGCTGTCGGGCCCTGCTGCGGATGTCACTGATTGCATTGCCCAGTTGACCCTTGTGCGGTGTGGTGCGGTGAGGATCTGTCCGTTCTCCCCTTTGGGGCTAAGATGCGAATGAATGTGTTTGAATGGATGAGTAAATGGAGAGTGAGTCGTCCTGTCTCGGCTACCTCCCTTTCCTTGGGGGAAGCAGCCTAGGTATATAGATAGATAGATAGATGAACAAACTAGCCTACGAGTGCCGAAATCAGGTGCTCAGGGCCTATTTTAAAAATATAGCCTCATTTATTTCTTGAAAAGGAGATTAAAATCTTTGCTTTAGAGAAGTTTTAAAACTCCTTTTTGGACTAAAGAAAAAAAACAAAGGTGAATAAACATCATTGTCATCATCCTTACATTATCATCATAATCACCATTGCAACCCTGTTTCCGATTTGTAAATGGTGAGAACGATCAATAAAATGTATCTTGAAAAAACACAGAAGTAGACATCAATGAGTGCACAGGGAAATGGATCATGCACCCACTTCCTCATCATTCAAGGTTCGACAGACTTGGCTTTACCTCAATGTACAAACCATCGACACAAAACTTGGCTTTTAATGCTTCTAAAACAGAGACCATTCCCTCGACTGTCTAGGTAAAACTGGGGTGCAACTCTTAGTACGTGGATCTCCAACCACCAAACCCACTCATTTCTCTTTTTTTATCATTTGATTTGCTTCATCATTCATCCATGCCTAATTTCATTTTCACTAACCATACATTCTGTCCTCAACTCCTGAGACATTCACGTCTCCTAATGCCAACTGATTCACTCCATTTTCTCCCCCATGTTCATAACCAATTTCTCTATTAGTTTACACCACCATAATATGTAACCACACTCATCCATCCATTGACCATCAAAACTCTCTTGCTCCATAATTTCTTCACACTGCATTGTGAGTCACTTTCCATCAGCAGCCATTGATTTTCCGTCACTCAGGAACATTCACGAAGCTCAGTACCAATCCTTCAAAATCACAGTCGCTGTCAGCATGCAACACATCATCGGTGCACACAAAATTTCAATTGCTCTACCTTCCAAGCTCATCAGCTACTACTTCTCGTCTCAGAAACTCCTGCTTTGACCTCTCTCATAGTTCCATATTGCATCGATACTGAAAATCCGATACTGGGTCGAAGGTATATTTGTCAATCTAGTGATGCAGGAAGAGAAAGCAATATTTCATGCATAGGTGACGAACCCAATTACATCTAGTAAACAATCGACACAATTAATCTATCTGTATTAGAGATTTCCTTTAAACTGAATATATGAGTAACTGTCTGAACGTCTATCTACCTACAGCAAGACACCATTATCCCCTAAGGGGTGGCCTTTGTCTTGAGTTAGTTGTTTTACGGGAAGGGGCACTAACCCTCTGCCAATCTATTCATTGACAGGTAAAGATCACGCATTGGTTCGTTATATGGCTACCACCCACAGCTGTAAATGATTTCCTGGTTTACAGGAAACCATTAGGTTTGTCACTCAATGTAATGCCACCTGAAAAGGAAAGAAGAGTATTAAAAAGTGTTGGGAAAGATGGGAGAACTAGGACAAGAGGAAGGCGGACACAGAAAAAAGAAAAAAGAATGATAAAGGTGAAGGAAGAAGTAGGCTGCACTACATCATGTGAGTGGATGATGGTCTCCACCACCTGAACGTACCAAGATTAAACTAGCACGAAGAGACCACACTAGTGCACATTAAGCCGAAAACCTTATCAGTGTTTTAGCGTCCTTGCTTCGCCAGGAGTAATAAACAGCGGTAATGTATGCAATCAGTACCAAATGATACCCCGAAATCTTGAACTGACCAGTGGCAGTAATTGCAACATCTAACCGTCTATGTGCACCATCTAGTGGTAAACATTAAAAATATTCATCCATCATTTAATTTAGCGTTGCCCCATGCGGAGCGTAGGCGTCCAGGGCTAGGCAAGTTGGTTCTGACGTTTAAGATGAGAGTGACCAGCCTCCCTCATCCTTGAGTGGCATTACATGAGCAATAAACCCCAACCATCCCTTCGATATAAACCTGCACCGGATCAATCTGATTGGAGCGCCTTAATTGCCCACTTAACCACCTGGCGCCATAATTTTGTTATATGTTTACCACCTAATGTAGTGAATGGTTTCCTGGTATAGCGGAAACCATTTGGCTTGTCACTCAGTGTAGAGTCTGCCATAGAGAGAAGGAAGAGAGCAAAATGAAGGAACTAAAGACAGGAGAGGAAGGATGGAAAGAAGGAAGGAAGGAAGAGAGGAAAGGGCAGACATCCGAGAGCACCACTACATAGAGTGAAAGGACGGTGGGCGCCCCCACCGACCATAGATTAACGGTGTCACATACTATTTAGTTGGGTATATAACCCAACACCTACTCTTACGGTAAAACATGCTATACGGCTATATGGCATATTTTTCCTTTCACCGCGTCCGTGCCGAATGGTATTGGTTTATCCATCCCTCACATTTTTATTCCGTCGTTCCTTATGCGCGGTTTTCTTCTTAATCCTTTTTAATACTGCTGTTTTTATCATTACATACCTCTTCATCCAATCACTTTACTACAAAGCGTATTTTCCATTCCATTTCCCCGGTGTATTCTTAGTACCGTACTCCTCTTTCAGCTTTCCGTCTTCCTTCAACCCTTACCCACTCAATTTCATAACCTGTTCCTCTTTTCCAAATATGCTCGTCTCCTTCATTCATATTCTTACGTCGCTGCAGCCTTCTTCGTTTTTAATGATATTTGTAAGGACCTTATTTGATATTGGAAGAACAATCTACCACTCCGTCCTCCTATCGGTGGCTTATATTTACAGCAGCACAACATTTGGTAGTAATTATGTTTTGTACCACGACCAAATGATGGAAAAGCTGCTTATACCGGTATCAGTTCTTGAATTATATATAAACGATGATGTCTATATATAAGCAGCAGGGCTGGTTATTCTAGGTGTGTAGTATTCACTGCGAGGGATTAGATGAATTCGATTCCATAAAATAATACATAATGAACGGTAAAACATTAATGGTCTATTTATGTATCATTAGGCTAACAGTAATTAGGCATACACTCATACAGTATACATCATGTTGAGTTAGCAAGGCAGCATACAGGAAGTGAAGCCTTGTGCATGTTTATTCGGGGGGAAAAAAAAAATCCCCAAACCTATGCGATCTGCCTTTTCCAAGGATGATGAAGCAAGAAGAAAGGCAAATATATGTTCATTCTGAGATGCCTGGACACATTCTGTTTAAAATACCAGAGGTACTACCAATGGTACATTTCGACTGATGATGACAGTTCCCGAGTTTACCGGTTGCCTGCATAAAATACAGTACTAGATTGACTCTTGCTTGGCAACTTGGACAGAAAGAGAGAGAGAGAGAGAGAGAGAGAGAGAGAGAGAGAGAGAGAGAGAGAGAGAGAGAGAGAGTGAGGGGCCGTAGTATGACAATTTGGAAATTTAAGATTTTTGCCAATTCCTCTGAAAGCCTTTGAGATAGCAAAGGCTTCATTGACATCTCTAAAAGAGGGTAAACAGTGTTTGATATGAACGCAAGAAGGTCGCCTGTGGAGAGTTCCCGCTGCGTCTAATACTAACAGTGATAAAGTAGGTTTGAAAAGAAAGGTACTTCAAAAATTTCCTGAAGCAGAGTGTGTACACTTACAATGCATCTGGAAACGGCTCACTGTGCCCGTGAGCCTTGGTGCTCAGTAAAACACAGGTTAATGGCAGACCAAACAATATGTATCGCCCGCGGAGCGATATGTTTTTGCCTGCCTCTGTGTGTGTGTGTGTGTGTGTGTGTGTGTGTGTGTGTGTGTGTGTGTGTGTGTGTGTGTGTGTGTGTGTGTGTGTGTGTGTGTGTGTGTGTGTTCCCATTATATCTCATGATCGGCTTGAGCTATCAACATGAAACCTTCAGGATATCAAGATATGGCCAAAAATCATAGACGAGCTCAAAAATGGACACTCGAGGTCAAGATCAAGGTCACCAAATGGCTGCAATAGGCCAACTAGTTTTTATCGCCCGCCTTAAGCATTATTATATCTCATGAACGGCTTGACCTATCAACATGAAATCTTCAGGGTAGCCTATCAAGATATGGCCTAAATCTTGGACTTGGTGAACAGGCATATTGTTCCGGGCGATTAATATTCGGCACCCAGATGCTTTTTATTCATTGTAATATGTAATCAAATTGAATCTCATTTGTCCCAGCTCAAATAGGTCACATGTGAGATAGGGTTAACAGTTAGGGAGACAAAAGCAGGGTACTGCACATTCAAAAACACTGGTGGTGTACAAGTCCAGAGTGGCTATAACTGACTGTGTAAGTAGGCAGAGCCACATGAAGACAGGGCTAAGCCTAATAATGAATTAGAGATGGCATCTATATAAGGAGAAACTCAAGCATTTCCATCGTTTTGTGAACACAAGAAAAATTTACAAGGAACAAATTTGACCCATTGCAAGATGGAAGCAGGGTTTTGCACAAGTCAGACCACAATGGACTGAAACTGCTATGTCTTTCACTTAAACACTACATTCATACTCTGTTGGTGCGTTGGAGAAGCAAACAGCTAAATATTCACCGCGCAACAGTAACACATAATTTTCTGGAGCCAATATAGGCCTAATAATTTCCATACGTCAAAACTCATATGAATGAAAACTCCCCCGTTCCTCTTGCTCCTCACTATAGCACAGTTTGTGAATATTGTATTACAGTAACTGCGCCGCCACTGGTTCTGTTAATTTATGCAAATAATAGTCTGGTGAATAACCATCTTAATTTACTGACACCGATGGTTGAAATGCCACCCCACATCTTATGATCCCATAACATACAATAGGCTTAATGTCCGCATCAAGCATATTAGCATTCGAGATTAGACTGGTACGCAGTGAAGTTATGTGGTCATCAGGGAATATACTCGTACTGAGTTTGATGGGAGTGTTGTGTGTTGCACGAACAACATACCCGTCCCTCCTTTGTTTTCCTTTAGATTTCCAAAGAAGGTAGCGTACATAACGTATATATGCACTGTGCATGGTATTTTATTTACGAGGGACTGTGTATGGTATCTTATTTTGCCAGGCAAACAGACAAACAGACCAATATATAGACAGATAGAGCGGTAGATTTATAGATAAATAGACAGACATCGACAGATAGATAGATGGAAATAGACAGATATAGATAGATATGGAAACGGGAGTGGACAAACTGAAGCTTGTTATCGTATTAGTCTGGTTGCAAGGGAATAAATCAGAGAGCAGAGGAATTAGTGTACTGGAGTACATACATATAAATACATCATCCAATCTTAAAAGCAAATAAACTTAAAGGTGTATGTTACCCCATAGAGTTATCTAGTAGTTAGAGTCTGATGCAACAGATGGTGTTACCGAAGGTGTAATATTTATTAAATTTCTGGCAGCCCAGCACGGCACGATGTTCTTAATGCACTGGGAGCTCTCCTATCTTCCTTGTAGAGTCATTGGTAATAGCATTACTTATAGCACCTTTATTATAAATATAGGAGACTCCATCGCAGCAGGTTCATTTTAATCACCTGTCTCTCATACGTACTCTGTTGATACGTTTTTCTTACATTCAAATAACTATATTATTCTCTAACGTACTGTTTATAAACAAATGATAATGACCTACCAATATGGAACTGATATGTACCGACGTCCGTTTACCGGCGTAGATACGATAAGACGAAACGTCAATGTATGTTGGTCTCATGATGCATTTACTCCCCTCTGTCAACCAAGATAGAGAGGTTGTCACCCCTGTTTGTCTGTTTGTTTACTTGTTTGTCCACAAGATATCTAAAACATTGTTCCTTAAGTCCAATGAAATTTTGGGCATACGTGAGCCATGGGCCAAGGATCTGAGTTCGAGTCCCTATTCAGGACATTTTTTTTTTTTTTTGTCCACAAGATATCTCAAAAAGTAATGATGGATTTCAATGAACTTTTGTGGATATGTAGGTCATGGGCCAAGGAATAGTTGATTAAATTCTGATGGTGCTTTCAATTGTCTGGTATAGGCGTTGGCAGAGGTATACGCTCTCTGAATGCTCTTGTCATCTTCTCCACTATATTCGTATTATGGATGCTCTTACGTCTGAATAGATCACTGAAAACTGTATATAACCTCTTATAACGAATCGTGCAGGGAGATTTCTGACTCAGAGGGTAATATCAAAGGCAATCACACTTAAATAAATCTTTCTTTACCTACGAAATCTCTACCCAACACATTAAAAGGTTCACAAAAATAACAAGCAGGTAGTTCAACACCATGATCATTATCTTGTAAAAAGAACTGCACTGGCACTAACACCACTAGCATCAACAGGCAAATTAAAAGGCCTACCGAAATCTGATGGTTGGAGCACAGAGTGACTAGGCAGAATGGCCTTAACTTGTGAAAATCCCTCATCACAGTCATGCCACCTCTCATATTTTACCCCTTTTCTTAACAAACCTGTGCAGGGAGTTAAGACAAAAGAGGATATGAAGGCAAAACTCCAGTAGTAATCCACAATACCCAGGAATCTCTGCAATTTTCTTTTATTCTTGGGTTGCCTGAAGTTTACAATGGCCTCAACTTTGGCATTAGGTGGACTTACTTTACACAGTCCTACCATGATGCCTAAGTACTGAACTTGGGTCTTTACAGAGCCACACTAAACTAGGTTGATTACTATTTTAGCAGGTGAGCCTCTTCATGAAGTCATCTGGCTGGATCAGGTGTTCCTCTCACGAGGTATTGAATATAACCAGATCATCACTGCCTGTGACACATCCTTTGATATACTATAGTCTGACAAATCTAAACATAGGGTTTGGGTGGAGTCACCCCCTCCCTACACTATTGCCATGTTTCCTAACCCTACGATGTATAACGCCTGTGGTTTGTGTAGTAGGAATGATACATAAACATAACTCATACTAATATAACTATAATGAAAGTGCTGACATGTATCAAGGAAGAATAAAACTATTCTGCATACTATATTATACGATAATAGAGAAACGTGGCATAAAAATTTGGCAGTGTTGCTCTAAAAATATTCTAATTATTATTTACTTCCCCAACACTTCTAACATTGCTAATTAATTTAGCAAGTATAATTGCAAGAAAATTTGAAGGGATAAAAGTGGGAAGAGGCGATCCTTTCATAATTAAAATAAATATATCAAACAGCTCTGGGGTGGCAGCACTCACGCGACACGTGTTTGTGTGTACGCTATGGGAGGTCACCAACCCCCTACAGGATTTAGGCCTATTGGGGAAACCTCTATAAAAAAAAAAAAACGCGCCGTGACTTTTACCTCAAGGGTGGTGCGGAAATAAAGTCAAAATTATAATCCATACATAAAAATGGAAGTAAAAAACCATGGATGACACATACCAAAATCTAGCGAGAGAGAGAGAGAGAGAGAGAGAGAGAGAGAGAGAGAGAGAGAGAGAGAAATAATAATAATAATAATAATAATAAAACTTAATTTCCACTAAACAGTGGGTATTCTTATACATTATACAGTAGTACAGCATACAGTATGAAAGTTCTATACACAATATAATACAAGTTGATACATATGGTGGAGAATAGTGACAGAGAGGTAAATGGTTTAAAAGGTGTGGGGACACTTAGGTTAAAAATAGATCAATTAAGGGATTTAGGAACGAAGGCAGTGGGAAGGATTAAGATAGATGGGATTGTAAGATTAGGGAGTTTGAGCAATAGGGTAGAATGTATGCTCTCAATAAAAGTATAGCAATTATCAATGGCTAATTATTATACAGGTGTTGATGGTGGGGGTCTATATTTATAGGAGGTGTTGGTGGTGGAGGTATAGCGGGTGTTGTTGATGGGGGTGTTGTTGGGGGTAGGGGTATAGGGGGTGTTGGTGGCAGGGGTATAGGGGGTATTAGAAAAACGGAGATCACAAGAGGGAAACAGTGTCAAGGTCATCGCTGATGGAGAGGTCAGCTCGGAAAAGTGGCAACAGTGCAGGGAGGGGGTGACTCCACCAAAACCCTACGTTTAGATTTGTCAGACTATAGTAAGTTTATTTATTAACCTGTGGAACGTGACGAACATTTTTCATGCTGTGTGCAATAACTGCATTTGTTAGTATGAGCATGACTGCCAGCCAAAGATCAGTAAATTTCTTGGGCCCTTTCTCTAAGGTGGACATGCCAATATCCCTCCAGTAAACCAATTTTGGTAATGAACGTTGCACTGCCTATATTGCCAGTGCAGTCAACTACTCTGAGATGTGAGTAGATTCTATTGTAGTCTTTGCGATGAAGTTGCTTTTACGGCAACAGGACTCACCAAATTTTGGAATTAAGATGACTGGGGGGCATCATTCGCACTGATAAGGCTTAATCAAGCCCTGCTGCAGCATGTAGGTCAGCTCCTGATGGATAATGGGATGCTTTTGTGGACTCGCATGGTAGGGGGACTGCTCTACAGGACAGGCATCTCCAATGTTAACTTCATGCAGTGTTGTGTTTGTCAGCCCAAAGGTGTTCATGAAATATCAGGATACTTCCCTGGACAGCTAGGTGAACACGTTGCTCACCTGTTAAGTGACAGAGAGTATCAGATAACTCAGTTCAAGACTCCTGTTTCTCTCTCTCCAACTAGTAGTCTGGTCCAACATCAAGGGCAGTCCAGTTCATCCAACATCTCGTAAGCTGACAATTTGTGTGCTGCACTAGGGGGCTCTGCATCATCCCACTCATGAAACTCCAGCATATTGACATGGCACAACCTTCGTGCCTTCCTCTGGTCTGGTGTCGGAATAACATAGCATCACCTACCCTCTTCTTTAATATGTAAGGGTCTGAGAAACTTGCATGTAATGGCTGTCCACAAACAGGGAGCAATACTAGCACTTTGTCTCCTGAGTGAAACACTCTGCTCCTAGCCATTTTTTTTAAATTCAAGGATGAAAGTACCAAAGGCTAGAAGCCCGCAAATTATTCCCTAAAAGGAAAAAAAAAAACAAGGTAATAGAGAATCAGATTCAAGATCCATTCATTTCGAGATGCCTGGAAATACTGCGTTTAAAAGACTGGAGATCATACAGTAGGTAGTAGGAAATACAGACAGAGGAAGACAGCTCCAAAGTTGAACTGTTGCATACATGAAGGACTGAGAGTAAAGGTTAACTCTTGCATTAAAGAGTTGGACTGAAATGGGATGAGAGTTTGGTGCATGACGGGTGCTACGTGCCTGCCTTAGTTGTGGAGGAATTCAAGCAGAGAGTTCAGAGCAGCAGTCACCATTGAAGTAGTGACAGAAAGGAGACCGAAATGTAGCCGTGCAGCAAAGAGATAGAGGTTGAAGGGAGCCAGTAAGGAGAGGAGAGTCAACGAGACGAAAAGCCTTTGACTCCACCTTGTTGAGAAAAGCTGTATGTGGGAAGCCTCCCTACACAGAACTGTACTCTACACAGGGGTGAATAAAATCTGTGTATAAAGGGAACAACTGTGCAGAGATAAAGAAGGCACGGAGTCAGCTTAGCACACCTAACATTTTGGAGGCATTCTTTACAAGAAAGGCAATACGGTTATTCCAAGATAAATCCCTAGAGAATGAAGTATGTTCAAAGATGAAGCAGAATAGAGTTGGGTAGTGTCAAAAATTAGAGGATATTACCGTAGTAGAGTTTAACGGATCGAAAGAAGTAAGAACAGTGTTTTAGGTGCTTAAAAAATAAGAAGATTGCACTTACCCCAGGCAGAGGTACGAGCCAAGTCACACATTAAGAGTGCCATAGCCTCATCCCTTGTCTGTTGAGGTAACTGCTGAGATGGATGTTGCAGGAAACAGATGGAAATGTGAAGGGTGGAGTCATCAACGGATATGAGTGAATAGGGTTACATGTATAGTTTAGAAGATTGCTGATGAATACAAGGAAGAGAGTTGGTGATAGGACAGAACCCTGAGGAACACAACCATTGAAAGCCCTAGAAGAGGAACGGTGGCAACAATATAACGACCAGAAAGGAAGCAAGAAATAAAGGCACGGATATAAGGATAGAAATCGTAGGAGGGCAGTTTGGAAATTAAAGATTTAAGTCAGACTCAATCAAAAGCCTTTGAGATGTCAAGTGGAATGGTAAAGCTTTTGCCAAAGTCCTGAAAGAAGGATGACCAGGAATCTGAAAGGAAGGTGAGAAGATCGCCAGTGGAGCGTCCGTGATGGAAACCATACTGATGATCAGAAAGAGGGATATGGTAGGAAAAATTCTTTATTATTATTATTTTTTTTGCTAAGGATAGATTTAAGAACTTTAGAAATACTGGATGTTAAAGCAAATAGGCAATAGTTAGAGGGGTGGAAATGGTCTGCCTTGTTTGGGACAGGCTAAGTGACAGCAAACTTCAAACAAAAGGGAAAGTTACAAGTTGACAAAGACAAATAAGTTTACCTAGGCAGGGTGTAAACACAGATTCACAGTTCTTGAGGACACCAGGAGGGACCCCATCAGCCCCACATGCTTTGATAGTATTGAGGCCAGTGATAGCAGAATACACATCAATTGAAGGAATTTTACTGTCAGCAATGAGGAAGTCAGAAGGGGGGAATTGATAAACGAACAGCACCGAACCAAGGTGGAATTGGAGGAGAAAGTCTCAGGAAAGAGTTCTGCTTTATCATTAGAAGAAACAGGTACAGAGTCATCAGAGTGGAAAAGAGGAGGGAAAGATGATGATTTAATGTTGTTAGAAAGGCCAAGATTCCGGAAAGAGCAGGTTGAATTTGAGTTGGAGTGTTTAGAGCATTTAGTATGAATGAAATTAATTTTAGCAGAGGAAAGGACAGACTTAGCATTATTCCAGGCAGAAACATTAAAGAGACAGAACTCAGGGATGGATTGGCTCTGGTACCTTTCGAGGGCTCCCTCTTTGTCGTGGACAGAATTAGAATAAGTGTGGTTAAACCAAGGTTTTTTTGGCAGCAGTCACAGGCTAAGAGAGAGGGATGTACGGATCCATGCCCGAGAGAATACCCACTGTAATGAGCAAGGCACTTTGATCGCTCCCGGCTATGGAAACTGATAATTCACAGATAATCAAAGAAGTAATGCCTGTGGGCCTCCCAAGCAGCAGCTCCAAAGTGCAAAAGCAACCGTTTCTTACCAGGGCTCACAGGCCTTACTGGAGTGAGAGGACAAGTGAAGGTGATAAGCTCATGATCGGAGGAGCCCAACGGAGAGGAGATTAGCAGCAGAAGAGGAAGGATTAGTTATAAAGAAAAGGTCAAGTACAGTATGTTGGAACTTTAAGGCAGTCAAGGATATGGGTAGAGTCCTGTGCAAGCTGCTGCAGGTTATTAAGTGTGGAAAAAATGTAGGCTTGTTCACCTAGTGTGTCAGTGAAAGAAGACGAGAGCCAATATTGGTGGTGAGCATTGAAATCACCGATAATGGAGATTTCAGAGAAAGGAGAAATTGATAGGTTGTGTTCCAGATTAGAAGTATGGTAGTCAAAAAAATTTTCTTAGTAGAATCAGAGGATAAGTGAACAGCACATACATATATAGTCAGAGAATGATAGGATAGCCAAAGCCAGAGGGGAAATAATTCTGAAGATTCAAGTTCAGGAACATGAGAGCAAGATATGTTGTTGTGCACATATGCACAACAGTCATAATTGGCTTTAAAGTGAGCATAAAAAAAAGCAGAAGGATTCAGAGAAGGGAATGGTATCAGTCGCCTCAGACAGCTGAGTCTCGGTATGAAAGAGAAGGAAAGGTTTAGAGGAGGAAGGGAGGTAGTGTTCAACTGAGAAAAAGTTAAAGAAAAGGCCACGAATGTTACGGAAATGAAGTAGAAATGAGTTCGGCAGTGGTTCCAAGCATCTGTCTCGGCCGTCACCCAGAGAGGGGCGGATGGGGGGGGGAGGGGCGTGACAGGCTGCTTTTATGGTCTTCCCTCTCTGGAAAGTCCAGAGATGCCTTTTTTTTTTTTTTTCATTTAGAAAAGGAAGTGTGGTGAGTAATGTGCATGTAGTTCGGTGTTGACATTTGGAGGCTTTCCTATAGGAGAGTATGCTGGCCTACTCTATTTGTTACTGAAACACTGATACTTTTCAGCATATGGGGATGGTCAGAAGCTTGTCCGGAGGGCTGATGAAATGGGAGCTCCATCTCTCTATCATCAGCCCTCCAACACCTTGGGAGTGCTGCCCTGTTCGACTGGTGCTACAGTCTACTCCCTCACTTGCTTTTATCATATCAACTCTTTGGCCTCTTTGAGAGGACCCTAAATTTGCATTAACTACTTCCAAACTCTTGGCTGGTCTTCCTTTGAAATATGAGACATAGTTTGCTGAATAAAATCGCCTGTCATTAGCCAAAGTATAATTCATTTAACTGTCGGGCAAGGAGTTTCCAACTAACGAGTATGGAAACTCCTTGCTGTATTTAACTTTTCCAAATAAAATTATCTCCTACAATTGCAAAAATTTGCTTAATGACTGAGAGCAAGAAAAAAGAGAATAACTTCACCGTTGATGCAGTTGGAAAGGTTAAGAATATAAACAGCGAAATAGTTTTCATTTCCCTTGGAGGGTAGATCACCAGTGACTAGTGAAATCACATGCCCATAGCCGGAATGTAGTTGTAGTTGTCCTCATCTGACTCTGTCAAGTGTGTTTAAACGTGCAAGCTTGCTGCTGTTGTAATATTTGTTATAGAAAAAATGTGTCATTCCATTCTTGATATAGTACACCTGTAAAATATGTTATCTCATTTCAGAATCCGCATATTAGGCTGTCAGTCATAGGGCTTTGGACCCTTGTGCCTAAGCATGCTGGGTTACATACTTGACTCAGATTATGTGTTCAGATTGTCGCATTTTTGCTCATTTCAGTTGTGTTTTAATGAAACTGCAAAAAAAAAAAATACTAATGTAACACATCCCTTTTAAATATGTTTTCAACGACTGACGTCAGTAAGCAGTTGTAGCTATAACAGTGTCAGGGACGAATTAAGTGTGGCATTCAGTTTGCGCCGTTTGACTTCAGAAGGAATATGTTAGTGAATTTTCATGTCATATTAGTAACACCTGCTACACTACTTTTTCATAAGCTTTCCAACGATACCCATAGATTTGTCGAAGCTTTAATAATTACCGAAACAGTACAATTTTTGTTCTGTTCAGTTCTCACTTTAACTTCTTTTTTGTAGTATGGTGAACAATTTTGATAAAAATCGCATAAGCATCATCACTTACTTTCCATAAACTTTCCAAATACTCAAGATCCCTGTAGCTCTAATAATGTCCTAAATAATACTGTATTAGTGATGTTCATGGTTTGGGGGAGTCGGTGGCTGAATCGGTAGAGAGGCGGCCTGCAGTCCTAATGGACGTAGGTTCGAATCCCAGCTTGGGCAGGGAATAGTTTAAGGATTTGAATTTCATAAAAGTAGACTTTACTGATCTACCAGAAGACCCGCCGACATGTCATAAGAGTACCCCCGCTAATACCAATACACCAGTCCTGTATGGGACAGCCCTAGCATGTGTTCAATATGGTCTGTGGATGTTACCGCAGAAGTGGGGACACGCAGAGGTGTAAGGGGACTACTGAGCCTTGAGATAGGCCACTGCCCCTCCGAAATAGGCTCTGCAGCCTTTGCCCAGAGTCGGACACACACACACACACACACACAAACCTAAAAGCGAAATGCGATCTGCATAATATGATGTAGCCCTGTTCCTCCAAACTTGCCAGTAAGTTTCTCTCTCTCTCTCTAAATTCAATGAGATTAATACATGATATTCCATTCTGAAGCAATCTAGGTTGGTCTCGGCCATTTATCCATTTCTGCAACGATTTAAATAACTACCCTTGAGGTAGCTGGAAGATGTGAGAGCTTATAAATATGATATATCAAGCATTTATCTATTTTTATCCAGTAGACTTTTTTTTTTTTCTAATCTTTCTACATCCAGATGATTTATTCAAACCATGGAACGTATGAGGAACAAATGGAAACAGTGAATTCAGTATCTAGATCCTACATTTAAAAATGTCTTTTCGATTATAGATATACGCATCTGAAATATAAAAGAATGAATCGTAAAATACGTTTCAGGGATTAAGGAATTAAAGGTTTGAAGTCGAGATGTACACCGAGGGCAAAATCAATTCCAGCTTTGAAGTAAAATATACTGTATTCCAAAAGGCAACACATTCCACAGCAACGGTAGTAAGAGAATAATGTACAAGAAAGAACGTTTAATTTCCAGTCTTCTTTCCTTGGTATCTAAAACCATGTTTGGCAACAGCGTGACCCACGTTGTGTTATGAAATGGGTGTGCTGAACGAAGGAATGGGTAGGATGGACTGGAACATTGGTGCTTGGTGAGGCTGGGGAGGGGATGCATAAGCTGTGAATATGTGTTGTATGATTTGTAATCTGAATGATGCCAAGGATTATTTCACAATACTCCTGAAAATGAACCAGTCAGAGGATAAAGGAATAGACCTGGAGGGGGGGGGGGAGCAATTTACTGAGTGGGATTTCCCGGAATTGTTATAGTCTGGAAGGCCATGAGGAAATGGTTGATTATGATGTAAATGCAGTACGGGTGTATTTCAAAGCGTTCTCCAACAGGATCAGCTCGCGTTGCTCTTATCAGCCTGGTCTTACGACCCAGATAAAGAATTTTCTTATTCTAAAGCCAGCAGATCTTTTCGAATAATTTCATGCTGCCAGGGAAACCCGACTTGGCCAGTACATCTGTCCAGTATATTGTGAAATAATGTAATCGTTCTTATAACTTGCAGTTTATTACACCTGCACGCACGACGACGGCCCGGTGATGTATTGTTTTAATAGTTGTGTGTGTGTGTGTGTGTGTGTGTGTGTGTGTGTGTGTGTGTGTGTGTGTGTGTGTGTGTGTGTGTGAGAGAGAGAGAGAGAGAGAGAGAGAGAGAGAGAGAGATCAGTTTTTATTCGATTTTACCCAAACCTGTTGAAGGGTTTGGGGATCAGCTATCGCCTTGACCACCTGATTTTTATAGAACAATAAGTGAAAGCCAAGAACACATGGCAGGGTCAGCTCAAACTGCTCTGAGCTGATTGCTCGGGTCTTACGGGTGAAATTTCCCAGTAATATCAATAAGTTGAATTTACTCAGTCTAATTCAGGAAAATATGTTCTGGGTGGGTGAAGACGTTGAAACGCATCATACCACACCTTCTCATGAGCTTTGAGAACATGAACCATTTGTTCACAATGATAATTATGATCAGAATCCCTAGCTTTTGAAACGAGAGCCACATATTTACAGTCATACTGCTCAGAATGTTGATGTTATTACTGTACGTACTAGTGTCAGTGTAAAACCTGAATTAGCCAAAATTCCGTTGCAAATAAGACATCTTCAGGTGTGAGTAAAACAACTTGTAATGGATCATGAGTACAGACTGAGGCAGCTTGGTGGTTCACCTAGACATTGTGATGCTTCTGCTAGTGATTACTTTGATGATGCCAATAACATGTAGATATTCTCTTAGTGAACAAGATATCGTTAAATATTTCCAAATTATTGAGGAAGTAGCAGGTTTCCTTTTTTGGTCTACGGACTCTTGGTGAGTGCTATTGTACTTCTTCCGTTGACCCATTCCTTTCACGAAGCCGCGTCTGTGCTCCCGGCCCACCCAGCATACACGACTTGTAGCCGATGATCCGGCTTTGCGCTGGATTTTGGCACTGGGTTCCTATTGCTCTCCTTCTTGGTCTCTACTACTGCAGAGTGTAATTAAACGTACTCACATTTTCCAATTCCCCACCATCCAACCTCGCTGTACATTCACTGACTTCACATCTCTCAAAGACCATCACTTTACTCTTCCCTACATTCACCTTAAGATTCCGTTTCGTACACACTCTTCCAAATTCATCCACCAAGCCTTGCAGCTCCCCTTCATCTTCACTCAACAACACAGTATCATCTGGAAACAACAGTACAGGGAGTTTCCAAACACTACCCTCTCTCACTAGGGCCACTCAACATCCACTGCCCTACCTTGTATCTCTTTTATTACCCCATCCATGTACAGACTGAACAACCATGGAGACATAACACATCTTTGTTTCAACCCAACCGTCAAAGAGAAAAATTCACTCAGTTCACCATCCACACGCACTGCAGCCTTCGCACCATCATACATACTCTTCACAGCATTCAGCAACTTCCCATCTACTCCATATATTCTTAATACTTTCCACAATCCTTGTCTATCCACCCTGTCACATGCTTTCTCCAAATCCATGAAGGCCACATACAACTTCTTTTCCTTTTCTAGGAACTTTTCCACTAAAGATCTAAGAATGAATGTCTGCTCTACACAACCTCTTCCCTTCCTAAAGCCTCCTTGTTCTTCATGTAATTCCTGTTATTTCCCTAACTCTGTCAATAAGTATCCTAACATACACATTGCCTATTACACTAGGAAGACAAAGGCCCCTATGATTACCACACACTTCTTTTTTTTCTTTTCCTTTGTACAAGGGAATAATTATATCTGACTGCCAATCCTCCGGGACTCTACCTTCCTCTCAGGCCAATCTGCATATCTTCCACATCCATTCTACTACCATCTCTCCCCCATGCTTCAGCATTTCACCACACACTCCATCAATTCCTGGGGCTTTCCTCAATTTGACTTTCTTCATTGCTTCTACAACTTCAATCCTACTGATTTCTTCCTGTCTTCTAACCTCTCTCCTTCTCCCAGCCATTCCCCAGCCATTTATACTCGCATTACTTTCATTCTCTATGTTCAACAATTCCTTAAAGTGTTCTCTCCATCTGCTCACTTTCTCTCCCTTCTCCACTAGTAATCTACCATTTTTATCTTTCACTCCCCAGCTAACTTCTTTGGCATCCTGTCTAACTTTCTTTACCTCTTTCCAAAACATTTTCTTACATTCCCTCCACTTTACACTCAAATTCCTTCCAAATTCCTCATCCACTCTCTTCGTACTCTCTCTTACTAATCTTTTCACCTCTCTCTTCCTTTCTACGTATAACTCTTTCTTCCGCCTCTCAACTTCTTCCACGCCCCTATTTCTCATCCATTCACTGTATGCTTTCTTCTTTTTTGCCACAGCCTGTATCACCTCTTTATTCCACCATGCTGTTCCTTGCACCCCCTTCCGTCTTCTTCCCATACACCACATCACATGCTGTACTTTCGCCAAACTTTCCACCTGGGCCACCCCGCCACGAGAGGTGGGTAAGGGGTGCTGGCAACAGTGTAGGCTATCTGTTTGTTCGTGTGTACATGCTTGATGAAAGTTCGAATCATCACCTCTCGTTTTCCTTAGTGAACCTCAGTCAAAGTTCATCCCAGTAATCAGTCGACAATTTTTAGGCGATAGAATTTCAAAGGAGCTTCTTGAAAGTGTTGGATAATGCAAGTATTGAAAACAATAAGTAAACTAATTCAAAAGGCCGCATCTTTACATATATTATATATTTAAAAAAAGTATTCTTTTTCATTATTACATGATAAACCCATGGCTAAAAAATGTCTACTGCATACTGGGGGGGAAGAACCGTCGTGTGACCGGCTCTTATGGTTGAAAAGTAGATACCTGTGTCTGACTGTTCGTTTTGCATTTAGCCAGTCCTGGGCCGGTCTCGATTAAACCTATTGAAATACCATTCTTGATCCGAGACATGATTAGACAAGTTAGGTCATTAATCGTTACAGGATTACTCATTGGGAGGATATTAATTTAAACTAAGTAGGAGAGTTAGGAGCTGTAGATGTCGGAGGTTGAAACTCGTTCGTTGAGGCAGAATACTGCCTTGAGTCAGCTAGTCATGAGTCAACCTTTCGTTAACAATAGAAAACCTAAGCATCTCATCACTTAATCATTACGTGGATCTCTGTGCTTGCAGTGCAAACACGGCAATTGTTTTAATAATTGATATATATTAAATATTTGAAACAGTACTGTGGGTGACGTGGTAGTTAACGCTTCCGCCAGGCGATCCGTGTGACGTGGTTCCACCCCCGTCAGGAGAGATGGGTTTCTCCTATTAAACACCAAGCCCTTGTCTTATGACCTAGGTCTTGGTAGCAGCCAGTCAGCAACCAACATCACATATCCTCGCGCTCCGGACCTCGGTGACGGGGGCTAAAGCGAGGTTCGCGGGAAAAAAAGAAAAAAAAAGAAAAAAAAAAAAAAAAAAAGAAGTGTTCCAGCCTGTAATGATAATTTCATGTTCGTTATGTTGCATTTACCAATCACCTAAGTAATATCACAGGCAATGGTGATATAAATGTCCAAACAATTCATGAATCAATAAAATTGAGCTTAAAATGACTGGAAGCTTTTGCATACTGTGGTGAAGAGATGGTGTCTTCATCTTGCTATAATGTGAGATAATGTTGTTCGGTGAATAATCGATGAGCATGTAAATGTGTGACCGCACACATAAGCGGCACCGCTCACAATCAGTTTTCCTTGCAATGTGTAATTCAGTCATACGTTAGACGAATGGACTATAAAGATGTGCTGTAATGATCATAGTCATATGAAAAATGGTACGGTAAATCATTATCATAGCTGATATAATAACCACATTCGACAAAAGTATGCATAAATTCTCTGCCTGCTGAGGTGACAGTATCTTAATCTCCTACCTCTTCGTGGTGCACCACAGAACACATGAAAACATCTGCCTGAAGTACTACCAACGAGGAAATAAGCAACCGTTAACAGTGTCTGAACATCATCCTAATGTTTATTGGTCAGTGTCATTCATGATGTGAATATGGCAGGCAATCTTACTTGTAACTGGTTGTAAATGTTAGGTAAATGCATTCATCTTCAACCTATACTGATAATGGTATCAAGTGATAACCCTATGAAATGGAATTACTGATATAATAAGAGAGCGTGAGAGAAAGGCTTGGAGTGATTCCAGTATTTAGTGCATTAACATGTTATTGTAACAATGTAAAAACAACATAGAAAATAACATGTTTAGTATTGTTAAAAATGTAAATATTTGGTAGATTGCCAATGGATCTCAAAAACTAGTTCGGCAGTTATTGTCACTGGCGGTATGAATAACGTAAGCCCCTCCCCTCAACGTCCTGCACCTGCCCTGGACTTCACTATGCCAAGCTCCCCCCTTAAGCAGCTCTCCCACCGGCTCGACCAGTTGCAGGAAACCGGTCGCATGGAATTGTTGCATGTCACAGGTTGCACGGACCAAGGCCAAATATGTATAGTATAATATATATCATTGTATTATAAATAAAAGTTTATATTTATATAAGAATATTATTTATATTACTTTATTATAAAATTTATATAGTATTACATAGCCTATGATTTCATCATCCTTTGTGTAATTTTAACGCTCAGTATGCTGCATGTTTGATCACGAGCGTGTTCTGCCTCAGTTCCCCCTTCTACCGTTATAGTAGAGTAAGTCGACATTTCTGTTATTCAGTGCGGGATTGTCTTCTCTTTGTCCCCATGGCTTCATTTGCGTGTCCTTATTACAAGTTGTATCAAGCTCTCCTGGCCCCTATATAATGAGCTCAGTCTCTGCATCATTGCCACTTAGATCTGCTCCTCATTTTGTTCACATCTCTGTCCTCCCCTGTACAGATATTATTATTGTGAGTGCTCAAGAAATCTCCAAACATCTAGCAGCTGTGTGTAATATGAGTATAACTGTTGTATTTTTTCTTGTACTGTATAGCATAAGTTTAATTTGTAGGCCTAGTGAAGTTTTTGTAATTCATGTAGGGTTCTTTATGTCAGTCATTTTTTTTATAATAGTTTGTATCTGTAATTATTTATCTGGCATTCACTGAGTATTATCTGGTATCTCATTTTATCAGGGCTGACTTAGATAAATTTACTCTTGCTAATTTCGTGTTAATAGAGGCTATTGCAGTTAACCATATATTTAACCTGTTTATTTGCCATTACATTATCCTTATGAGTCCTGAATGTTTTGTTGTTAGTTTGAGCATTAAACTTTAACTTGTAATTTTACCTAACTCTTTTGTTTTGAACCTGGAACTTTACGGGACAGTAGTGATTTTTAGCATTCTCACTTAAAGTGTACGTTATCTTTCTCTGTTCCGTAACATAAATTTGGCGACCTCATATCAGGATATTCAGGATATTATCATAAGGATATTGTTTGATATTTTGTGACTGTGATATATTCATGATGGCTACTATTTCTACACTTGATGAAGCCAAAGATTTTTTGTCAAATGTGCAAACAGTGTGTGATATAGAAAACAGAACAAAGAATGAACTTAAGATTGTTGCTCAACAATTGGGATTTGTTGTTCGCTCTCATCAGTCTAAAGATCAAATTGTTGCCATTATTAATGAAAGCTTGTTTAATGTAACTCCTCCAAATGAGCAAACGCAGATTGAATTAGCTAAGTTACAGCTAGCCCTGCAGGAGGCCCGTGCTAGGGAGGTTGAGGCACAAGTTGAAATTGCTAGGATTCAGGCAGACCATGAGTATCGCATGAAACAAGGTGGAACTGGATCATCTAGCTCTGATGATTTTGATGTGGCTAAAAATGTTAAACTTGTCCCTCCTTTTAATGAATCTGATTTAACAAAGTATTTTCAGTTGTTTGAGAGGGTAGCTACAGGTTTTAATTGGCCTAAGGAGTATTGGCCAGTACTCCTTCAAACTGTTCTCACCGGTAAAGCTCAAGTAACTTATGCATCTTTGCCTCAGGATCAGTCTGATAATTATGATGTAGTTAAGAGCTTGATTCTTAAGGCCTATGAGCTTGTTCCTGAAGCTTATAGAGTAAAATTTAGGACAACTTATAAGCAAGATAAGCAATCCCATGTTGAGTATGCAAAAATCAAAGAAGATTTGTTGGAGCAGTGGTTAAATTCTAAGAATGTGGATTCTGATTTTGGTAAATTTAAGCAGATGATTTTGCTGGAGGATTTCAAAAGGTGTATTAGTAAAGATGTAAGCCTATATCTTGATGAGAAAAGAATAGATAATTTGTCTGATGCTGCATGTTTGATCACGAGCGTGTTCTGCCTCAGTCCCCCCCTTCTACCGTTGTAGTAGAGTGGGTCGTCCTTTCTGTTATTCAGTGCGGGATTGTCGACCGTTTGTCCCCATCGCTTCATTTGCGCGTCCTTATTACAAGTTGTATCGGGCTCTGCTGGCCCCTATATAATGAGCTCAGTCTCTGCATCATGGCCACTTAGATCTGCTCCTCATTTTGTTCACATCTCTGTCCTCCCCTGTACAGATATTATTATTGTGAGTGCTCAAGAAATCTCCAACCATCTAGCAGCTGTGTGTAATTTGAGTATAACTGTTGTTGCATTTTTTCTTGTACTGTATAGCATAAGTTTAATTTGTAAGCCTAGTGAAGTTTTTGTAACTCATGTAGGGTTCTTTATGTCAGTCATTTTTGATAATAGTTTGTATCTGTAATTATTTATCTGGCATTCACTGAGTATTATCTGGTATCTCATTTTATCAGGGCTGACTTAGATAAATTTACTCTTGCTAATTTCGTGTTAATAGAGGCTATTGCAGTTAATCATATATTTAACCTGTTTATTTGCCATTACATTATACTTATGAGTCCTGAATGTTTTGTTGTTAATTTAAGCATTAAACTTTAACTTGTAATTTTACCTAACTCTTTTGTTTTGAACCTGGAACTTTACGAGACAGTAGTGATTTTTTTAGTATTCTCACTTAAAGTGTACATTATCTTTCTCTGTTCCGTAACAATAGTCATATATCTTTGGCCTTGGTCAGCGCGACCTGTGGCACACAATAATTTTCCATGCGACCAGTTTCATGCAACTGGCTGAGCCGATGAGAGAGGCGCCTTACTCCTGAGACATTTTTCTCACCACCTAACTCCGTACCCAGCCATCTATGGGGTGAACTCTGACTCTGACAGAGGTTCACTATGGACGAAGAGAGTTGATGATCCGAACTTTCGTCGAGCATGTACACACGAACAAACATATACACTGTTGCCAGCACCCGTTACCCACCTCTCGCGGCTAGGTGACCCAGGTGGAAAGTTTGGCGACTGTACATATTTCTTCTGTGAATATCTTGCACACACATTCCACTCCCCCATCCTCTCCAATTCATATTTACCCAATCGTTCCTCCACTTCTCTCTTATATTCTGCTTTTTTCTCATCCTCTTGTAACCTTTCCACTCTCCTTGCAACTACTCCTTCCTCCCGTCCTTCTCATCTTCTATTTCTCCATCTTACTTGGATCTTGATTCTGGCCACCACCAAGTAGTGGTCAGAAAGTCCTCTCCACCAACCTCTATAAGCTCATGCATCCATTACACATCTTCGCATCCTTTCATCCACACACACACATAATCAATCATTGCTTTCCTTTCATTCAGTTCACCACCCACCCTTCTCATCACTTGCCATGTATACCTGTGGATCATTGTGTGTCTGAACAGAACAATCAGTTCCATGATCACATGTTTATGGAACAGCTGGAAGTATTTCATAATGGAGTTCTTAACAAGGTCCAAAAATTGGACAAGCTTTGCACAGCCTGTCAATGGGATACAGCCCCGTGTTCAGAACGAAATGCAGGTACCTCAGGATAATCGTGTCTCGTGGCATGAACTTCTCAAACACGGGCCTGTTGGTGAGCATATCGAGGGTCCAGTACCCAGTGAATACATGATCTTTGGCACGGGGCATCAGCATGGTTAGAGCAAATCACACATACATCTCAACGTTTATGAGAAACCACTCCCACTCTTAGCATGTTAACAAACATGTAACATCTCAGCCCAGTTGCAGCAGAATTTTCTGAAATTATTCACCCAGTCTACCAAAAACAACACAACAATTGTTATGACATGAATGCGAGGAAGAAGTTTTTGACAGATGAGATGGCAATGGGAGGAACTTCTGGCAGCATCCCTGCCACTGACTCATCAAAGCAAGTGCACTGGGCTCAAACCTCTCACCCTCCTCCCACACAAAGGCATCAAGCCCATGGTGTGGGCTAGGCAGCAACTACATGCTTCCGTGGCTCACTCCCATCAGTCTCTTGGGCAGTCTACATGGCTAAGTGCTTGGCTTATAGGATGATGGAGTGGGGAGGGAGAAGATGAGGTGGTTGGAAGTGATGGAACATGCATGATGAACTTGACTAGAATGACAGTGGAAAAGATGTCACGTGCTGCGTGATGCTAATGGTTCTACCTTGCATGGGTATGAAAGGTGCAGTTGAGGGGCCTGGTTATGACAAAATTCCCAGCAACATTCCAGGATAGTGGTTTTGCAGAAGTGGTAAGGCATGGGCAAGGAGAAAGGAGGCAGCAGTGTTGCGGCTGCCCCTGGGCACATTTTCCACAGGCAGCTTCCACAGTTTTCATAATATTGTTGGTAGTCTCGGCCGCAGAAGAGCTCTCAACTGACTCTTGAGGTGAAGGGCATAGGTACTGCTCAGACGTGTAGTCAACATCACTTATCTCCAGCGGTGGTATCATAGGATAGGGTAAGAGTGAAAATGGCATGCCCTGCACGTGACAATTGCCCTCCTCTGACACTGATGTCACATTGCTGGATAAGGCGACAAAGTTACATCCAGTTCATTTCCTATAGCGCTGTCACGAAGTTCCCTCCTTGAGCACATGGGCATGGGCGTCTTTACGGGGATGGATGTAGTGTCCTAGGCTAGTAGGCAGGAAATCAGATTCAGTGGAGTGAGAGGACATTCTATAATGTCTGCTCAGGGACAATCAGGTGGCTGGAGTAGCTGCTCCCTACTCCCAGCTGAGTTAGCTGAGATGCCACAAGCCTCTGGGAACTAAAAAGGAAACGGATAGATGCACGCTTAAAACTCTAGTGCAAATACCGATGTGAGTATACTTGTCACCTGCAGAGCTGAAAGTCCCTCCCGCTATGCATGTATATTATGTCCACCAAAGCTTAATGGTTAATATGTATTGTAGATATTGCAACCGGTGCGACTGAAAGAATTTACAGTAAAAATACAATTCTGTGCTAATCGGAACTCATGACTCATTTTCCTCTCACCAGTTTAGTGTTGAGTATTTCGACAGTGAAGAAATCTAGCGCCCTATGGTGATGACTAGCTAGCCAGTAGTGACGTTATGTCATCCAGAAATGATCACTAAGTTTAGGATTCATGATATTGAGACTGCTGAACCTAACCATGGTAGGAAAAGTGAAAACATTGTTCTTTGCTTAAGGATACTACTAAAAAAGGCTGCCTGAAAGGGCACTCAAATCACATTGCTTGGGGAGGAAACTTGTGTGGGATAGTTGTACAACAACATAAGCAATATATAATAGAATGGAATCAAGACCTGGGTCAACAACACGTTAATTCTTCGATATTTCAGGGTCATATCATTCACAAGTTTTGGTGTAAGAAAAATTGCAAGCAAATACATTGCAATCCACATCATTAATCTGAAGAACGGTTCTGTAGCGGAGTCTTGTAAGTTAATTGGTACACAAAAAGACTTTATGTGAGACTCCCCTGGTCTTACACTGAAGTTGTAATAAATACTGTTTTGAAAAATACACAGTATGAATCAGGAAGTCTGAATATTTGTGAATATGTGAATATATGTACACAAATTGGATGTTCATGCCGAGGTCAAGCAAATGTTTATCAGTATGAAATTCTAGCACGTCCCTGGTTTGTAATCTTAAACATTTTCCATTTTATTGCAACGGTATCAGTTTCTGACAGTTGTGCCTCGAACCTTGGGAGGTTCCCAGTGCATTTAACTCTTAACGCTCGGGGGTATAGCGAGCTGAGCCACGCCCATATTTTTTTTTTTTCCCTATCAAAACAAGCCTATTTTCAACCAATTATAACTCCAAAACTACGGCATCTACTACTTTCAATTAAAGATGAAATTACTTACCAATCTTTCTTTCCACTGAAGGTGTCTCCAGGTCTCTAGATGGGGTGATTATGGAGGTAGCAAGTGATGAATGGAGGCAGTTTTGGAGGTCGCGCAAGGCTGTACAGTCGTGACCATAAATAATCACCTATCATCCTGTACGCCCTGCCTCAGACTGGCTCCTTTATGCACGGCAAGTCACACTGGAGTACGAGGGACTGAGAGGGAGGGGTCAGAGAGAGAAGGGAAGGTGGGTGGGGGGACGAGCAATGGTGCTGGGGTGGAGTGAGGGAGGGGAGGGAGGGGAGGTAGGGGAGGGTGAATGAATTTTTTTTTTTTTTTATGCGAGGAAGAAGGAACCAAAGGCCATGAGCCCGCAGTAACAGTTCCCTCCAAGAGAAAAACAAAATACAATAGAGAGCCAAATTCAAGATCCGATCATTTTGAGATGCCTGGACACACTACGTTTGAAAGACTGGAGATCATAGGCAGCAAGAAATACAGACAGAGGGAGACAGTTCCAGAGCTGACCTGTTGCATAAATGAAAGACTGGGAGTAACGGTTAACTCTTGCATTAGAGAGTTGGACAGAAAAGGGATGAGAGTTTGCTGCCAGACGGGTGCTACGCGCCCGTCGTAGAGGTGGAGGAATGCAAGCAGACAGTTCAGAGGAGCAGTGACCATTAAAGTAGCGATAGAAAAGAGATAAAGATGCAACAGTGCGGCGAAGAGACAGAGGTTGAAGGGAGTCAGTAAGAGGAGGAGAGTTAATGAGACGAAAAGCCTTTGACTCCACCCTATTGAGAAGAGCTGTATGTGGGGAGCCTCCCCACACATGAGAGTTGTACTCCACACAGGGGCGGATAAAACCCTTTTATAGAGTCAACAATTGTGCAGGGGTAAAGAAAGAGCGGAGTCGGCTTAGCACACCCAATCTCTTGAAAGCAGATTTTACAAGAGATGTAATATGATCTTTCCAAGATAAGTCCCGAGTAAATGAAACCCTAAGCATGTTCAAGGATGATGCAGGATTAAGCTGAATATTATTAAACATTAGTGGGTATACCTGTGGAAGATTTTGTCGGGTTGATAGGTGTAAGAACTGAGTCTTAGATGCATTAAAGACAACCATATTATTTTTACCCCAGTCAGAGATATGAGCCGAGTCAGACATTAGGTGTGCCATAGCCTCATCCCTTGTTTCGTGAGGTAACTGTTGAGATGGGCGTTGCGGGAACCGAATGGAAAGGTGAAGGGTGGAGTCATCAGCGTATGAGTGGATAGGGTTAGATGTACAGCTTAGAAGATCATTGATGAATAAAAGGAAGAGAGTTGGTGATAGGACAGAGCCCTGAGGAACACCACTGTTGATAGATCTAGGAGAAGAACAATGGCCGTCTACAACAGCGGCTATAGAACGACCAGAAAGGAAGCTAGCGATGAAGGCACAGATAGAAGGATAGAAACCGTAGGAGGGCAGTTTGGAAATTAAAGATTTATGCCAGACTCGATCGAAAGCCTTTGAGATGTCAAGTGCAATGGCAAAGCTTTCGCCAAAGTCCCGAAAGGAGGATGACCAGGAGTCTGAAAGGTAGGTGAGAAGATCGCCAGTGGAGCGTCCCTGACGGAACCCATACTGACGATCGGAAGAAGGTTGTGATAGGAAAGATGCCTTAAAATTTTTCTATTAAGAATTGACTCGAAAACTTTTGAAATACAATACGTTAAAGCAATTGGACGATAGTTGGAGGGTTGGGAGTGGTCACCCTTCTTTGGGACTGGCTGAATGAGAGCAAACTTCCAGCAAGAAGGAAAGGTACAAGTTGACAGACAACGGCGAAATAGTTTGCCTAGGCAGGGTGTAAGCACAGAAGCACAGTTCTTGAGAACAACAGGAGGGACCCCATCAGGCCCATATGCCTTGTTAGTACTGAGGCCAGTGATGGCAGAAAATACATCAACTGAAGAAATTTTAATGTCAGCCATGAGGAAGTCAGAGGGGGGAAGTGATGCGAAGTTGTGGCCAAATAATTTGTCTATTTTCTTTCATTCAGGGCATCATATAAAGGAGTTACTGTTCGGTAGATAAAGCTGCATTACAACTTGTATAGCGGCGTCAGATAACAAACTTTAGATAGGTGGCGATATCAAGAACTGGCTCGTGAGAGAAATATACTGACGTGGCATTAAAATTTGTGAGGAGCCAGATACTTGTGTTTATTTGTGTATTTTGACTTCAGACGCAGAATGGAATCTGGATGGCTTTGACTTCCGTAATGTTTGTGTAAGAAACGTCCTCTACCCTTACATGTAATTAATTTTTGGAACTTAATAATATATGCAACCTTTGACATGGCTGTGTCCACAGTAAATATGATCACCCTCGCGGTATACAGTACACTCCCTCTATACCAGTGGTTCTTAACCCTTTTTGAGTCACGGACCCCTTCGAGAATCTGGTGAACACTATGAACCTCTTCCCTACAAAAATGTACATAAGCACAAACGCAGCATTTTGCATGCAATGGATATACATTATTTTATTGAAAACTACCTCACGCAGTGTAACACAAAGCATAAAACAGTTTTTTACAAAGAATTATGTTTCTCACTCTTTTTCATACAAAAACTAATGGCCACTCGAAAAAAATGAAATACATCTAACTTGAGCAAATTAAGCAAAACAAAACCTTAAGTCTGCTCAAAAGTTCATTTCAATGAGAGAGTTTTTGTTGCTGTTTGGCTTGAATAAGATGAAATTGTGGAGCGGTCTTTGACAAGGCAACACGCATGTCATCGTTGACATCCAGTTGATTTCAACTTATCATTTTGATAGAAACAAGCGCTGAACTCCCTGACTCACAAAGGTATGTAGTTGCAAACGGAATCAGAGCACCGATAGCTCGCTTTGCCAGACGAGGGTAGGCTTGTGTCAAGGAACACCAAAATTCTTCAAGACTTCGAGTTTGTTTGTTTGTTTGTTTTTTAAGTTAATGATGCCAAACGGCATCACTCAATCTCGCTAAATTGTTCTCAATTATTCTGACCTTCACAGACCCCCTGTATCCCATCCATGACCCCAGGTTAAGAACCCCTGCTCTATACAGTCACCAGCATGTCAATTCAATAACTATTTAATGACATCTCTATATGAAAAGGCTATTTAAAATAGCTGTGCATGATAAGTAAATAAATTTGATGTCTGTGCTAATGAGTGGATATGGCAATGGTATCTCTCATAATCTGTTAGAGGGAAAATGAAACAAAATCCTACGCAAACTCCCAGAATATCTCTAGCAGTATCTACCGACACGGGTCAGGCCAAAACAACCAGGAACACCTTAGTAAGCAGTCCAGTTGCCTCAATCCTTAAAAACCTCATGCAGTGGTCGCGGCACCGGAGAAACAATGTTGTTGATGGTTTGCTGGTTTCGTCTGAACAGCTGCCACTTGTCTTTGGTGAGCTGGAGGAGGCGGCCCGTGTCCTCTCGTTCTCTGGCTTCCACGCGTAAGGTGACCAGATTTATTGGAGCTAAAAGCGGGACATTGTCACGTGTGTGTGTGTGTGTGTGTGTGTGTGTGTGTGTGTGTGTGTGTGTGTGTGTGTGTGTGTGCATATATATGGAAAGAGAGAGAGAGAGAGAGAGAGAGAGAGAGAGAGAGAGATATGCAAGTGACAGCGACGGCTGCCACGCAACACCTCACCCTGGGGCCGGTAATCAAACACTAACGTCTCAAACGAACGTCAGTGACCAATGAACAGTACGGTACGGTGAATTGGCCGACCAAAGTTACCAGTTAGTATTACAAATTTTATATAACAATGTGGTATTTCACTTGGTTTAGATTAAACATTGTTAAACTAATTCATCATAACTTCAGAAAAGGTCATGTTATATCTAATGTAATACTAATTTTCTAAAAGCGAGACATTTTAGATAATATGCACATAAAGCAGGACGTTTAAGTCACAATTAAAAAAGCGGGACAGACTAAAAAAGAGCGGGACTTTGGTCGCCTTATCCGCTCATTAACAATCTGGGCCTACAAAATCTCGATGATTCTGCACTAATATTTGATCCGTCAGGTCAGTATACTTCTCTCACGAGCCAGCCCTTGATATCACCACTTATCTAAAGTTTGTTATCTGACGCCGCTATACAAGGTGTAATGCAGCTTTATCTGCGAAATAGTAACTCCTTTATATGACGCCCTGAATAAATGAAAATAGACAAATCATGTGGCCACAATTTCGCATTTCAGTCTCCCTCCCCTACCTACCCTACCTCCCCTCCCTTACTCCACCTAAACACCATCGCTCGTCCCCTCACCCACCATCCCTTCTCTCTCTGGCCACTCTCTCTCAGCCCCTCGTACTCCAGTGTGACTTGCCGCGCGTAAGGGAGCCAGCCTGAGGCAAGGGATACAGGAGGATAGGTGATTATTTATGGCCACGACTGTACCTGTGTGAGCAGACGAGTCAGTGGCCATGGCTCACACAGATGGAGATTCCCCACTTGCACTAACTCACACTCCGTGCCCCACGTGGCCTTGACACTCCTCTACACTGGCCCATGCTACAGACTCATGGATGAATCTTCACCTCATTTATGTGCGGCAGAGGCAGAAAACAATGTCCAAGGCTTGTTATACAGTACTTGCCACGAAAGATCACTTTCACTTTCCTGTGAATACATTTTATGTCATGTTAGATCACTCTAGTTATTCTTGAGGTTGTTTTCTTTTCTTACACCCATAGATTACCTCATTATGCCTTCGCCCACCTATGGTGGAGTAGACATTATGGGATTGATCTGTCCGCGCATGTGTGCATGGTCCGTCTAACATCCGCAACACTTTTCTGGTCGCATTATCTCCTGAGCCCATTGACGGATTTCCACAAAAGCTTTTGTAAATGATGTAGAATTAGGAGATGATGAACTTAATAGGTCAGCTAGGTCAAGGGGTCAAAGGTCAAGGTCATATGGGATCTACTTTATCCTTGTGGACACAATATCGCTAACCCCTCATCAGATTTCAACCAAACTTTTGTCAGTGATACATTATGAAGAGAAAATGAACTGATTAGGTCACCAAGGTCAAGGGGTCATAAGTCAAGGTCATATGGGGTCAACTTATATTGTGGGTGTGAGATCTCCTGATCGCCCTCAACGGATTTCGACCAAACTTTTGTCAGTGATAGACCTACAAAATGAAGGGACAGTGAATTGATTAGGTCACCAAGGTCAAGGGATCAAAAGTCCAAGTCATATGGGTAAGGGCGCGATATCTCCTGAACCCCTTGACGGATTTCGACCATTCTTTTGTCAGTGATACAATATGAAGGGACAATGAACTGATTAGGTTAGCAAAGTCAACAGGTCAAAGGTTAAGGTCATACTGGTTTGGGTGTGATCTCTTGAATTCTTTGACAGATTTCAACCAAACTTTTGTCGGTGACACAGAATGAAGAGACAATTATCTGATTAGGTCAGCATGGTCAAGGGGTCAAAGGTCAAGGTCACATGACTTTTGGGTGCGATATCTCCTGAGCCCCTCAGTGGATTTCATCCAAAGTTGTCAGTGATCTAGTAGAAAGGGACAGTGAACTGATTAAATCATCAGTGTCAATGGGTCAAAGGTGACGGTCATATGTGGGTGGGCACGATGATTATCTCCTGATCCCCTTGTGGGATTTTGACCAAACTACTGTCAGTGATATAGTATGAAGGGACGATGAAATGAGTGTCAGCAAGGTCAATGGGTCAAAAGTCAAGGTCATATCGGACTGACTTAGTTAATCTTTAGTCTCATTTCAACCATCCTTTCTTCTCACCTTTCTCCTTCCCTCCATCTCTCCTTCCTGTCAATGGATATGGGCCAATGAAGCATCCCAGGAGTGACAGCCCAGAAATCACTGACTTTCCTTCTGTCCTCTCTCTGTCTCTTCTGTGTGTGTGTGTGTGTGTGTGTGTGTGTGTGTGTGTGTGTGTGTGTGTGTGTGTGTGTGTGTGTGTGTGTGTGTGTGTGTGTGTGTGTGTGTGTGTGTGTGTGTGTGTGTGTCTGCCCTGTATATTAATTGCTTTAGGGACTCACTAGCACCTCTTCTCCAATTATTTATTTTGCATATTGTACCTATATAAAAGTTAGGTGCCATTATGCATAAATAATGTGGCAAGAGGGAGGTGGTAGGGAGTGCCTTTGACCAATGACAGTATGAACCAATGATGTCCTGTGGTGATGGGGGAAGGGTAAGGGCTGCGAAGAGGGTAGGGGAGGAGTGGGCAGGGGTTAAGATAGGGTCAGATTATTTATCCCCAGTCGGGATTTTGGGGGATGGCCTGCTGGTGGAGCAATTTGTTTCCCCATCTGGGCTCCAACTCATCACTTCTGTCATTTCCTCCCAGCTTTTTGCCTTTCTTCTCCCACTTGGCAGGTACCAGTGGGTTCCCATCCTACCGAAAACCTCTATCAGGAGTGATCTGACTCAGTGCCTCACCCCAGCCAAGATGGTGGTGGTGGGATAAACTGATTAGACCAACAAGGTCATGGAAATTCCATACCGAGTCTGTGCTCAAGGCTTGGTGGAGGAATACTGAACAATGGTTTGCATCGACAGCTCAGGGCTTTAATTCTCAGCGTTTCATTTTATGAAGCACTAAATTTAGTTAGTTTCTTACATCACAACAGGCTTATCTCAAAATTTTAAATTGTTGGTTATTGTAACGCTTGTACTGCGAGGCCACTTTACAGTCAGCTGAATATGTTTGCTTATACCTATACTTTTCCTTTGATTCTTAATTCTACTGTGGAGAAGTCACTTACCTGGCTAAGTTCTTACTGCCCTATGGGAACTGCACAAAATAACTAATTTACTCTAAGAGCAAAAGTAATTTGCACGTTAATTGCACTATATCACTGTAACGCTTATTTGCACCTGCACTGCAAGTTCAAATTTTCAGCCATCTGAACTACTTTTCCTTCTTAATAGTCTAAATTCTTATGGAGAATAGTCTTACCGGGCTAAGTTCTTACTGCATTACAGGAACTTTACAAAATTGTAACTATTTTACTATAACACAAAACTAGTTTGCACAAATAAGGCATGATATTACCATAACATGATACAAAACCACTGGACAGTACTTGCCCCAGAATATCGCATTCATTTTTCGCTCCACTTGTTTTCTATATCAGGAAATACAAAACCACTGAACAGTTTTGGCCATAACTCTTATATTAAGTACTGTAATTTGCCTTATCTTACATATTTTTTTCTACAATATTACTTCACCAAATTAATCAGTTCTTACTTTCATAAACACTTTTTCTCTAAAGTGAAATTTATCTTTTTTCATATTACCACTAATTTCCCCTCTTCCATTTGTGGTTCAAATTTACACTACATATGCTACACCTTCCCACACACCCACAAACTGTCAGGCTGGACAAAGTGGACCATGGTGACGTGTAGCCACTGCGAACACAGTGGGAAGGAGGCTGGGAGTTGTAAAGGGTGGTCAGGCACATCACTTGACACTGTAGTAACTCCTGCTCTCAGACATTATCTCTGTGTCATCTCTAAAACTCTCACAATCGAACTGTCACTCAACCCTTTTACTGTACAAGTGGATGGCAGGGCAGGGATGGAGGAGGGCAGGTTCCAGGTGACTGCTGGTGATGGCAAATGAAATGGACTTTGTGAAATCAGAAATCATCATTCCTACCCCTTCCAATTCCCACGGAAAACTGATATTGTAGCTCACTCTTATTTGCCTACGTCATGCACTGGGCACCACAGAAGATGGGCAGGACTTCAAATGCTGGCGGTAAACAAAAAAGTGTCTATGTCCCTTATCTGAGCCACTTTGAGCACCTATTTTATGATGACTGGGTACGTCATCCGAGCTTTAGGGGTTAAGAGTGTAGGCTACAATACATAAATCGTCACCCGGCGTTTAAGTGGTAATCACATTTTACACTCCATTACAATTGTTTTCAGCTAATTATGAATGTATATAATCAATATAAACCTTATGTGTTTTGTCTATAAATCTATGTGTTCTCCCTCTCAGCCCAGGATAAGAGCAAAGATAAATATTGTGGTGGAAAGTATCCAGGGTCTTCAACATTTTTATTCCTGTCTTAGTTCCATCTTATATCTAACATCATGGACCACCCTTAACAACATCAACAAGTTTCTGGGCACAGGAAGCAAGTGTTTCCCAGCCCCAGGATAACTTTTTTTTTTTAATTTAAATTCTGAAAAGCTTATAAACCATGTCCCAAACAAAAACTGTTTATATGTATAGTGCGTATGGTCTCCTTCCTGCCACTGCTGAGAATGAATGCTGTTTGGGTAGGTTTGATTTTTATGTTCCTGTTACTCGGTACCTCTTGTACGGTCTTTTGATTATCCGTCCCCTCCTCCCATTTTTCCTCTAAGTAATTACTGTTTTACTATTACCTTGACCGGACTGAGTTTGCTCTTGCCTGCTCACTCCTGCCTTATGTTTGTGTATTCAAATTCTTCCTTCTGAAATAATTAACATAAAATATTCACTGAAATATGCAGGCTGTTAAAACACACCCACCCACACCCACCCACCCACAAACACACACACACACACACACACACACACACACACACACACACACACACACATTCAGAGTGTCCTCGGATATAAAACTTCAGATAATATATTTTTTTTAATTGAATGACACCTGTATTATTTTGAAATATAAGCCAAGCTGTAAACACAGTATTTTAGCCAAAATGCATGAAATTTCGAAAAGTTTGATACACATGATTAGGCAAATTGTGTATGCATGTATCTGTAGCTCATATAGAAGCATACAAATCAGTCAGGAAAGAGGACATTAATCATTTCACCTCCACCCGTATTGTAATTGCGTTGAAAACTTTCCCGCAAAAATTTTCGAGACTAATTAGTAACCATTCCATTGATAAGTGTTTGCAGATACCATTATTTTTGCTTCCATTCCGTTATTGAGCCCACATGACCAATTCTGACCAAACACTCGAAAAAAATATTTCTGCTTATTTTTGCGTTTGGCGATCTCCAACAATGTCGTTTCGTCCCATCGCGCTTGATCGCCATTTTTTTTTAATGCATTTTTCTGACACTCCCTGGACTTACCCGGGCCTAACGTAATAAATCGGGTCCATATCTATTACCGTTCTCATGAAAGAAAAGTAACTAACGCGCTACTCTGGTAGACATTTTCACCTGTCGCAGTTTGCGCAATTTCGCGTTGTTGCGTTGCGCGCGATCGCCAAAATTTATGTTTGGCATTATTCTGACTCAATGAACTTTACACCTACCTGCTGCAGAAGGAATTTGGTCAATATTTATTACCATTCTTGTGAATGAAGCAAATACACACACACACACACACACACACACACACACACAGCTTGACTTTAGTATTAAAGATTGTTTGAGTATTGGTGGTTCCTTGCATGTCATTTGCTGGTTTCCCTCCCGCCATATTGCACTTTTTCGAGGCTATAAAATACAGGTAACTCGCACGGAACACGAGGGTTTCGTTCCTACCGTGCCGTGTTAGGTGCGAAATCGCGTATATTTAAACTACTCCGTATTTTGCTCCCTAGACCCCCCAAATGTGTTGTTTTGCTGTTATCTGTCACTAGAAAGCACTTTAAGTGGTTAGAAGGTTTATTTAATAACTCACAAATACAGTACTCCTGAGCAAAACTTCAACACACAAATACTGTACGTAAACACAAGGAAACATTCCGACGCCGATCATAGGTAATAAATTAGGTTAACTGGTACTAGTGCTTTAACTTACAAGTACATACCAGAACAGTACATATTTAACTTAGAAATGCAGTACTGTGATATCGAATGATTTCAGTACATAATCTGTTAGGAATGGCTGGAAAAAGAAAAAATGTTATGAATACATTTTCACCTTTTTGATATATGTTTATGGTAGTTTCGAGTTATTCTTTACGTTATCGTTGTGCCCATGCTTGGAAAAGGGGGCGAAAGAGTTGAATTATCAGTCCTAAATGAGAAAACTGCACGTCCTGCAAGGCTAGACTCTGCCACGGGAGAATAAAGTGGAGGGTCAGTCCGATTAGCAATAAGGAAGTTGTGTCACAACTTCCAGCTCCCACACCACGAGAATGGCTAAAAATAGAATCGTAATGCAGTTTCAGAACTAACAATAAGTCTAATTATTACGAATACAGATACAAAGCAGAAATAAATACGTTTACAGACGGGGAAAACGTATTTCTTCCATCATAACATGTTCATCTTTCTCAATCATTTTACGTTCATCTTTATCATTTTACCTTGTTATTTTCGCAATATATATTGCTGTCTCGTAAACAGGGTGGTTGTTTGTGTTTTGCAAGGGAGGAAAAAGGTTGTATTTTCTGTCTGGGTCGAGATAATGGGTGTAACTATGTGTGGTTAGCCATGGCCACGAGCGAAAAAATCGTACATCCACTCATCACGATAGCCGGTGGTGAACTGACAGATACATGAGACGGTGAAGTCAAGGTCATGTCCCAGATTTTCGTTCACTTCCCGAAAGTTTTCACAGTTTTCTACAAGTTGCAAATCATTACAGCAAACCTGAGCAAATAGGTAAAGATACCAAGACAAAAATGTATTTTTCTCTTATTATAAGTCTTTAACGAACAAACAAAAAAAAAAGGCAATATTCCGACGCCGATCATGGGTAATCATATAAATCAGGTTAACTGGTTACAAGGCTTTATTTAATGCTTTAATTGCTTACAAGTACATACCAGAACAGTAAATATTTAACTTACAAATACAGTACTGTAGAAAAGCAGTACAGTAAGAGTTTAACGAACAAACAAAAAAGGCAATATTCCGACGCCGATCATGGGTAATCATATAATTCGGGTTATCTGGTTACAAGGCTTTATTTAATGATTTAACTTTATTTAAGTGCTTACAAGTACAGTACATACGAGAACAGTAAATATTTAACTTACAAATACTGAACAGCACTGTGGAAAAAACGAACAAATAAAAAAGGCAATATTCTGACGCCTATCAGGTAAACTGGTTATAAGACTTTATTTCTTGCTTTAACGTTATTTAATAGTACTTTAAGTTGCACATAAACTTACCAGAACAGTACAGTACTGTAAATATTTAACTTACAAATACTGTGCTACTGTACTCGGGAATGTCTCACTCACTGAATAATTTCCAGCCTAGATCGTCACGTAATCAAAACAAACCGCGCGCTGCGGTGACGTTCGAGGATTTGATCTTTCAAAGGCCTCTTCTGCGTTAATTTGTAGTTTTCATAATGGTTTTTTAATCTTACGTTGTCTAATATGTATCCCAGCCCTTACCGCGTATAATTGCGAGCGCGTTCCGTGAGATCGTGTTCCGTGCGAGTTACCTGTAATCTTATAGGTCAAAATCGAATAGTTGATGAAGATATCTCGAGATACCTGTTCCGGATACAGTCGATTTCAGAATTCTTTGGATACCTCTAGAGACATCTGGCATACTTGGCCTTTGTTTACTATAGAAAGTACTTATTTTCGATGTATGATGAATGTCTCACATCAAAACTGCGATCGGTGATTGGAGGCCTGGCCTCAGAAAAATAGGATGTCAATTAGTTAAATATGCGAAACCATATTATCAGAGTGAGATTACGAAAGCCTTTATATGTGAAGGAAAATTATAGCAATTGTATATAAAATGCATAATTTTGGGTCATATCCATTCACTGTTCATGTTAAATGAATATAATAAACAAGAGAAAATTATCCAGGTAACTGGCGGCATCCTCCTGGGGAGAGTGACAACTGATCGGAATATATATTTAAAAAATAGAATACGGTAATATAGACAAAATAGTTGTTTTATTCTTTGACGAAAATCTGACTTATATCTAAAGGTACAGAAAGGAAGTAACACATTCCTTGCAGAATACTTCTCTCACCTCCGAATGGTTATGAAATACTCTGACACAACGAGTGCATTTCACATAAACGATTCTCTCTCTCTCTCTCTCTCTCTCTCTCTCTCTCTCTCTCTCTCTCTCTCTCTGAATGAGGAAATCTCTCCCCTCTTTCACGACTCAGTTAATGCTGTGCCATTTGTCTTCGACGTTTTTCCTGACAGTGTTTTTCCTTTTTCCTCACAATTTTCCCCACAAACATTGCTATCTTTGTGCTTAAATGATTTATTATCTGAAACTTTATGCATTTTATCTGTTAATATAAACATTAATATTTCTTGCACTGTCTCAAGAGTGTTATTGTAAAAGTGAATTAACTGAATGAGTGAAACAAACGATGAATTAAGTAGAAAATGCAAGAATAAGCATAGGCGATTGAGGCACGTGACTGAAAGACCATTGCATATGAGCTAGAAGCTTTTACCATTCAGTTATGTACGTGTTTATGACACACATACTTTGTACAATATGTAGCTTGGACTATCAACGCAACAATCATCTCATACAAAACCGATAAGTTGATGTATCGCAATTTGTCAGAAGACATGTATCTCATACAAGTACCATATACATGTATGTAAGTGTACATACAGCGTCAGTACATAGATCTATGGAGTTCTGATCAGAAAGTATTAACACACCTGGTATATAAAATTTGTCCATATGTATAAACGTATATACTCGTATATATTGCTTGCTGATCTAACTCATCTTTTCATTAACCCTGCACAGTAATGACTGCTTAGAAGTCATACTTGTCCCACTTTGATGAACTACTCTCAGGACTGAAAAAGCGCCCAGCATCATAAACAGTGATGAACTAAATGATTTATTCTTAATCAACTCTGCATCTCGTATTACCTTCATTCAGTCTTTCTCTCATCACAGAGATCCTACATTATTGTCTTTCTTATAGCAAACACACTGGCAACTATTCTCAGCTCTCTGTCAGCATGCCTTCCCAGCACAGCAAGCACGCAGCATCCGTCACCTTGCAAAGTCACTCTTCTTTTCTCTCCAACACTCTCACACTAGATTTATTGAGCATACGCTGTCCATCATGCACATCGCTAGTCAGCACTGTGACAATCATCGACAGTCCGTCTCTCCCTCATGCAGTAACCTCCAACCTTCCAGACACAAGGTGTCCATATGTTTGCTAATATAATGATATTCACTTGAACTCTCTTTGCACTGGACGATTGTATATGATGCTTTGTTTAAATATAACGATATTATTTTTCCTTCCAAGATTTCACCTCGAAGAACAGGCTGTCCTCTTTTGCCATAATTTCTTTTTCGTAGTAAAGATTTTTCCTGGAATCACCCTTCATATACTCACCTTATCCCCTGACATTTGTCCATGTGTCTCTTGTTCCATGAAAGTTGTACTTCAACTTCCCTCTTTCTGGAGCATCCTAGGAAAATCAAACAGGAGGTTCCTTGATGATTATCTGTGTGTGTGTGTGGGTGTGTGTGTGTGTGTGTGTGTGTGTGTGTGTGTGTGTGTGTGTGTGTGTGTGAGAGAGAGAGAGAGAGAGAATTGAAAATAGTTTATACATGTGGGGTACTGCCTAGTCGTGTACCTGTTCATAGCGCGGAGGCTTGAGACAGAAAATACTGCTTGCGATCCCAATTTCTTACTTTAATAAGCATTCTTTCCCGTGTGGATGTGTCACTGAAAAATATTCCGGCTGACACGGTAGCAAATGTAACTCAGGTAAAAATGCTTAATGAACGGGGCACTGGAGACGCGGAAACGGGAGCAGAATATGTGTGAGGGAGGACTGTGAGAGGGGCGAGACAGGAGAGGTAGGACGAGCGAGGCTGCCTGAGGGAGATGAACAGAGTAACTGCAAGAGGGAAGAATATGGGGAAGTGGATTCAGGGGAGGAAGACCGTAAGAGGAAGGAGAGAAAATGGACAGAAGGAAGATAGAAGAAAGGGACCATGTAGCCAAGGAGGACTGTGAGAGCTAAAGGCGCGAGGAGAAACTGGGACATAAGAAACTGTTTAAAGGAAGAGGGACAAAGAGACTGAATGTCTGAAGAGAGAGGGAGAGAAAGTGGCACAGGAAAAGGAGTAACGTGACAGGAAGGTAGGGAAGGTTGAAGAGCAAGTGGGGAGAGGAGGAAGATAGCCTGCTGAGATGGAGAGAAGGAAGAAAAATGAACGAAGTGAGGGAGATGAAGGACGCAGTGTGGAACGCAAGAGAGGAAGGAGGGGCGAGAGAATTGTGAAGAGAGGAAAAGAGTTTATGGTAGGCTGAGAAAACGAGGCAAATGGAAGTGGAAGTGAAGCTGCGAGGGAACGTAATTTGGACTAGGAGACAGGAAACACTATGCTAAGGTATGTTATTGGAAAGGAGAGAGAGAGAGAGAGAGAGAATTAATTCAGAAAAAGGATATAAACGAGAGATATGCTCTAGCTGCCTAATCTGTTTCCAGCTTGCAAGCCTGAGAGGGAAATTAATGCTGTCCGTCTCACCTTTTGTTTTTTAACCTCAAAATCGGGAGACTTGTTTTTGTCTTGTTCCTTCTATTTCTAGAATATTTTTATTATGTTACGGAAAGCCTGTCGCATGATACTATCTAACATAGGTTAGGAATACAGTACATCCCCAAAACATATTCTCCGTTAATCTAAATAAAGTCACATAGGCGGTGAAGAAGTGGAGTAAAAATACGTCATAGGATTGAAGATGTCAAACTTACCGTTCCGCTTTCTGTTTTTTAATGTGCCTTCGTTCCTGTGTGGTGTTGCTGGGCAGTATTTGACCTGACACGTTGGCAAATATGACAAACAAAAAAGATGAATGATGCATCTGGGAGATGGAAGGGGTGAGGGGAGGAGGACTGTGAGAGAGGGGAAAGGGGAACTGAGGTAAGACGTGAACGATGCCTCAGGGGAGAGGAAGCTAGATTGCAGAGTAGGAGACCGAGGGAAAGGGATTAAGGGGGCAGTAACGCGAGAGGATGGAGTGGAGGATGAAGAGAGGGAGGCTTAAGAGGAAGGAAGGATTGTGAGAGGAAGAGAAGAGAGAAAGAGGCTGGACGTAAGAAACTACTTGAATGGAGGGAAACGGAGAGACTGAATGTAAGTGCATGAGGGGAGAGGGAGAAGGAGTAACATGAGACGAAGGGAGGAAAGTGGAAGAACAAATGAAGAACAGAAAAAGATAAAGGAATGAGATGGAGAGTGAGCTCAGGAAGTGGAGGAGGGGAGGGAGTTGGGGGAGCCAAGACGGAAAGAAGGAAGAGATGGAGCTGAGGGAGATAAATGAAGAGAGAGAGAGAGAGAGAGACAGACAGACAGACAGACAGACAGACAGACAGACAGACAGACACAGAGACACACAGACACACAGACACACAGACACACAGTCAAACGAGGTGGGCCTCATGTCACAAGAAGCGAAACTCAACATAAAAATGATATTGGTCGAATGAGTCAGTGTTGCATTCAATGTACTTTGCCCAAGTATAATTTATCCACACTGTAACCACACAGAGAATGTTGGCTTCCCAGGCAAACCTTGACCTGTCATGGTGAAGTATACAGTTCAGTGGACACTATTTATTTATTTATTTATTTATTGTATTTATATGGTAGGGTCTTACATCATTATATAATGATATCAAACATGTAGTCAGACGTTGATCTGAAATCTTTGCTTTGGTGAAACTCTCCTGATCTTAATATTGAGTCATAAATTGTTTATGTCATAATTATTCTTGTATCTCGCCCCTATTCTCCCCTTCCCTCCTGAGACGGGCAGGAACTCAAGGTCGACGTTCGGACCGATCTTACTGGTGGGCTCGGTTTGTTTCCTACTAGTCCCTGTTCAGCTAATTAATAGGGATCTGGATGCAACATCTACATAACTAGAGCGTATTTTAAGGAAAGAGTGAGAATTAGCACATCTTGGTGCAACTCACATCCCAACTTTTCCCGTGCGTTATTTACGGAAGAAGGTAGAACAGCTTACAGTAAGCCCTATGACAACAGGTGTGGATCTTTGTCTGCCATGACGCTTCAAACGGATGGTCGGTGAAACCTGGTATACTAAAAGGTAGTTTGGCCCATGAATATCTTCTAGGATGAGCTATTTTGGGTCGTAATATTTTAAAGGTTGAATTGCCGCGGAACAATATGACAGTAGTTTTTAGTTTCCAGGATGTTGATCATCAAGATAAAAGAAATTACTTTAGGAATGTTGCAGAGAGAGATCGGGCACATTAGGAAGGTTGACGCATTGGGAGGTCGTAGTTCAGGCCAACAACGAGGCGAAATCAGACCAGGTAATACATGAGATTTCTTTCAACGCGAAACACAAAGACGAAATATTCTACATAGAAGATAAGGTAAACACCTTCCCCTTTAAAAAGGTTTATGAGAATATATATATATATATATATATATATATATATATATATATATATATATATATATATATATATATATATATATTGTTACGGAACAGAGAAAACTGTCCCGCAAAGTTCCAGGTTCAAAACAAAAGAGTTAGGTAAAATTATAAGTTAAAGTTTAATGCTCAAACTAACAACTAAACATTCAGGACTCATAAGGATAATGTAATGGCAAAAAACAGGTTAAATATATGGTTAACTGCAATAGCCTCTATTAACACGAAATTAGCAAGAGTAAATTTATCTAAGTCAGCCCTGATAAAATGAAAAAAACAGATAATGCTCAGTTAATGCAAGATATATTATTACAGATACAATATTATTATCAAAAATGACTGACATAAAAACACATGAATCACAAAAACATCACCAGGCCTACGAATCAACACCTCATGCTATACAGTACAAGGAAAAAATGTAATAACACTTATACTCAAATTACACAGCTGCTAGATGGTTGGAGACTTCCTGAGCACTCACAATAATAACAACTGTACAGGGGAGGAAAGAGATGTGAACGAAATGAGGAGTAGATCTAAGTGGCAATTAATGCAGAGACTGACCTCATTATATAGGGGCTGGCAGAGCTTGATACAACTTGTAAGAAGGACGCGCAAATGAAGCCATAGGGGACAAAGAGTTGACAGTCCTGCTCTGAACAACAGAAAGAACGACTTATTCTACTATAAGGGTAGAAGGGGGGAGTGAGGTAGAACATGCTCGTGATCAAACATGCAGCATACTGTACTTTAGAATTACACAAAGGATGATGAAATCATAGGCTATGTAACACCTCCCCACAAAGAAAAAAAAAGAAATTTACAAAGGAAATTTCTTATAACTCTAAAACAATCTGTCTAAAGTCTAGATAAACAATCTGAAATGACATTTTCTTTCCCCTTGACATGTTGTATGTCTAATGAATACTCCTGAAGAAGTAGACTCCATCTTGTCAATCTCTGATTTTTATCTTTAAACTTACTAAGGAATTTCAGTGGGTTATGATCGGTATAAATGACTATGGGGTCAAAACCAGAACACAAATAAAATGAAAAATGTTGTAAACCCAAAATCAAGGCCAAAAGCTCTTTCTCAATAGCTGAGTAGTTCTTTCGAGGTGGAGTGAACTTCTTACTGTAATAAGATACAGGGTGTTCAATACCCTGATCATCCTCTTGCAGCAAAACAGCCCCAGCTCCTGTATCACTTGCGTTAACAGCCATCTTAAAAGGCTTAGCAAAATTTGGAGTAGCGAGCACTGGCTGACTTAATAGGATAGCTTTAAGTTTGTTGAAAGAGGATTCACAGTTATCGGTCCAGACAAATTTAACTCCCTTTTTCAGTAGGTCTGTAAGTGGTGATACAAGAATTGAAAAGTTAAGAACAAATCTCCTGTAATAACCTACCATTCCCAAAAATCTTTGTAGCTCTTTTCTACTTTTAGGTCTAGGAAGATCACTTATAACCTGAACCTTAGCTCCTGGTGGTGCAACATCTCCATCACCAATTACGTACCCAAGGTACTGAACTTTAGCTTGACCAAACTCACACTTTGATAAATTAGCTACAAGATTAGTCTGAACCAAACGCTCAAGAAATTTACTGACATGGCATAGGTGATCTTTCCAGTTGTCACTGAAGATTAATACATCATCAATATAAACAACACACCCTGCCAAACCCTCTGTTACAACATTCATGAGCTTCTGAAATGTGGCTGGTGCATTCTTCATACCATATGGCATTACAGAACATGCAAAAGTCTTTCCTAGTGTTACAAAACATGAGATCTTCCTAGCACGTTCAGTCATAGGTACTTACCAGTATCCCTTTAACAAATCAAACTTACTTATGTACCTAGCCTTTCCGATCTTGTCTATGCAATCTTCCACACGAGGGAGAGGGTAAGTGTCTGTTTTGGTTATCTGATTAACACGTCTGTAGTCGATGCAAAGCCGCTGTGACCCACCTGGCTTAGGGACTAGAGTGACAGGAGAACTCCACTCGCTCTGACAGGGCTCAATCATCTTGTGGTCCAACAGGTAGCCAAGCTCCTTCTGGATGAGAGGAACTTTCACTGGATTCACACGGTAAGGAAGCAGTTTAATTGGCTTTGCGTCTCCAACATCGACATCATGCATCAACACAGTGGTTCTTCCTGGAGTGGCACGGAACACTTGCGGGTACTCCTGCAGTAATGCCGAAAACTCCTGCCTTTCCTCGGAAGCTAGATGAGAAAGCTTGGTCTGGAGATCATTCATGATATCAGGATTCTTCCCCAAACTATCACTCAGGCTCATGCTCCATGGGAGAGCTTCACTTGCAGACTCGGGTGGAACAGCTACAGTGCAGACTGGGTTATTTTCGTCCTGCCTGTGATATAACTTTAGCATGTTGATGTGACAAAGTTGCTTGTTCTTTCTACGATCTGGTGTGGCGATGACATAGTTGACATCACTGAGTTTCTTCTACACGAAATAAGGACCACTAAACTTGGCTTGAAGAGGTTGCCCATGAACTGGTAGCAGAATCAAAACCTGATCTCCTGGCTGAAAGTGGCGTAACCTGGACTTCTTATCACACCAAGTCTTCATCTTCTCCTGAGCAGCTCCTAAATTCTCTCTCGCCAGCTGTAAAGCAGTGGACAGCCGTTCTTTGAACTTCATCACATACTCCAGCAGGTTGACGTCATCTTCCTCCGACAGCCAGCATTCCTTGAGTAGCTTAAGGGGTCCTCTTACTTCATGGCCAAACAGTAGTTCAAAGGGTGAGAAGCCCAGTGATTCATTTGGAGATTCTCTTGCGGCAAATACAACGAATGGAAGACCTTTATCCCAGTCTTTCTAATGTTCCAAACAATATTTCTTGAGCATCGATTTCAGTGTTTGATGATATCTCTCCAACGCTCCTTGGGTCTGGGGATGGTAAGCTGATGACGTGATCTGGGTGATGCCCAACTCTTTCAGAGACTGCTTGAAAACATTTGACATGAAATTACTTCCCCGGTCTGACTGTACCTCCTTGGGCAGACCAAACTTTGTGAAGAACCCTAGCATTACCTTAACCACGTTCTTTGCTGAGATATTTCTAAGTGGAATGGCTTCAGGATAACGAGTAGCCATATCAATCAGGGTCAACACATAAGAAAATCCTGAAGAAGTCTTAGGAAGAGGGCCCACAATATCCACCAACACACGGGTGAATGGCGCCTCAAAAGGAGGAATGGGAACTAGAGGTACAACCTTTTCGGTCTGACTACACTTCCCCACAACTTGACAGGTGTGACAAGACTTACAATACCAGGAAACATCCCTGAAGATACCTGGCCAGTAGAAGTGTTTCAAAATGCATGCCACAGTCTTCCTCATTCCAAGGTGTCCTGCCAAACTGGAATCATGAGCCGCTCTAATGATATCCTGCCTACAAACACGAGGGATGACAACTTGATGTACAACCTCTCATTCACAGTCGGCTGATGCTGTTGGGGGTCTTCACTTCCTCATAAGTACTCCTGACTTTATATAATAACTGCAAGCAGAGTTAGCTAGATCTTTCAACTCAGGGTCAGCAACCTGCAACTCAACCAACTCTTGACAAGACAAATTATCAACACTATGGAGTACTGCCTCATCTGGTGAGTGGTCCAAATTAGCAAGAAAAGTCTCAGCTAGGATAACATCATCATCATCATTATTCTCTAAGTCACCAATAACTTTAGACTTAGCCCTGGTGACAGCACATGCAGAGAACACATCAGGGACATCACAATCCTGGGTCACAGCCACTGGTTCACTAGACAACTGAGGAGCTGGACACACTTGACTTCCACCAATATCATTTCCAAGTAAGAAAGTTACACCTGACATTGGGAGTGTCTCAACCAACCCAACCATAATGGAACCATTAACAAAACCAGACTCTAAATTCACTCTGCACAGAGGGACAGAGAAGTAATTATTCCCTACACCTTGTAAGATTACAGTTTCATCAGAGGAATTAACATTAGAGCCTAGAACACTGGTCAGCATAAGGGATTGGCAAGCACCTGTATCACGATATATTTTAACTGATTTCCTGTCATTACTGTCCAGAGAACTGACAAAACCATCAGACAGGAAATTAGCACATGAACTCTTGAGAGTGTCACCCACGTTACTGCTCAAAAGAGGAGCTTCATCATGAGAATTTAATTTACCCCTCAAAGCAGGTTCAGTTAACTCAGTTAAAGAATTCTGGGAACTCTCAGGAGTGGACACTAGACCAATTGACTGAATATTTAACCCGCGGCGTCCCGTCGACGTACTTCCACGTCCTCACGTTATGTCACTGCCAATCCCGTTGACGTACTTCAACGTCCTGCAATTGCAAGGTTCATAATTTCCACAATTTTCAAAATTCGCGCGAAATTTTCGATTCGCCCATGTACCCAAGCCTCCCCTACCTGCCCCCAAGCGGGCAGCGTCCCAGGCCCCGCGTGACCTGCGCTCGCCCTTGTCTCGATCACTCACCTGTTAGCAGTGACCCAGGTCAGACATGGCGCGTAAAGGTCTCTCAGACGACGAAATACAATCCGCCCTGGATGCCTTCACTGGAGATAGTGATTCTCCACTTGATGATGATGTGGTGGATCGAGATTATGTGCAGCCTGAGGAGGAAATAACAAGCAGTGATGAGGAGGTCCCTTCGCCCCAGAAAAAGCGGTATGTCACGTATCGTAAGGCAAGGGAAGGCCAGCCTGCACCCAAAACACCTGCATGGACCTCTCTCCATCCCCTAGAGAGAGATTCTGATGAGGACGAGGATGAGGACGATGGCGATGACGGCGGCTTAGGACGTGATGATGCCTTGTGGTTGGGGAAGGAAAAAATCTCACCCCAAGGATCAGAAGGTGGGGCGAGAAGGCAAATAAAGTATGGCCTAGTGTTTTGTCTGGGGAAGGCGAAAGTGGTGTGGTGGGAGTGCGGGGTGAAAGGGAAGTGGTGTGAGGGAGGCAGCACGAGCACGTGGTGCACGTAGGCCTAGGGGAGAGGAGGTGGAGCTACTCCCCAGCACGTCTTTCGCCATACAATATTCCCAAACTTCCTCCACACAGCCCCAGGATGTGGGGAAAGGAAGGAAAGGGAAGGGAAAGGGTAAAGGAAAAGGGAGAGGGAAGAGAAGTGCGAGTGATGAAAGGCGCCGCTCTCCACCTCCCCCACCACCACCAATGTTGCGTTGTGCCTTCAGCCATGTTTCAGAGAGTACCATAACTTCCTACACTACTGAAACTGTGTGGGATGACGATATGACGCTCAGTATAATGGTAAGGCCAGTCAGTATGTGCCAAGTCTTATATAAACTTGAAACGGGTGTAATGTTTGCAGGAAAGTAATGCATAAGTTGAGAAATAGTGTAAGTTGAACGAAGTGATATGAAAACTACACCCACTGTATAAATCTGCGAAAACATGACGCTCAGTATAACACTCTGGTCAGTAAATATGTGATAGCAAGAATATAAAGTGGAAACGGGTGTAATGTTAGCATGAATAAAACGTATAAGTTGAAAAATAGTGTAAGTTGTTATAACTGATGTCATGAGTACACCCACTGTGTAAATCTGCGAAAATATGTCGCTCAATATAACACTCTGGTCAGTAAATATGTGATAGCAAGAATATAAAGTGGAAACGGGTGTAATGTTAGCATGAATAAAACGTATAAGTTGAACAATAGTGTAAGTTGTAATAATTGATGTCACGAGTACACCCACATTCTGGTCAGTAAGTATGTGATAGGAATTATATAAAGTGGAATTTGTTGTAATGTTAGTAGTAAGGTATTTTGTAAGTTGAATACTAGTGTAAGATGAAACAAATGATATCGCGATAACACTCCCTGTGTAAGTACGCGCTAATATGACGCTCAGTTGCATCGTAAGTTCTGAAATTATGTGATATCAATTATATCAAGTGTAAACATGTGCAATGTTAGTGGAGAATTATTATATAAGTACAAAAATAGGTTGTAAGTTGAAATAGTCATAGCGACTTCACCGTGTGTGTTATTATGCGCTATTATTACGCTAAATATTTACGTAAGGCCTGAAATTATCTCAAAACAGTTCTATAAAGTTGAAAAGTGTATAATGTTATTAGAAAAGTATTATGTAAGTAGAAAAAACACAATACGAGTTGAAACAACAGTCACAGCGAGTTCACTCACTACGTAAATAAGCGCTAACATTACGCTAAATGTTATCAAAAGGCCTGTGAATACGTAAAAACAGTTCAATAAAATGTAAAATGGTATAATGTTATTGTAGAAGTATTATGTAAGTAAAAAAAATGATATGTATCATGATTTTCGAATGTTAGCGATTCATCATGACCAAGTTGCCCGATTTTGCTCATTTCGCACGATGGTACAATGCTTATTTCTGCTCTATTTTTGTATAAAATCCAATATACTCTTTTATCACATGTTTTTATGTTTGTAATAAATACATATCTACTTACTTTCATTGGTTTTCCAGACTTATAATACCATAGAAAACGTTAGAGGCTCAGACCACCTACGGAGAACACGGGGCCAGGTGGGACCAAGGCATACCTGGTTAGGGTAATTATGAACCCCGGGGAACAGTTTCTTTGTCACTGACCATTGTTTCTGACCAAAAGCGAAAGTTTTAGCGAAAAAAAAAAAGGGTCAAAAAATGGTTGGGATTGGGGGGTACCAGAGGTGAAAAAGTGGTCGGGACGGGTCGAGTTAAAGACTCCCTTTTGTTCACATCACGCTGTCTCCTGAAACATTTCTCCGTGGTATGACCAAGCTTACTACAATAAGTACATTTACTTTTCTGAAACCCAGAAATACCAGGTGAAGCTGGTATTTACTTCCTGAGAAACATCATCTTTATTCTCTTTCCTGTTACCTGTACTCTGAGTAGAGGCAACGTACTTACTCTCAGCTTTCCTTTCTCTAGAATATCTCTTGTGAGTGAAAACATATTCATCAGCTAAAACTGCAGCATCAGACAAATTATCTATTCTTCTCTCATCAAGATATAGGCTTACATCATTATTAATAAACCTTTTGAAGTCCTCCAGCAAAATCATATGCTTAAATTTGTCAAAATCAGAATCCACATTCTTAGAATTTAACCACTGCTCTAACAGATCTTCTTTGATTTTTGCATACTCAACATGGGATTGCTTATCTTGCTTGTAAGTTGTCCTAAATTTTACTCTATAGGCTTCAAGAACAAGCTCATAGGCCTTAAGAATCAAGCTCTTAACTACATCATAATTATCAGATTGATCCTGAGGCAAAGATGCATAAGTTACTTGAGATTTACCGGTGAGAACAGTTTGAAGGAGTACTGGCCAATACTTTTTGGGCCAATTAAAACCTGTAGCTACCCTCTTAAACAATTGAAAATACTTTGTTAAATCAGATTCATTAAAAGGAGGGACAAGTTTAACATTTTTAGCCACATCAAAATCTTCAGAGCTAGATGATCCAGTTCCACCTTGTTTCATGCGATACTCATGGTCTGCCTGAATCCTATCAAGTTCAATTTGTGCCTCCTGAGAATGTGCCTGAAATTCAGCCTCCTTAGCACGAGCCTCCTGCAGGGCTAGCTGTAACTTAGCTAATTCAATCTGCGTTTGCTCATTTGGAGGAGTTACATTAAACAAGCTTTCATTAATCATGTCGACAATTTGATCTTTAGAATGATCAGAGCGAACAACAATTCCCAATTGTTGAGCAACAAGCTTAAGTTCATTCTTTGTTCTGTTTTCTACATCACACAATGTTTGCACATTTGATAAAAAATCTTTGGCTTCATCAAGCGTACTAATAGTAGACATCATGAATAAATCTATCTATCTATCTATCTATTGCCAGACGCCTCAATCCCGTTTGGGGTGGCCACAAACAAATCGCCTCCAAGTCGCCCTGTCCCCCGCCATTTCACTACCCTGCTCCCAACTCACACCCCCCTCTCTCATAATTATACCTCTCCACCCCATCCCTCCATCTCATCCTCGGCCTCCCCCTCCCTCTTCCCTCCTCCACCTCACTCACATACACTCTCTTCGTCAGTCTTTCACCCTCCATCCTCTCCACATGGCCAAACCACCTCAGTGTGTTCCTCATAACGCTTCCTATCACATCCACATCCACACCACAACGCTCCTTTATATCCTCATTCGTCAGCCTGTCTCTCCACGTGACTCCACAGGCTCCTCTTAAATAACTCATTTCCACTGCTCTCACTCTTGACTTGTGTCCTTCCAACAATGTCCAAGCTTCACTTCCGTACGTTAGAGTTGGTATCACAATACTGTCATGTAGTAACTTTTTCACTTCCATGCTCACTTCCCTGTTTCTTATCACTGCTTTCAAAGAACCAGCAACCTTTCTTCCCTGCTGTACCCTTTCAAGCACTTCACCCTCCAAACCTCCATCCTTACTCATCACACTACCCAAGTACATAAACGTACTCACATTTTCCAATTCCTTACCATCCAACCTCGCTGTACATTCACTAACTTCACCTCTCTCAAAGACCATCACTTTACTCTTCCCTACATTCACCTTTAGATTCCGCGTCTTACACACTCTCTCAAACTCATCCACCAAGCCTTGCAGCTCCCCTTCGTCTTCACTCAACAACACAGTATCATCTGCAAACAACAGTACAGGGAGTTTCCAAACTCTATGCTTTCTCACCAGGGCCACTCCAACACCCACTACCCTACCTTGTACCTCTTTTATTACCCCATCCATGTACAGATTGAACAACATTGAGACATGACACATCCCTGTTTCAAACCAACTTTCAAAGAGAAAAATTCACTTCGTTCACCATCAACACGCACTGCAGCCTTCGCACCATCGTACATACTCTTCACAGCATTCAACAACTTCCCATCTACTCCATATATTCTTAACACTTTCCACAATCCTTGTCTATCCACCCTGTCATATGCTTTTTCCAAATCCATGAAAGCCGCATACAACTTCTTTCCCTTCTCTAGAAACTTTTCCACTAAAGATCTAAGAATGAATATCTGATCTACACAACCTCTTCCCTTCCTAAAGCCTCCCTGTTCTTCTCCAACTAATTTCTCTGTTCTTTCTCTAACTCTGTCTATAAGTATCCTACCATACACTTTTCCTATTATACTAAGAAGACAAATGCCCCTATGATTACCAGACACTTCTTTTTCCCCTTTCCCTTTGTACAAGGGAATAATTATACCTGACTTCCAATCCTCCGGGACTCTACCTTCCTCCCAGGCCAATCTGCACATCTTCCACATCCATTCTACTACTATATCTCCCCCATGCTTCAGCATTTCACCACACACTCCATCAATTCCTGGGGCTTTCCCCGATTTAACTTTCTTCATTGCTTCCACAACTTCTATCCAACTGATTTCTTCCTGTCTTCTCACCTCCCTCCTTCTCCCAGCCATTCCCCAGCCACTTATACTCGCATTACTTCCATCCTCTACGTTCAACAATTCCTTAAAGTGTTCTCTCCATCTGTTCACTTTTTCTCCCTTCTCCACTAGTAATCTACCATTTATATCTTTCACTCCCCTTGCTAACTTCACTTCCACGTTGTCTTACTCTTTTCACTTCTCTCCAGAACATTTTCTTACAGTCCCTCCACTTTACACTCAAATTCCTTCCAAATTCCTCATCCACTCTCTTCTTACTCTCTCTTACTAATCTTTTCACCTCTCTCTTTCTTTCCACATATAACTCTCTCTTCCGCCTCTCAACTTCTTCCACGCCCCTATTTCTCATCCATTCATTGTATGAATAAATCACAGTTACAAAATATCAAGCAATATCCTTATGATAATATCCTGAATATCCTGGCGAGGTCGCCAAATTTATGTTACAGAACAGAGAAAACTGTCCCGCAAAGTTCCAGGTTCAAAACAAAAGAGTTAAGTAAAATCATAAGTTAAAGTTTAATGCTCAAACTAACAACTAAACATTCAGGACTCGTAAGGATAATGTAATGGCAAAAAACAGGTTAAATATATGGTTAACTGCAATAGCCTCTATTAACACGAAATTAGCAAGAGTAAATTTATCTAAGTCAGCCCTGATAAAATGAAAAAACCAGATAATGCTCAGTTAATGCAAGATATATTATTGCAGATACAAAATATTGTCAAAAATTACTGACATAAAAACACATGAATCACAAAAACCTCACCAGGCCTACGAATCAACACCTCATGCTATACAGTACAAGGAAAAAATGTAATAACACTTATACTCAAATTACACAGCTGCTAGATGGTTGGAGACTTCCTGAGCACTCACAATAATAACAACTGTACAGGGGAGGAAAGAGATGTGAACAAAATGAGGAGTAGATCTAAGTGGCAATTAATGCAGAGACTGACCTCATTATATAGGGGCCGGCAGAGCTTGATACAACTTGTAAGAAGGACGCGCAAATGAAGCCATAGGGAACAAAGAGTTGACAGTCCTGCTCTGAACAACAGAAAGAACGACTTATTCTACTATAAGGGTAGAAGGGGGGAGTGAGGTAGAACACGCTCGTGATCAAACATGCAGCATATTGTACGTTAGAATTACACAAAGGATAATGAAATCATAGGCTATGTAACAGTATATATATATATATATATATATATATATATATATATATATATATATATATATATATATATATATATATATATAAGTCTAAATGGACTAATGGACTAAAGAAATTGGGTACTTTGAAGTACAGAAATATAGTCTCGCACATATACGCAAGAAAATTTCATCATTACAAGTAACGGAAAGTTTTTGCAGCAGAAAATTGACTGTATAAATCAGAAGGAATGTGACATAAGTGCTAAAAAAAACAAAAAAAAAAAACAATAGAGGACAGGCTCTGGCAGCATGACAGAGATACGCATAGACTTTCCAGGGTGACAATTATCTATTTATTATGGAAACGTACATCCTTAACAATTATTTTTTTGTTAGAAATTACAAAAAGGTTTAGCCATGCTCACACAAAGGACGTCTGTTTACAGTAATAATACTAATAATCTTCATAAAACACACACACACACACACACACACACACACACACACAGGAAGTCCGATTACCTCTGAACATTTATCCCTCAGAAACATATGAAAGCATTAACAACATGTATTTTCAAAATACTTTCCACGCTTATTCTATAACCTTCACACGCAGCATCAGCTGTTTCCTTTCATGTTACACCTTTTAAGTTTTTCTGACTATGACTGACCATGTTCTTTTGATCTCTTTTTTTTTTCCTTCTTCTCATTATTACTGTACTCATAACCATTTATTCATGTTTTATAGTAATTTGTGACAGCATCATTAAGTACTTTTTATTCTTTTCCTTTGATTATCCATATTTTTCTTTACTATACCATATGTAATTATTATTTTTCGTTATTTTCCTTGTGTACCTCCGTACACGATCCAAATTCCTGACTCCAATGATGCTGAATCTCTCAATCTTCAATAGATGCGTATTCCTGCCTCGCATAGCATTATGCATACATTCCTTGACAGCAGTGATGATAAACAGGGAAGTGAACATGGAAGTGAAAAAGTTACTACATGACAGTATTGTGATAACAACTCTAACGTATGGAGGTGAAGCTTGGACACTGCTGGAGAGACAGAAGTCAAGAGTGAGAGCAGTGGAAATGAGTTGTTTGAGAGGAGCCTGTGAAGTCACATGGAGAAACAGACTGGCAAATGAGGATGTGAAGGAGCGTTGTGGTGTGGATGTGGATGTGATAGGAAACGTTAGGAGGAACACACTGAGGTGGTTTGGCCATGTGGAGAGGATGGAGAGTGAGAGACTAACGAGGAGAGTGTATGTGAGTGAGGTGGAGGGGGAGAGAGGGAGGGGGAGGTCAAGGATAAGATGGAGGGATTGAGTGGAGAGGTATATGAGATACTGGGGATGTGAACTGGGAGCAGGGCAGTGAAGTGGCGGGGGACAGGGAGACGTGGAGGCTATTTTTTTGTGGCCAGCCCGTATGAGATTAAGGCGTCTGGCCAATATATATATATATATATATATATATATATATATATATATATATATATATATATATATATATATATATAATGTGTGTGTGTATATCTATCTATCTATCTATCTATCTATCTATATCAAATTCATCACTGTACCAACAATGTTATCAGTTAAACGTAACTAAATCCCTGATTATTTTCTTTGTTAGCATTAGCCAACATTACCATTTAAAATGAAGTAAGACAAAATCTCCCAGGCACTGTATACACCAGCGGTTCTCAACCTTTTTCGGGTCCCGCTCCCCTAAGCCTTGGTCCACATATCCCCCCCTCCCCCCCCTTTTTTCTTGCCATCATCTGACTTTAGAAACTTATTCCTTAATTAATAATATTATTATTGGCACAGGTTCAAATTGTTGTTAACCTAGTTGACTACAGGTTGAATTTGCTCTTCTGCAGTCCACCATCGCCCATTTTTCGGTGGATGGAAGGGGAGTGAGTTAGGAACTTTTATACACCTAGTCATTGGAGCCGGGAGACTGAGTGCCACCACGTGAAGGCGTCCCCTCTCCTGCACCTACTTCATTCGACAACGAGAAATATGAATGATATTTTCCTTTTAATGAACTTTCTAACTAACACAAGTAAACAGAAGCAACTCCACAGTACACAGCGCACAAGTTTTGATAATTATGCTTTGCTGCTGATTTTGGATGCCTGGGGGCATCCCAGAGTAGGAAATGCAGATCAAGACAGTATTTGCATTTTTTCTGTATTTAGTCTAAAGAGTAAGCAACTCGGAAAAATTGTCCACATTGAGATTCTTGTTAATGGACACTATTGAATCATTAAAAAAAAGAAACACATACACACACACACACACACACACACACACACACACACACACACACACACACACACACACACACGCACACACATTGACATAAAGCCGACACAACAGAGTTCATAAATAATCACCAAATCGTTCAAAGCACCACTGCATGTTTATAGATCCTATCAGGTGGTCATAACAACACCACCTGGTCATGGTCATATACACCCATTGGGCCATGGTTACACACACCACTACATGGTAAGAAGACCTCACAGTATGCTCATATACAGCCCCACACGGCCATAACCACTACCACATGATAGTAAACCATCACCCAGGGCTAGTAGTCATATATACCTTCCCATGGTCATAAAACACGGCAAAATGTCATAAATTCCACAATATGGTCTTGTCATGAAAACCACAATATGGTCACACAACACTTGGTCATGGTCACAAATACAACTAATTGGTAATAAATATTACACATAATAAACATCATGGCTTTGTTCTATACACCGCTGCATGATAATAACAGTTACTATGTGCCTATAGCTAAAAATCACCATTTCGTGGTCATTATCCAAACCACATTGTAATATACACCATAAGATAGTTGTAAACACCACATAATGGCAGAATGGTCATGATCATAGTCATAAACACCAGCACATGGTCTCAAACCCCATCTCAAAGGCACTGCTATCGCAACGAGTTTGAAATCACTATCGCATAGTCATAAGCACTGCCAAATGGTCATAAAATCCACAACTCGGAAACGGGCACTACCACACGTTCATTAAGATCACCCCAGTCAAAAAAACAATGCCACACGGTCATGGTCGTTAATATTACATGCCCATAGTCATAAACACTACCAAATGGTCAAGAATTATCTCCACTTGGTCATAAGATCCCCAGCACTGGTATAAAATAGCACCTCGGAGTCATAAACTTCAAATCAACACATACCTGTTCGTTCTCAGCCACTAACAGTCACAAACGTCAAACCAACCCTTACATCTTCGAAATCTATTGTTTGTATTAATTATCCTCCTTGTTACAAAGCACAGATCAATTTGCATTCTCTCAGTTTACAGACTTACAGATAGTTATTGATTGGTTAAAATAATCTCCAGGTACCCGAAGAAACAAATACGTGAGTTAGAGAATTGAGAAGCTTTCTCTTATGGATGTGACGTGCGAATGGCAGTTGAAATTTGTGACATTTTAAATAAATAATGAATATGTCAGAGTAGAATTATGCACAGACTAGGAACAAAAGTCAACGTTTTTACGTTAATCTTTGATAGCCGGAGTGCGTTCCATCCTACAGCATAAGACTTCTTGCTATCTCTCCCTCTCAAAAGATAAGGTTAAAAGAAGAGAGAAAAAATTAAGAACGTACCAGGCTGACAGATCGAGAAGACAAAAAAAAAAAATCATTACAGGGGTATAAAGGAAAGTGCGGGTTTTAGGATGCAGCAGACAGGATAAAAATATATTTACATATAACAGAGCTGTGCTGTTTGTTTGTCCGTCAGCCATGCCCAAACCAAGGACCAGAGACCCCCTGACCCATATATATTCTGAATCAGAGTGACCCAAGGATGGTTTTAGGGAGGTCACACTTCAGGTAAGGGCCATTTGAGGTCACCGGTGGAGTGTTCGTCTTTCTTTCTTTTCTTTTTTTTTTTTTTTTGCCCGAGCATCGCCGGGTAACCCTGTATCCCAATTTTCGGCAGGGAGACTCAAATGACCTCCAGTCTGGACATAAGCTATGAGAGGTTGACCTCCGAGGTAATTTGAGGTCACTGGTCGGAGGTCATTTAAGGTCATTGGTATTACATGCTCGAATGACTGGACCCAGGAGCCCATTTTTTTGGCATGGAGACTCACAAGACCTCCAGTCTGGACATAGGCTATGTAGCCCATTTTTTGGCATGGAGACTGACAAGACCTTCAGTCTGGACATAGGCTATGTGAAGCTGACCTCCGAGGTCATTTGAGGTCACCGTGAATAGTAAAAAACTTCGCACAAATACTGTGAGTTAGTCTGCGAAAGCTGAAGTGGAAAATTCTTGGACCTTTTATAATCCCTCTTCAAAAGCATAAGAGGTACAGCTCCGGACAGATGAAACGGCTACACCCCATCCACCAGCGACTTGGTTTGGGTCTCAGTGGTTCTGGTAACAGTTGCAGGTGGAGGGAGGGGGGATGTGGGAGGGTGAGGAGGGGAGAAATGTGGGCGGAGTTATATAGGGGGTAGTGTGGGAGGGAGAAGAAGCAGCACAGTCTGGCTGGTGGGAAGGGGAGACGAATGGTTGGGTAGCGGAGACGAGAGTCTGCTAGAGGGTAAGACAGGTGAGTGTGATTAGATGAAAAGAAATTACAAAAAATGAATTATTATTATAATATATGCTGCATATATTGCATTTTATTTACTAAAAAACACTGTCTATTATTCACCACCGTATTTGGGTATCCTACTCATTATTATTATCCTTTGGATATTAGGCAATAAATAAAGATATTGGACGGTCTTTCGGACCCGAACCAATTTTTTCATAACATTTTTCTTCAGCTATTTCCGTATTCCTATTATCCCTCGTGCTTGAAGTCCCCCTTTTTTATCACTTTCTCCTACGCCCTACATTTTTTTTAGGCATAAAGCAGTTTAACTTTCTCTTTAAAAAACCATATTTGTCAACAAATATTCCTTTCATTAATCTATTTAATTACCTGTTTTCTTTCAATATGCATTTGTCTAATAATGGGTGTTACACCTTAATTGGCGCCGCTATTTGACGTTTTGAATAAATTTGGTCTAAATTTACGCATATATTGCAGTCTCTCTCAAGTAGGCTGGCAACCTCACACATCCTCCCCCCTGCTTTCTCCTTCTCTCGCTACCCGTTCCCTCCTTTCCTTTTGTAGTACTGTTTATCTATTCTTTCTCATATTTTTAACCTCATTCCTTCTTACAAACTTTTAGTGCCATAGGAATTTCTCCCTTATCACCTACAGTCCTACTACATGAAAGTGGAAAAAAACTGCCATCGGGAAAAGAATAACTGGAAATTTATGGCGAAGGTTACGATATTAGTTATTTTGAATGAAAGTGTTGTCAGATACGCATTCTTGACGTGATTATCGCAGCCACAGCATTTCGCCTTCATAAAACAGAAGGACTATAGGTTTCATGCATTACCTCCTTACGTCCAGCATTACTGTGCAGAACGCCATGTATAACACATTAAGGACCACAAGGACAGTACTGGTAGTCATCATGATTCTCATGAATCTCTCCATAGGCTATTGAAAACAGTGCTTTATGCTCAACTTCAGAATTATGTTCTCATCATGGCAATGATAGGCAAAGATAATAAAAACAATATATACAACCAAATTATCATTTATTATACAACAAAGCTCAAACTGCCTCCGTGCTGCAGTCTCAAGGGTGTAACCAGCTCACACAATCACATGTAACCTGAAGAAATTAAATACACGATCCTATATATATATATATATATATATATATATATATATATATATATATATATATATATACGAATGCAGACCTGCAGTCCTTACCCTAACATTATCTGGGATGCGTGTTTTCTAGCTTAGTTGTCTACACATTAAAACTTTCATCCCTAAACAGTTACAATATATACTATTTTATTTCGTCAGGCCTACGTGATTGTGGCATTATTTGTAAATAGGACACTATCGCATTGGCAGTTCGTGATTACCGAACATATGTTGATTACGTTTTACTTATTGAGATGAACAATTAAGTTATGCCTTCGTTAACGTAATTTTATTACTCAACGACACAAAGATTAATAAAAATACATTTATGAAGGCATAAATTTTAAATATTTATCTTAACAAGCCAAGGGTAAAGGACCACATTTGTTCCGCCAATCACGAGCGTGCAATGCGATGTTACCATATTTAAACTTGCGTTGGCCAGACGGAAGGAAATAGAATAAATGTATTATATAGTAAGGTCAGGAAGAACATGATGTGGTGTTATTTCATAAACCTTATGTGTCTTTAACTCCTAAACTGACGGTTATGTTATTTATTATTAGAGGAACTATATCTACATTCACCTTCTTATCCACCTTTGGACAGTGTTGGTGGAAATTCCCAGGGTGTTAGCGATGGCTCGGATGGACTGCCCGGCTTCACGCATCCCTACAATGCGCCCTCTTAAACCAATCCTCCTTTCTCTTGCCTCTCTCCGTCTTGCCTCTCTACGTCTTGCCTCCATTCTGAATCAGTGTGACTGATGCCCCGGGGTGGCTGATACCTCTGTTAACACCTCTGTTCATGGCAGGAAACCTAACGACTTCGCATAGTGTCACGTGGCACAAGTTTGTCCTCTAACTACTATTTTATTTGTTTCTACAGGTAAACAAAAAGTCATTATTTTTTTTTTTACTGTTTCTAAAGAATAACCAGACATGACAATTAATTCACATGTCAGTATGCCACTGTCTCAGTTGACGGAGAGGATCTACCTGATTCGGTTAGAATCATTCATCTCAGTATATACTGACAAAACATGGAACTGGTGGTCTGCCCTGAGTAACGGTGTTTATTGCAGTCCATAGAAAATACAAGTGAACCACAGTCGTTTCTCGTTGATGTATAAATATCCATGTGTTTGTGGTGTATTAGTCATTATGGCGTTATTCTCACCCCGGTACTCCATGTCTGAGTTTCAGGAAGTGGGTGAAGAGGAGGCCAGTTACGAGGATACTATCTGTTTGATAAATTTGAGCTCTATGCATCCTCCATACTATGCCACGAACCGGATCCCTCATAAGAAACACCAAGGTCACCTGCTTCCTGGCATACAGTCTATTCATCGAGCTTCAATTTACGAAGAAGAAACACTTCTGATACAGTCTGTGGTATAAATTAGTTCGCTTTACAAATACCCTTCCGTCACAGCAAGATTTACTCTATCAGGACAGATTATCATTACTATATCATACTTATCAGGTAATATAGACGATAAGGATATCTCTCTACCCATTTATCAATTTATATCAGTTATATCATCTACCGAAATGTTCCGAGACGCAATAACGGTGACATGCAGATCTATAAAAATTATTGTCAATAAACGGGGTCTCGAATTATTACTGTCCATTAGAATTTAATTCAGGTAGAGAAAATTTTCCTTTCATCTCGTTCCCTTGCGACAATTATCACCGTCGTCATCCCTGTTATTCCCTTAAGCGCTACGACATGGCATCATCCATATATATATATATATATATATATATATATATATATATATATATATATATATATATATATATGATCAGGTATTTATTTTTTTTTCAGGTAGCACGGAGGCAGTTTGAGCTTTGTTGTATAATAAATGATAATTTGGTTGTATATATTGTTTTTATTATCTTTGCCTATCATTGCCATGATGAGAACATAATTCTGAAGTTGAGCATAAAGCACTGTTTTCAATAGCCTATGGAGAGATTCATGAGAATCATGATGACTACCAGTACTGTCCTTGTGGTCCTTAATGTGTTATACATGGCGTTCTGCACAGTAATGCTGGACGTAAGGAGGTAATGCATGAAACCTATAGTCCTTCTGTTTTATGAAGGCGAAATGCTGTGGCTGCGATAATCACGTCAAGAATGCGTATCTGACAACACTTTCATTCAAAATAACTAATATCGTAACCTTCGCCATAAATTTCCAGTTATTCTTTTCCCGATGGCAGTTTTTTCCACTTTCATGTAGTAGGACTGTAGGTGATAAGGGAGAAATTCCTATGGCACTAAAAGTTTGTAAGAAGGAATGAGGTTAAAAATATGAGAAAGAATAGATAAACAGTACTACAAAAGGAAAGGAGGGAACGGGTAGCGAGAGAAGGAGAAAGCAGGGGGGAGGATGTGTGAGGTTGCCAGCCTACTTGAGAGAGACTGCAATATATGCGTAAATTTAGACCAAATTTATTCAAAACGTCAAATAGCGGCGCCAATTAAGGTGTAACACCCATTATTAGACAAATGCATATTGAAAGAAAACAGGTAATTAAATAGATTAATGAAAGGAATATTGTTGACAAATATGGTTATTTAAAGAGAAAGTTAAACTGCTTTATGCTTAAAAAAAATGTAGGGCGTAGGAGAAAGTGATAAAAAGGGGGACTTCAAGCACGAGGGATAATAGGAATACGGAAATAGCTGAAGAAAAATGTTATGAAAAAATTGGTTCGGGTCCGAAAGACCGTCCAATATCTTTATTTATTGCCTAATATCCAAAGGATAATAATAATGAGTAGGATACCCAAATACGGTGGTGAATAATAGACAGTGTTTTTATTTAGTAAATAAAATGCAATATATGCAGCATATATTATAATAATAATTCATTTTTTGTAATTTCTTTTCATCTAATCACACTCACCTGTCTTACCCTCTAGCAGACTCTCGTCTCCGCTACCCAACCATTCGTCTCCCCCTCCCACCAGCCAGACTGTGCTGCTTCTTCACCCTCCCACACTACCCCCTATATAACTCCGCCCACATTTCTCCCCTCCTCACCCTCCCACATCCCCCCTCCCTCCACCTGCAACTGTTACCAGAACCACTGAGACCCAAACCAAGTCGCTGGTGGATGGGGTGTAGCCGTTTCATCTGTCCGGAGCTGTACATGGCCTTTCTGGAGTAGAACGAAAGACTGAACTAGAATAAATAGGATTAGAGTGATCGCCTTTCTGGGGGAAACCCGGGTACCCCCGCTAGTTAATTATAAATCAAGAGTATACACACACACACACACACACACACACACACACACACACACACACACACACACACACACACACACACACACACACACACACTACAGAATATCTCAGAGTGTGGTAGCCACTCCTGAATTAGGAATGATGGAGGTTCAAAATGACATCCTGTTCAGCATATAGGGTATAGGAGCATTTGCGTGAAAACGGTCGCAAAGCCCAGTTCTAAGCTTATGAACTAGAAGACCTTCGTTATTCAAGTGCAAAATTACTTGCATAGTCTTCCTAACCTTCGTTGGAGTTGAAAGGTCAAACAGCAAAAATATCAGTTTTGTTCTTTCTTTCCTTTTTTGTTTATCTTTCTTCTTCATCAGCCGTAACTTCAAAACATGTTGTACGCGAGCGTTCTATACACCAAAGCGCTGCTTGTCAAGGGTAGATGTTTCTTTTCACTTTTAGAAAAGCGTTCTGGCTACGGTTCGTGAGTTACGGCCTGAAAACCGCATCGCTGTCACCCGTAAGTATGCCATTTTATGCAGTATTGGCTAGCTACAGCTAGCTTATAGTCGTCAGACTCGTAGCCCACCTCTCCCCATGTCAACACCTCCACTCCAGTGCACGGCGGAACCAGCTCTCCGCAGCAGCCAAGAGGATCTGGCCTCTCCTTTCCACCTAGAGGTCGAGAGCCTAGGTCCTCTCGATCAGGAGGTTGAGGCTCCTCCGCTTTCCACCCTTCGACGACGGCCGAAGACCATCCCTCCGCCACAACCTGGATCGGGGCCTTCCCTCCACTCGACCACAACTGGGCCTCTCCTCCTTGGCTTCCATCTGCTGCAGGGGAGCTGGGAGAGCCTCCATAACCCTACTCCATCGAGGGCAAGGGGGTTGAGGGCAGTATCGGAGCGGTTTTCACCTGCAGCTCGCCGTCGGCGTCCCGTCCATCGGCGCCGCGATTTCCACCCTGCTCTACCCGTCCCACCCTGCCCTCTTTCAACCATCTGCTTGCCAGCCCTTTCACCATCCAGCCCTCTCCTGCCCTTGCCGCCTTTCCTCCGTCTCCAGTTTCCCTGCCCTGCTATGCTGTCATAGGAAAGCCTTTTTCTGCCTTCCTCCGATGGGCTCGTGCCCCACCACTGTTGTGGGGCGAATATTCAACAACGCATCGCTTTTAGTTAAAGAACGTACCAAAACACATCTTTGCAGGGGAAGGCATCCTCGTTTTAGTCATTCAGTATGCGATGCATGTAACAATCCAAATGTAATACTTGTTTAATGCATAATTATGCTTCCACAAAGGGATCATAAACTAGAAAACAAAAAATTTCTTCTGAAATGAATGTTAAGAAGTAGGAATGGCAAATGTGCGCAGATAAGAGATGTAAAAAGCACAGAAACAAGAGAGCATTCAGGACGGGAGGAGATTTAGAGACCTATACTTATCACTACATTCCACTAGCTACAAGTCTGTAGGTAAGGTGTGGAATGTAGTACTGGGTGTTGGTCTCCAAATGTTCTCCCATCTAGAATGTTCTCTCGTGTCTGTACTGTTTTCATTTCTTATCGGTGCACTTTTGCCATTTCTACTTCTTAACAATCATTTTAGATGAAAATTTTTGTTTTCTAGTAATAAACCACTGTGCTTAGGTTTTGTAGATTACGAAAATGATATTGACGCAGTGGAGCACATGGAGTTATAAATTCATTGTGGGAGCAAGCAGTAAACGAGAACATTGCAAACCTCTTCCAAAACATATACAAAGACGGGAACTGTTACAATGAAGCTGCTGTACATAAAATGCCAGAAATAATTAATATTGAGGAAAGCGTGCTTCATTGCTATACAATTTCATGAAAATTATATACAGCCAGCCTTGGAAGTATTTTCAAACAGCTGGAATGGGAAAACAAAGGAGTAAACACAGATGGAAAAATATTAGACCAGATGAGATTTGCTGAGAACATTGTCCTAATCTCAAACTGAGCAGAGGCATTGCAAGAAATGATAAATGACCTAAATAGCGAAAGTCTTGGAGCTTTGCTAAAGATGAACCAGAGTAAAATTAAAGTAAGTACAAATACACCATAGAGTGTCGTCAAAATAAATGAAGAAAGCATTACAAGTGGCTGGGAAGCTAATAGTAAACATATAGATTTCATGAAAAGTAGCTTGTCAGAATGTATGAAATGAAAAGTATAAAACGAATGTATAATCCTAGCTATGACATATAGTTGTGAGACCTGGAAACTGACAAGATCAACAGAAAATCAAATATCCATTCTCAAAGAGGAATGGAAAGGTCAATTTTAAGAATATCTTCGAGTGGCAGGAAGAGATGAATGTGAGTTAGAAAGCAGTCTAAAGTCAAAGACATCATGGAAATTATAAAAGAACGAGCCAGTAGGGGACTATGGCCAGCTTTCAGCCGACCTACTTTTGTCAGTGACAGGAAGTGAGTTTCGGTATGAAAAATCACTCCTCTGTGGCGGTAACGAAGGACAACATGGCACCCAAGAATCATGGCCCTGCTTATTAATCTTTGGAGCCCTAGCCTTTCACGCAAGCAAGGTCGTAATCTTAGTGCTTTTGATATTTTCTGCAATTGATGACCTTTGCCCCCTGACCTGGTGGATGTAGGTGAAGCATGTTCAATCCACACTTATAGTACTCGTTAACGTCAATAAGCGTGCAAACTTTCATTCGACTCCTTCCACCCACTGGGGAGCTAGGGAACTTGATTTTCGTGAAATGACCCACCAGAGGTACGACTACTAGGTGGCGCTGCTGGCGACTGGAAATGAGTTTCGACGCCAAAAGTAATTTTTTTTATGTAGGTACTCCATTGCAACATTCCGCCTTACTAATCTTCGGAGCCTTAGCATTTCACATGAGCATAATAATGATTTTAGCTATTTTCATCATTTTCCCAATTGATGACCCTTGACGCCTGACCTGGCCAATGTAGCACACAGTTGTAACACAGAAAGTTGTAGTACTTGTCAGTGTCTATAAGCATGAAAAGTTTCATTCAATTCCATCTAGCTGCTGGGGAACTTGGGGGGCATATTTGAAATCCGGTACTGGTTGCTAGGGACGCTGAGGCCAATCTTTGCAGGGTTGCCACTCAAATATTACAGTAGAGAGGAAAATGATGGCACACTTCTGTTAGGAAATGTCAACAAGATTGCGCCTATAGAAGTCAGAGCTTTCTCTATCCATTAATAATGCTTCAACGGCTGAAAAAGTCAAACATACAAAAAAATATATATCTTTTCGGCCGTTGCAAGGCAACGAGTGGTTCCTAGCAACCAAAATCTTGCGTACACAACTAGGTCATAGACTGGTCATTGTGTCCAAGTTTGGTTGGAATCGGTTAACTCACAAGGGTAGAAGTGCCTGCCACAATTAAACAAGAAACCATGTAAGGAAACGCGACTAAAAATAAGGGCAGCATGAGCTGGACAACAGAAATGGAGGTGGGGCAGGCCATGTAGCAAGAATAAGATATAACCAATGGGCTCAAAAATATTGCAAGAGTAGGAGAAAAGTGCAAGACCAGGGAGGGGAGAGATGGAAACCAAAGTTTGCAGGCAAAGCATGGCTGGGATGGGCTCCATCAAGGAATACGTGGAGAAGGCTGAGAGAGGCCTTTTTCAGCGGTGGACTTTAAATGGTCGATGATTTATATATATATATATATATATATATATGTGTGTGTGTGTGTGTGTGTGTGTGTGTGTGTGTGTGTGTGTGTGTGTGTGTGTGTGTGTAAATGTTACATGTATGTGTGTATACAGTATACATATTACATGTGTGTGTGCGTGTGTGTGCGTGTGTGTGTGTGTGTGTGTGTGTATGTGTGTGTGTGTGTGTGTGTGTGTGTGTAAATGTTACATGTATGTGTGTATACAGTATACATATTACATATGTGTGTGCGTGTATGTGTGTGTGTGTGTTATTAAAGAATACACGATAGGGCAGTGGATGCTGGAGTGCTCGTGGTGAATGTAGCGTGTGGAAATTGCATTTAGTTTTCTTTGCTGGTGGCCTTCTGTATAACTAAGTGAAGATGAATACGAGTTACAGGGATTGGTGAATACTTATAGAAAAGCGTGGAAGTATCTAAGACTAAAGTTATGGTAACCCAAGATCGCATTATGGTACTCTGTGTCTCTCTAGCGATGAGAAAACCGATTGCCATGATGTGTCAGATTTGAAAATATGACGATTGTTTACAAAGTTGCAGTGCTTATAGCCATGGTGTTCTGGCTTTGGCATTATTTTGAAAATAAAGAAATTCTGCTGTATTCTCATTTACAGAAAATTTAGCTATTTATGAACGTAAATCTAGTAGATTGTCGGTAAATTTTAGTATGGGAAAAGTTTCTACTTGGAGCCTGCATGAATGGAGCACCAGGAGTGGTGGAAGATGCTAGGTAAGACTGTGCCCTCTCACATCATTTGCTGTGTTGATAGGCTGATAATTTACACTAACGTATACTTCTTAGTATGCCTAACAGTCATAGTCACATTTCACTCAATGAAACCTCTGCTTGGTAAGACGACCCTCTTGTTTTCTTCCGAAAGAGTATTTTGTAACTTTATTCAATGACAAACCTTTGGAAACGTAATTGTGGGTGGAATCGTAACTGTATTCATCGTCTTCCTAAGTCAGTTGTAATATATATTCTGTGGGTGTGGAACTCATAACATGTCTGGACAACAATGGGCTATGCATTACGAAGAGTAACTGTATAGTATTTCACTATTTTTATTACAATTATGTTTATACAAGCACTCCGGCTTTCCTTCTTCACTTTAAGCTTATTTCCCGCTCAATTGTGCTCCATATCCTTCATTTTCGGTTTATATTTTTGACATTTCACTATCACATGCTTTTTCGTCCTCATTAGACTAAGGCAGCGCAACTAAAGTGAAAAGATTAATCCTCAACATCTTTAAGCACACTTTTAACGATCCGCATAACCCCCTTCCTTCTTACCTCATTATTGCGCGCGTAATTAACGTTAATATCAACCAGTCATTGAACAAGATTGATCTTTTAACTCACGAGGAAAATCATATTGATTTAACTTGACCCCCAACTCCCACTCATTCGTGCAAATCTTCCACTCTTTATTTTTTTCTACCGTCTTTTCAATATGTCCACAGATTTACTTATGTCTTAAACTACTGCCTTCCTTAGATGTTCATCCCGCGTCTCCTCTGCCTCGCACCACCATATGCCGCCACACACTAGAACGTTAAAATATGCATGTTTTTATACATACCTGCGCGATGGGCAGCACAGGAGGGGAGAACATACCTCATTTTGTTAAAATGAAGTAGGGCTCATGGTCTGTTAAGATTCTTCTGTGCCTTGTTTGTTGTACTTTAACGTTAACGATCGTGCACTGAAAGAACGTAAATGCAGTTAAACATGTCATAGTTTTCTGTCTAGTATTTTATTCCACTAAAAGCCAGATGATAATATTCATATACACGTGTGGCTTAAGAACCTTAGAATATTATAACTTTCAACTATGTTCTTCCCATAGTCGAGCCATACTTACATACAGTATTTTCTATTCCAGCTACTTGATATTCAGCTGAACGTTAATTACATTGTTGATGTTTTTTGCACACACACACACACACACACACACACACACACACACAAACAGGGTGTATACTAATAGTTCTCATCCTGGGGAGGCGCATCCCCCTAGACTCTAGAGGGACGCGAAGAACTTCCTAAGGGAGCACGAGGACCCAGAGGAAAAATAAAGCAGCCAATCTATTTATCTGGCTATACATTTACAACTACTTATTCACCTTGAAAAATAGATAGGCAGACAGATCGAAAGGCGATAGATAGATGGATGGATGGATAGGTTGACTGAAAGAAAGACAGTTCAAACAACCCTAGAGAGGTGTAGATCTATACTGAATAGCAATGGTTGGCTTTGTTGAGTTCTGTGAAGTTGCCAAAGAGTAACTTGTCAGTAACATGACAAAGCTCAACAGAAGCAAACGTTGTTACTCAATAAAGATCACCACTTTTGTCTGAATTATGTGACATATAGTACTGACTGATAAACAGATAGACAGATACTCTTTCTTCAAACTGTCTCGACCATTTTTACCAAATCTCCACGGTCCTGAACCTCTATCTCATTTTCTTTTCTTTGCTAGCCGTTTTTTTTTTTTTTTTTTTTTTTTAATCAATCCTACGTTTTCCTTCGGCAGCTGCTCTGTACCTCCTTCTATATCTCAACGAGCATGTATATATCTATCTATCTATCTATCTATCTATCTATCTATCTATCTATATATATATATATATATATATATATATATATATATATATATATTTAGGCTGTGGCTGAATCGGTAGAGAGGCGGCCTGCAGTCCTAATGGACCCAGGATCGAATCGCGGCTGAGGCAGGGAACAATTAAAGGATTTGAATTTCCTAAAAGCAGACATTTCTGATCTACCAGATGACCAGCCGACATGTAAAAATACCCCCGCTAATACCAGTACACCAGTCTTGTATGATACAGCCCTAGCATGTATTCAATAAGGACGGGGGGTGTTAGCGACGAGGTGGTGACATGTGGTGGTGTAGGAGGACTACTGTTCCCTGGCCCAGCTGGGATTCAATCCTGGGTCCATTAGGACTGCAGGCCGCCTCTATACTGATTCAGCCCCTGCCTCTATCTATTACCAATAAGATATGGCCAACCCACACTGCGATGCGATAGGAACACTGTGAAGACAGCATTCAGAGTCAAGAAGGTGGAAAAAGACCTCATTTTCTCAAGGACATATCAACTGATGATGGAGATTGTGTCTCTGAAACGATTGGATTAATAAAGATGCTGTACATCACAACGTTGGTAAAACTTTTTCTGGCAAGACTAAGGTTCCCAAGAGGAAGATCTATTGCAGATATATATATATATATATATATATATATATATATATATATATATATATATATATATATATATATATATATACTGTATATATATAGCCTATATATATATATATATATATATATATATATATATATATATATATATATATATATATATATATATATATATATGGTTTCTTGTACACCAGGAAACCATTTACTACGCTGGGTGGTAACCATATAACCAAATTTTGGCGCCTGGTGGATTAGTGGGTAATTACGGCGCTCCGATCGGACTGAGCCTGTGAAGGTCTACGTCCAAGGGATGGTTGAGGTTTATTGCTCACGTAATGCCACTCAGGGATGAGTGAGGCTGGTCACTCTCATCTTAAATGTCAGGACCAACTTGCCTAGCCCATGGCTCCTACGCCCATCATGGGGCAACGTAGGATTGGATGATGAAGATATATATATATATATATATATATATATATATATATATATATATATATATATATGTATGTATGTAGGTATGTATGTACGAGTATACCCATCCATCCATCATCCATTCCTATTTTGCTCCATGAGAAGAGTAGGAGTCCGGGGCTACGCAAGTTGGTCCTGACATTTAGGATGAGGGAGAGCAGCCTCACTCATCCCTGAGAGGCATTACGCCAGCAGTAAAAACCAACCAACCCTTGGATATAAACCTCCACCGGCTCAATCCGACTGGAGCGTCTTAATTTCCCACAAAACCACCAGCCGCTATAATTTGCTTATATGGTTACCACCTAGCGTACTAAATTATTTCCTGCTGTATAGGAAACCGTTTGGCTTGTTACTCAGTGTAGAGTCACCTATAGGCAGAAAGAAGAGGAAAGAATGAAGGAAAGAATGACAGAAGAGGATGGAAGATGGAGAAGATGGGCAGACACCAAAAGCAGCACTACATCGAATGAGTGGATGGCATGCGGCCCCACCTGCCACACACACACACACACACACACACACACACATATATATATATATATATATATATATATATATATATATATATATATATATATATATATATATATATATATATATATATATACTGTATATATACTGTATATATATATATATATATATATATATATATATATATATATATATATATATATATATATATATATATATATACGTACTGTATACACGTAGGCTGCTTCCCCCCCCCCAGCCCCGAAGAGAGGGGTAGCCGAGACAGGACGACATACTCCCAATTTACTCAGCCATACACACACATTCACTTGCATCTTAGCTCCAAGGGTAGAGAGGACAGATCCTCACCGCACCACAGCGCAAGAGGGTCAACTGCGCAATGCAATTAGCGACATCCACAACAGGGCCCGATAACAGAGATGGTTTACCCTTGCCACATCATAATTAAACCATTTCCATACCCGCACCTGACCTGATCAGCTGATCAAACCAAATGTGGGGGAATATCCCCTCGGGGCATTCACAATTTCTTTCCAATCATTCTTATCATGCGCAACCACTCTTCCTTGTTCTACAGACATCCCTGTCGCATTTAACGTTGCCTTTGCACTGTCCATCCATCCTATTTGTGGTCTTCCTTTCACCCTGAGACTTCTCACATCCGATCCAGTTATCTTTTTCACATATCTTTTCCATATGCCCACACCACTGCAACACTCTCTGTTCAACTCGTTCAGCCATCTCCCGCACAACTCCAGTTCTCCTTCGCACTTCATCATTTCTCATTCCGCACATACACCTCAGACACCTCATCTCCATTACATTCAAACTTTTCCTTTCTGCTACACCCATATTCCATATTTCAGCCCCATATAACGCAGTCGGTACCACTACACCCTCATACAGCCTTCTCTTTACATCCATTCTAACGAACAACATCTAAACACCTTTTTCATTCCTCCCAGCACGTTTCCTACTTAATCCGTTGTAAACTCTACCTCTATATCTATTCTTCCATCCACAGCAACATGTGACTCTAAAAACTTAAAACACTCTACCTCCTCAAGCAACTCACCATTTAGAACTACATTCATCCTTCTATCATCTACCATCCTCATACACTTCATCAGTTTACTCTTATTCTAATTTATTCTCAATTTCCTCCTTTCACACACCCTTCCAAACTTCTCTGCCAACTGTCTAATCTCTCGTCCGAATCAGCCACCAATGCCGTATCATCTGCAAATAGTAGCTGAATCAGATTCCACTCTCTACCACCAGCATTCAGCAGACTCAAACCTCCACCTAACACTCTCGCATTCACCTCCCTTACAACATGATCCATATAAATATTAAACAACCAAGGTGACATCACACATCCCTGCCGCGGCCCCGCTCTCAGGGGAAACCAGTCACTCACAATATTTTTCACGCTTACACACGCTTTAATATTTATATAAAAATTTTTTAACTACTTTCAACAGCTTAACATCAAGTCCATATAATCCCAAAACAGTCCACAAAGCCGCCCTATCAATTCTATCATACGCTTCCTCTATACCTATGAACGCCCAAAACACATTCTTACCTTTCGCTCAATACTTTTCCCACACTTGTCTCACAGCAAACACCTGATCCATGCATCCCCTCCCTCTCGTAAAGCCATATTACTCATCACCAATTATTCCCTCTGTACCCTTTCTAACTCCCTTAATCAACACTACCATAAACCTTACTTACAAAACTCAACAGACTTATACCCCTAAAGCAAATACATTCATACTTATCACCCTTACGCAATCAGTGCGCACCATATATATATATATATATATATATATATATATATATATATATATATATATATATATATATATATATATATATATATATATATATAAACTAGTTCATGGCGGGCTGGAGGCTCAGAGAAGGTAGCTTTCCGATAAAGTGGTTTTGGTTTCCACCAGCAGGGCAGTTAGTGGATCAAACACTCTGCACACGCACATACATACCAGTGAGCCACCGGTTGCCCACCAGAATATCTCGTATATATTGATAGTGCCATATCGTACGGAAACAGTATATATATATATATATATATATATATATATATATATATATATATATATATATATATATATATATATATATATATATATATATATATATATATATATTCTCTCTCTATTTTTTTCATTTAATCCAGCTAACACCATGGAAACTGTGCTATTACATTTTCGGCTTCATGCCGCCTATACCGTGTGGGCTGGTTCTGTATGCCTGTCTGTCCTTGGTCACTTATTACCTAGCTTGGACGGAGTCCGCAACATATTGTTTTTGATCGAGGTTGTTTGTTTAACTGTTGACAACTTTACAGAAAAACACGGCTGAATGAAACAACATGAAACTTTCAGAATATGTGGACACTGGTCCCAAAAGAAAGTGATTAAATTTTGCAGGTAATCGAGTGACCCTGTAAGGTCAAAATCAAGGTCACGGATTTGCCAGAGGCCAATAACTTGAAACCGGTTGAAGATATAAATATTTACTATTACGAACATACAGGAACTCGTAATATGAACTTTCATTTGGCACCAAGACCTTTGACCTTCAGTGACTTTGAAAGGTCAAATTGAAGGTCACGGATATTCATAGGGTTATAACTCGAAAGTGGTTGAATATTGAGATATCTATTATCAACATACAGGTTTTTAACTGGTACCATGACCTTTGACTGTATACCCTGAAAGGTCAAACTCTACGTCACAGACACTGAGAGGACTAAAAGTCAATAAGTCGAAACTCGTCGATGATAGATGTTTACTATTATCAAGATAAAGGAAGTCTCATATGGGCTCTTATTTGGCACCATGACCTTTGACCTTGAGTGACCTTGAAAGGTCAAATGCAAGCTCACTTGTTTTCAAAGGGGGTAACTAGAAAATATTTGCGCCATTTCCTTAGACTTTGTGTACGGTACTCGGGCCCGTAAGTTTCAGCAAATTTTTTTTGGGGGCTAGGCCAAATGTACTAGTATACACCCCCGTACTACAAACTTAAAATTATATCGAAGCGCTTAAGTTTGCAGACCATCCGTATTTTACAGCATGATTCTACCTGAGCGCTGATGTTTAATGAGGCACGTACGGTATGTTTAGTGATGGGAGTGGGTGTTTAAATTAAAGGTTTCGCTTTCTGTCAGTCTGAACTTTCAGCTCAAACTGTGACTAAGTTTAATAATTTGGCCATTTTACATTTTGGTTGCACTACGCTGCACCCTTATCAAGATTGTTCCTCCACCCCCGCGGTGGGATTCAGATTGAAAAATACCACTCTGACTATTTTTCTTTTATACCGATTAAATATTCAAAATCTAAGTACTGTTATGATTTAATTTATGATCAGTTTGGATCAAATTTATAAATATTCGGTCAAACAGGAGTAGCCTTGTTTGAATTTTCAACAAAAACACTCCAAGTATTTCTTCCTTTTTATTTTTGAGTTCAACTTTATAAGCCCTCAATATTAGCTGAAGTATTGAGATATTAATACACAGAAAACATTAGGGGCTATAGCCCCCCTAGCCCCCCCAGAAATTGCCGCCCTGAGTCACTACTGACGCCACATTACAGTCCCGTTTCAGTATTTAACAGCAATAAAACAACTGCTGTCGGGCGGGGTTTGTGGCTGGAACCACTTGTTACTGTATTTGTTGTTTGCCTATCTGTTGTCGCAAGGCATCGACATCACCTGAGAATTTTTTGTGAAATTCTGTCTTGAACTTGATTTTTTTTTTTAATCAGATAGTGATCTGCCATCTTCTGGGTCAAAGTCTCTTTCTTGTCAGAACCGTCAGATCTTTCTTAATAATCATTCAGGGCTTTTTAACTAATTCATCATACTATTTGAGGAATGAAAAATAGTGCTTAGATGTCGTTCGCTTAGAATGGATGTAAAGAGAAGGCTTTATGAGGGTGTTGTGGTACCTACTGCATTATATGGGGCTGAAACATGGAATATGGGTGTAGCAGAGAGGAAAAGTTTGAATGTAATGGAAATGAGGTGTCTGAGGAGTATGTGTGGAGTGACGCGTATGGATCGAGTGCGAAATGAAGTGCGAAGGAGAACTGGAGTTGTTCGGGAAATGGTTGGTAGAGTTGAGCAGAGGGTGTTGCGATGGTTTGGGCATATGGAGAGAATGGATAATGAGCGATTGGTGAAAAAGATAACTAGATCTGATGTGAGAGGTGTAAAGCTGAGAGGAAGACCACGAATAGGATGGATGGACAGTGTGAAGAGAGCGCTGGATGCGAGAGGGATGTCTGTTGAGCAAGGAAGAGTGGCTGTGCGTGACAGAAATAAATGGAGAGAAAGTGTGAATGAATAATTGATGACGCAGCCCTGAGCGGATATTCTTCCGCATTTGGTCTGATCAGCTAGTCATGTCAGGTGCGGGTATGGGGATGAGTCTGTTATGATGTGGCAGGGGTAAACCAACTCTGCTGTCGGGTCCTGCTGCGGATGCCACTGATTCCATTGCGCAGTTGACCCTTGTGCGGTGTGGTGCGGTGAGGATCTGTCCGTTCTCCCCTTTGGGGCTAAGATGCGAATGAATGTGTTTGAATGGATGAGTAAATGGGGAGTGTGTCGTCCTGCCTCGGCTACCTCCCTTTCCTTGGGGGAAGCAGCCTAGGTATATAGGTAGATAGATAGATTTGAAAGTACTCCATTTTTATGGCATTTTTTTTTTACATCTCTCTCTCTCTCGCTCTCTCTCTCTCTCTCTCTCTCTCTCTCTCTCTCTCTCTCTCTCTCTCTCTCTCTCTCTCTCTCTCTCTCTCTCTCTCTCTCTCTCTCTCTCTCTCCATACTATCTAATGTCTCACTTTGGCATTCCTGCCTAATTTTATGAGTGTATATCTGCACCTTTTGCATTTTCTCTTACATAGAAATCTTTACATTAAGCAAATCTTAAGTTTATCCGCTCCAGTTTTCCCTTCCTTTCAGGAATTCAATAAGTGAATAAAACTACATCAATCTATAGTTAATGCCTTGTAGCGTTAACTGTATAGCACATGATTTACAACAAGAATAACGAACGCTTAGGTGAGCGTTCCCACTACAAAAGGATATCTTTAAGTCAGTAATTCGGATAAGCAGAAAGCTGGTGGAGAAAGTGAGAGTGAGGCGGTGTGGAGAGTGACAGGAGTGAGAGAGACTAGATAGAGGAGCGGCGAGTGGCTGCCAAGAATGTGAGGTTCCCAGGGGTTATTACTGAAGACACCTGGTGTGAGCGAGGGGGTGGAAAAGAAACATACAAAACGGAGTGAAAGAAAAGCAACTATTGTAGCTGGAACAGAACAGAAGTTAATTTTATTATGTTAGTTTAAAAGTTGGGATATAATAAGATACATTTAGAAGAGTAAGCGCGGGGAAGTAGAAGGAAATAAACATCGACAAATTATGTTTGCAAATGCGACCCCCAAGGACTGCAGGAAACTGGTCACTTTAGCCTGGTGCTTCCAGAGATCTCCTTTAAGGGTTGTTTTGACGGTGATTCTGTGTTGCGAGAGGGAAACAGCGAAGGAAGGAGGTTCGACTAAAACTATCTGGAGCTTTGACAAGCAGGATATGTGTTAACAAGCAAATCAGTTTGAGGAGGAATAAATTGTTCTTGTTAGATGAAAGATAAAGTGAAAGACAGAAAGGCTAAATGTGCATGAAGATTTTACAGAGTGTAGGGAACCACAAGAAGTATCCGTATGTACTGCACAGTACATACCATATGTAAAATCTGATACAAGGTTTATAGTGTCAGCCATAGTGCATGACACTTGTCTTACAATACAGTAAATGGCAACGGTAGCAGCCAAAATCCTATCCTTCCTTTCTAGGTGTAGGGGCCCGATAGGCTGGTTAGTCTATAAAAATTTATAGGAAGGGGAACGACCTTCTAAGCTGTACAACTAACCATATCCACTCATACGCTGATGACTCCACCCTTCACCTTTCCATTCGATTCCCGCAACGTCCATCTCAGCAATTACTTCAACAAACAAGGGATGAGGCTATGGCACACCTAATGTGTGACTTGGCTCGTAAAAAAAAATCTGGTTGTTTTTAATGCATCAAAGACTCAGTTTTTGCACCTATCAATCCGACAAAATCTTCCACAAGTATACCCACTAATGTTTAATAATATTCAGCTTAATCCTGCATCATCCTTGAACATGCATGGGGTTTCATTTACTTGGGACTTATCTTGGAAAGATCATATTACATCTCTTGTAAAATCTGCCTCCAAGAGATTGGGTGTGCTAAGCCGACTCCGTTGCCTCTTTACCCATGCACAATTGTTGACTCTATACAGGTTTTTTTTTTTTTTCACCCCTGCGTGGAGTACAACTCTCATGTGTGGGGAGGCTCCCCACATACAGCTTTTCTCAATAGGGTGGAGTCAAAGGTTTTTCGTTTCATTAACTCTTCTCCTCTTACCGACTCCCTTCAACCTCTGTCTCTTCGCCGCACTGTTGCAACTTCATCTCTTTTCAATCGCTACTTCAATGGTCAATGCTACTCTGAACTGTCTTCATGCATTCCTCCACCTCTACGATGGGTGCGTAGTACCCGTCTAGCAACAAACTCTCGTTCCTTTTCTGTCCAACTCTCTAATGCATGAGTTAACCGTTACTCCCAGTCCTTCATTTATGCAACTGGTCAACTCTGGAACTGTCTCCCTCTGTCTGTATTTCCTGCTTCCTATGACCTCCAGTCTTTCAAACGCAGTGTTTCCAGGCATCTCGAAATGATCGGATCTTGAGTTTGGCTCTCTCTTGTATTTTGTTTTTCGCTTGGAAGCAACAGTTTTGCGGGCTCGTTGGCTATGGTTCCTTCTTTCTCACATTAAAAAAAAAAAAGGTGCAGACACCTGGCACTTGATTCAAGTGTCGTGTCCATCTTCCCTTTGTGAGTTGGTAGGTAACATGGGTATCTTGGGTAATGCCAAGGCGAGATATCTGTGTTGACGAAGTTGATCCAGTGGCTTTGTTTTCCAGAACATTGGGTGGACATCCCGCTGTACGATCAAAGGCCTTAGTTATGGAAGTGAGCACCATGGCTAAACGTCTAATGACTACTGCCCCCACCTATATCTGTTTACACATATAGCATATTAGAGAAGCTGTGCCATCTAAAAACAATACGACGTTTGGATGGCTCTCTCAACTCATAACACATATGTTGATTATTAATATCTGATACTGTAAACTGAAATTACAGGATACGATTCTTTGGCCAAGTTTAGAGAAAATACCGCTTTTTACAAGTCACGTTTACCTTCGAACTATAAAATAATTACCTCTACCATTCAAGGAACTGTGCTCTGTTATGCGTAAATAGAACTATTATTTTAATAACAAATTCATATGTATAAAACAATAAAAAGTGAAGCAAACATGCAGTACAAGTATTGTTACATATTGCCTTCCGAAAGTTGAATTTCTGAAAGCTTAGCTTAGGGACATATCCTTAAAATACCAATGCAAGTACACACACACACACACACACACACACACACACACACACACACACACACACACACACACACACACACACACACACACACACACACACACACACACACACACACACACACACACAAGTGGACGGGTGTGTGTGTGTGTGTGAAGGTCACAGCCTTGCCCTTAGATCGGACTATATGAGCTCTCAGCTCCCTTCCAGGAGGGTAAAAAGCTAACGATCACGACCATCAAGTGATCCTGACCGACCCGGTGAATTACACACACACACACACACACACACACACACACACACACACACACACACACACACACACACACACACACACACACACACACACACACACACATTTTGAAGAGAACACCGGCCACCCTGCCAATAACTCACAGAAATGTTTTCAGTTTTTCCGACTTCCACACCACAAAATCCGCTTTACTCCACTGGCTGATAACGTGAGGCAGAAACAAAGTTGTAGCTGTGTGTGTGTGTGTGTGTGTGTGTGTGTGTGTGTGTTTCGCTGGTTGGTGACGTAAGACGGTAACAATACTTTCCCTGTGTGTGTGTGTGTGTGTGTGTGTTTACTCCAAGTCGATGGGTATGAACGTGTTAAACTTTTTTACCCTCCACGTGACAGAGTCAGAGGAGGGTGTCGTTATCACTCGGATCATTTGGTGTCTGTCCGTAGAACTGGAGGGCAGGGCGGCAGGGTGGCTGGCCGGGAGTAGATATTTCATTTCCTGGCCAGAACTCAGAAAGTATTCACTATAATGTCATGAAATTTCACATAGTTATGTGTCTTATAGTGAACTGGTGCCTTTTGATGGGAAGAATGCTGTGTCTTTATTTTTTTTTAATTAACGAAAAAGTAAAAAAAAAAAAAAATCCAGAGATTTCAATGCGACTTGCGCAAGGCATCTGAATGATCCAGGTTATGTGTTCTCAAGACGATCTCCTCACGCCCATCTCTAAAAGAAAAGATGGCTGGGGGGGGGGACCTTATGTGCTTGGTTGGGTGTGCAGGGAGGTTGGGGTAGTTGGGGTATGTGCTTCGTCAGATGGAGGGTTGCAACAGCTTAGCGCTGCCATTGTTTTAGACTTGTATGTATTGTATGTATGTATGTGTGTAAATGAGTTTGTAGAAAAATTAATATTTGTGTCAGTTTATTTGCACTGTACATCGACAATACATTTTTTTTTTTTCCTACCAAATTGAGCCTGTTTGCAGTGTGAGGCCGAGTATGTATATGGATATTGTGTATAATGTCTGTTCATAACTATAAGCCTTAGGAAATGATATCAGTAGTTAATATTCTATCCAAAACAGTCGTAACGATGTCTGGTAAACTAAAATATATTGAAGTTAATGTCAGGATATTAAAAATAAAAGTCAATTAATAACGAAGCTTGACCCCTTGATTCATGTAACGTATTTTGTTGATTTATTCATGCTAGTTGAAAAACGATTTTATTCTGCAATGTGGAGGAAGTTTTTAGTAAAACATAATAAATGAAGTATCAAGAAATCTCTCCTAAACTGAGTTAAATCATCTGAAAATAGCATGCGTTAAATAAAGAATATCATGCTGGTGGAGGTGTTAACAACAAACTTAATGCCATGAGAGAGGGTCTCTAGGACGGTGGTGAGCGGCTCTGGACACAGGCTGTGCTTTAGTCGGCTTGTTTTCACTGACACATCCATGACACTAACACTACGCCTTGGTGGCCACCTCTTGCAGGTGTAAGGCGTCTGACGATAGATAGACAGATAGACTGACAGACAGAAAAACAGATAGACAGGCAGAAAGAATATGCGAAATTTAGTGAACCATAGTTACGAGAGCAGAATGATTCTGATTGTTTACCACATAATTCGATTACCCAAGCTAATTACGTTTGTCCATTAACTAAACTGAAACGGGTTAGGGATCTTCGTCAGATTGCAGCATTCTTACTATTTTGTCATAAGGGCACGAAATGTCAGGCTTTGTATCTCTTTCATGTTCGGAACAGTTGTTCTGTTCCAGTCTGTTCCAGCCGATATTATTCAGTAGACTGGAACACAGGAGCTTGAACGTTGAGTTTTTCATCATTAGCCCTCTCATGGTCAGACAACTCAAGTAGTTTATGCCAGCTAACACCAGACAATATATTTTGCCTGCGTGAGTCAAAGAAGCTTGAGTGTAAATGCTGTAGTCATTAACCCTCTCATGGTCAGACAACACTAGTATTCTGTTCCCACCAACAGCAGACATTATTTTCAGCTGAGTAAATAATAAGAACCCAAGTATTAATGCTGCTAACATTAACCTCCTCATGGCAGCGAGTGCTCTATTAGGCTATTCTATTTCAGCGAACACCAGATGACATTGTTCAGCTGTGAGTTAGTATAGGGGCCTGCAGTGGTAATACTGGCTTCGTTATCATTTTCATCGTTGGAACAACTCTGGTACCTATTCCACCTAACGATGGAGGATTTTATCCAACTAATTGAGTATGGCACCTGGGAGTGTTAATATTGGCACCATTGGCATTCACACAGTCGGGACAACTCTGGTAATGCATTCTAGATCACGCCAGATGATTTACCAGCTGAGGGAGAGTCACAGGAGCCTGTCGGTGGTAATACTGTTAAAACTATTCCTCTCAGGATCGGGAAAATCCAGACATTAAATTCAGTTGAAAATGAGTCACTGGAACCTAAGAGTGTTCAGTGATGTTGCTGGTACCAAAAGTAAACAGGATAAAAGGAAATCAAGGGGAACTTCAAAGGATAAATAATGGAAGTTGCTTGAGATCCAGTATGACAAGGAGAGATGGTGGTTCGTTGTGCAACGAGAGTCAGTTCTGACACTTGATTTGGGTAGTAACTCCTTAATGTTCTCTTAACAGAGAATATAACGTTAACTACCTCGTTCAACCACCGACCTGAGCGATTCAGTCAGTTAATGCCTGCCGCCATCACAGTTCCCTTTCTTATATCGCCTACCATTTACTCTGCCTTTCTTTTCACTTCTCTTCTTACCCACATCTTAGTTATTCACGAATGTTTACAAGCATACGGTCTTTCTACAGAATTTTATGTTAGTGTTATAAAAGAAATATCACATTTCTGTCTCCTCCTCCCAGCCCGCCCCTCTTTTTCCATCCTTTCCTTCCGTGCCATGAAGCCAGCAACATAATATACATAATTAGTTTGTATAATGAGGCCACAGGGACGCCCCTCATTGTCTCATAAAGCCTCACTCTCACAGGCTTCCACTACACAATATTCTGTCCAGCAGGAATGGTAAAAGAAGCTGTGTAGGCTACCCGTAGGTTCTCGTGGATGTGTAGATGGTAGTAAATGTTTATTACCTCCATCATGATAGCGTTAACTCCACTGTTTTATTTTGTCAAACATCAGAAGACTTTATTCAGCTGAAGATGTTAAAGGGACTCGAGTGTTCATACTGCCTACCCTGACCCTTTCTCAGGCATGTCAACTTGAGGTAACACCGGATGATATTCAATTGAGGATGAATCACTGAAGCCGGAATGTTTTGATGGTAGTGTTGTTGGTAGTGATGATATGTGTAATAGTGGACTTATTAATGGTAATACTAGTCTCAGTAATGTATTTAGTAATGAACCTGTTAATACTGGCCATAATGATGGTGTGTGTAGTAGTGGACTTGTAAATGGTAGAACTGCTTGTTTGTAGATATTGGCTGTAATGATGGACTTGTTAATGATCGTGTGGCGAGGGTGACACAATATGAATGGAAATTAATTCGTGGAGTGAGAAAGAGAGAGAGAGAGAGAGAGAGAGAGAGAGAGAGAGAGAGAGAGAGAGAGAGAGAGATCAGGCCTTTTTTTTTTTTTTTAATAACAGAACGGAGGAAGGAAAAACAAATGAAAAAAAAAAAAAACTAATCCATACACCAGATTACTGGTGTCCTCTGTTCAAAAATATCTGTAACAGTTAGACTTGAACAGCTGTGGGTTGAAATTTGTAGGGAAACAACTCTGGGAAAGCGAGTTCCAGAGAGATGAACTTCGGGAAATGAAAGAATTCTGATAGGCAGAAGTTCTGCAATATGGCTGAGTAACATTCCAGTCATGAGCGCTACCAGATGCCTGTGTAGCACGAGGGAAGGCATGGAGAGGTGGCACCATGGACGCAACTTCGTCTGAGCATTTACCAAAAAAATATCTGTAAAATAATGCAAGGGAGGCAACATTCCTTCTTACTTGCAGGGGAGATAGTTTATTTGTAATGGCAGGGTTGTTAATAATTCTAACAGCTTTGTTCTAAATTTTATCTAGTTGTGCAACCTCTCCACATCCATTCCACAAGGGTGAGCAATATCCAAGCTGAGAGTGCACATGTCTCTTATAAATTATAGCCAACTGCTCATCAGTGAAGAAGTTACGGACTCTGTACAATATTCCAAGTTTCTTTGAGGCGGTTTTAGCAAGTGATCTAACATGAGAGGTCCAGCTGAGGGTACTGTTGAGTGAGACGCCAAGAATTTCAATACTTTTGGAGATGGGAATATTAGTGACACTGAAGGTAATGTACGAATCTGGCCATATCTGTCTATTAGTAAATTGTATATATTTAGTTTTACTAGCATTAAAAGAGACAAGGTTGTTTTGTCCTCATTCACTGATCGTATATAGGTCTTGATTTATGGAGATGGGTGTACTGAGTTGAGAGGTAGAGATATTAGACTTTGTAAATAGGTGTCTGAGTGTGAATGAACTATGTAGTGTTGAGTCATCTGCGTATGAATGGATGGGATTGTGGGTGACAGATAAGAGATCATTAATATGAAACAGGAATGGGGTTGGTGCCAGAACTGACCCCTGTGGCACGCCGGCGTTAATTGAGTGGAAAATGGAATATACATCATCTACTTTTACTCTTATTTTCCTGTCACTAAGATATGAAGAAATCAAAGGAACAAAAGACGTTAGTCCATAGGAAGGGAGTTTGGACGGCAGAGAACTGTGCCATACTCTGTCGGAAGCTTTAGAAATAACAAGAGCTACTGCATGAGTTTCTCCATGTAGATCAATTGATTGATGGATGGTTTGAGTTAGGAGATTGAGTATGTCAATGGTGGATCTTTCGTGGCGAAAACCATATTGTCTATCACTAATTAAGTTGTTGGATTCAAGATGTTTAACAATGCGCTTATTAATTAAAGTTTCAAATGCCTTACCAAGAGAAGATGTGACAGCTATTGGTCTGTAATCAGAGGGGTTAGAGGAACTTCCTTTCTTCGGAATTGGGTGGATATTGGCTTCTTTCCATGAATTTGGGAATAAATAAATACGTATGAATAGTCTGAATAATTTAGCTAGAACAGAGGCAAGGTCAGGGGAACACTTTTTTCAAAACAATTGGCGGAATGCTCACAAAAAGCAAAAACACAAGCACTAATCACGGAAAAATAGGGAAAGGAGAGTGCAATGTAAAGATTATTTACCCACACTGCACAGTGCATTAGAAAGGTTTCTGTCCCACCCTGCACAGTGCGTCAGAAAGCTCTCTACCTAACCCTTCACTCATGCTGACCCTCTGGCAGTGTCGTATGGACAAGCAGAAGCAGCACATTCAGGTCAGAAATTCCAAAAAGAAATATTACAGATACTGCAGAAAGTCTTAATAACAATGAAAAGACTCGGCATGCAGCCTCAAGCTAACGCATGATTACGCATAATTTTATAGATCGTTATTTTTTACACCTAGGCTTGCAGAGCTGGAGTAGGTGTTATGTTTTGAGCCCCATGTGTCTGTGGGTGGGTGTATTTCGGTTTGTGGTAACAGAATAATTCACTTTTTTTTTTTTTTCTGGTTTTAACCAACCTTGTTGGAAGGCTTGAGGGTCAGCCCATGAGGAGACATATTGCTTTTTTTTTTTTTTTTTTTTACAGTAGGTCAAAGGTCACAGGGCTAGGTGAAAGGTCGACCTAGTAAAAACAACGTAATCAGGTTCTATCCAGTTTAGGCCAAACTTTAGGAAACGGTTAAGGGTAATGCAAGAACGAATTAATATAGTTTCATGATAAATCAGTTAATGGCCATGGTCAAAGTGCAAAGTCAAGGTTCGACTCGTGTGTGTGTGTGTGTGTGTGTGTGTGTGTGTGTGTGTGTGTGTGTGTGTGTGTGTGTGTGTGTGTGTTTGCGCGCGCGCTTTCCTCTCTCCCATCCCCATTGCCTTTTCTCATGCTCTGACTCTCTCTCTCTCTCTCTCTCTCTCTCTCTCTCTCTCTCTCTCTCTCTCTCTCTCTCTCTCTCTCTCTCTATCTATCTATTTATCTATCTATCTCTATCTCTATCTCTCACCAGAACAACACAAGGATGGAATGCAGGGACGCAGTGCAGACAACAGACCCCACAACACGAGACAAGACATCACAGGATCCCAGACGAAAACCCGAACCGCAAGAAGCCTGCGGGGCATGACAGTGAGATCAGCCTCTACGAACCCTTTTCACAAATGCCATGATGGGTCGATTGTTGAACGGGATTGGTTGTCATGCACATAACTGAATCCGGGATCGGACCCAGCATTTGCGAAAGCCCTGGGAGAGGGGGGTGATTACTTGGAAATTACTGATTAATGTATATTTTATATCAAACCGCACTTGTATTTTTACTGTTACATTCAAAGGAGTTCGATAATACGGACAAATGCACGTGCAAACGGATATTTTTTGTACATAATTTGGTAAATGTCATTGTTATTTTATTATGAGTAATTACTGATCAGCTAATAATAGTGGGCTTTCTCCCCCTCCCCACGTCCCTTCATCCATATCTGGAATCTGTTATATGACTGGTTGACCTACCTATGGTTGGTTGACTTTTTTACATTAGTTGATTTGTACATGTTTACCTGGCCATATGTTAAGTGTTTGGTTGTCTGTACAAGATTGGTTGATTCACGTTCATGATTAGTTGACTAGTAAATGAATGACTGGATCCTGTATCTGATAGGTTGGCTATGAATACGTAACTGCACTAAGTAAAATTCACTTGTTACAAACGAGCGAGCGCAGCGAGGGAGACGGTGCTTACTCTAAGTTCAGCTGAGAAATGAGCGACGCGACCCGACCCGACCCTGCCCGACATTACACGACCCAACCGCAATGGTTTTCAGAGGCTAATAACTTTTCTACTAATATATGTGAGATAGAGAAGAGATTCTTTCAGCAGGTAGTAGATACATTCAATAAATTTTGTTCTTAGCTATATATTTACTCTTGAGCCCAAAGAAACCCCTTGGTATCCCAGCTTTCCAAAGGGAATGTAATGATGGCTTTAACTGACATTATGAAACCGAATTAAAGAAGACTTTCTGATGTAACACTATGTTTTCTTCCATGAATTACAATTCAGTATCGGATAATTCGCTAATAATTTTACAAGAACGTTTTTCTTCTGTTTAGGGGCTGGAATCAGCAAGGGAAATCGAGCCATTTCTGGGTTTTATCATTCGATCAATACCCAAGCGTTTACCGACGCAGTACTTTGACACGGCAAGTAGGGAGCAGAGAACTGAACATTACACGTGTGATAAATGCTATGGTGCCTCGTTATATGCACATCAGAGAGAATACGTGACAGAACACGTGAGAAAGTAATTATTAGCTCAATTATTCTTCTGTTATTGTTCAACTACCTCTCCAGAAATGTTGAAAGTTTACATCAAGATGAAATTATGATGATAGGTATAAGTATAGACAATCGCTCCCTCGTCACGCGCTCACGAAGCGCACTTTATTAGTATGCATATGGTGATCTCCTGGACATGATTGGTTGATCTGTACGTGGTTAGTTAACTTCTATTATGATGGACTGATTCTTGCACGTGAGTGGTTGAGTTCACTCAATATCAGTTCAGATACTGTAGGTACACTGTTAATGAGCTCACGTAGATGAACAGTTTACCCTTGTGTGGAAATTAGTGTATCCATGATTGGGTGACTTTATTGTGTCTTAATTATTTGCAAAAAGTAAGCTAAATGGTGACTTCTCGTAGATAATTGGTTGATTCTTGTACGTTACTGATTCATTCTGATCTATGGTGGAGGTTTTTTCACTAGACTGCTTGATTCTTTTACACGATTGGATAACTTGTACCTGATGGCTGAATCTATGATATGATAGGCTAATGTGCATGATTGTTGATTTATACATAGTTGTAAACATTTCTGTTAAAACTATCTATTCTATCTATCTATATCTATCTATAGCCCGACGCCCTAATCCCGCAAAGGGTGGCCACAGACAAAACGCCTCCAAGTCACTCTGTCACCCACCATTTGACTTCCCTCCCCCCAACTCACCCCCCCTCCCTCATATACCTCTCAACTCCATCCCTCCACCTCATCCTCGGTCTACCCCTCCCTCTCCCTCCCTCCACCTCACCTACATACACCCTCTTAGTCAGTCTTTCATTCTCCATTCTCTCCACATGTCCAAACCACCTCAGTGTATTTCTCCTAATCTTTTCAACCACATCCACATCTACCCCACAACGTTCCTTCACTTCTTCATTCGTCAACCTGTCCCTCCACGTCACTCCACATGCTCCTCTCAAGTAACTCATTTCCACTGCTCTCACTCTTGACTTGTTCCCCTCTTGCAAGGTCCACGCCTCGCTTCCATACGTCAGGGTAGAGATCACAATACCATCATGCAGTGACTTCTTAACTTCCATACTCACCTCCCTATTTCTCATCACTGCTTTCAGTGTACCAACAACCTTTCTTCCCAGCTGTACCCTTTCACGTACTTCATCCCCCAAAGTTCCATCCTTACTCATCACACTACCCAAGTACTTGAATGCACTCACATTCTCCATATCCTCACCATCCAACCTCACTGCACACTCTGTGACTTCATTCCTCTCAAACACCATAACTTTACTTTTGTTTACATTAACTTTCAGCTTCCTCCTCCTACACACTGTCCCAAATTCATTCACCAAACCTTGCAACTCCCATTCATCTTCACTCAACAATACTGTATCATCAGCAAACAGCAACACCGGAAGCTTCCAAATCTCACCCTCATTCATTAGGGCCACCCCCACATCCACTGCCCTACCTTACATCTCCTTTACAACCCCATCCATATATATATTAAACAGCCATGGAGACATCACACACCCCTGTTTCAGTCCCACATTGAGATCAAAGAACTCACTCAGCTCACCATCCACTCGCACCGTAGCCCTAGCTCCCTCGTACATACTCTTCACAGCACTCAACAATTTCCCCTCCACTCCATATATTCTTAATACCTTCCACATACCTTGCCTATCTATTCTGTCATAAGCTTTCTCCAAGTCCATGAAGGCAGCATACACTTTCCTTCCCTTCTCTAGATACTTCTCCACTAAACATCTTAGAACAAATATCTGATCTACACACCCTTTTCCCTTCCTAAATCCCCCTTGTTCTTCTCCAACTAGCTCCTCTGTCATATGCCTAACCCTATCAATGATTATTCTTCCATATATTTTACCAGTCACACTAAGAAGGCAAATACCCCTATGGTTACCACATACTTCTCTCTCCCCTTTCCTTTGTACAGAGGAACAATTATACCTGATTTCCAGTCCTCTGGAACCCTTCCCTCTTCCCAAGCCAATCTACACAACTTCCATATCCACTCCACAACAATCTCACCCCCATACCTAAGCATTTCACCACACACTCCATCAATTCCTGGGGCCTTTCCCAGCTTAATCTTCTTCATCGCTTCCACTACTTCCGACCTACTGATCTCTTCCTCCCTCCTCTCATCTCTTCTTCTCCCAGCCATTCCCCAACCACTTATACTCACACTGCTCTCACTCTCTACATTCAACAAATCCTCAAAGTGCTCCTTCCATCTCCTCAATTTCTCTCTCTTCTCCACCAACAATCTATTATTCCTATCTTTCACTCCCCTACTATGTCCCCTTTCACACTGCCTTACTTTCTTTACCTCCTTCCAAAACAATTTCTTACTCTCCCTCCATTTCACACTCAGATTCCTCCCAAACTCTTCATCCACTTTCTTCTTACTCTCCTTCACCAGTTTCCCTTCTCCTGCTCACATATACCTCTCTCTTCTCTCTCTCATCTTCTCCCCTACCTCTACTCGCCAACCATTCACCATATGCCTTCTTCTTTTGTTCCACAGCTCGTTTCACCTCATCATTCCACCATGCTGTCCCCTGCACACCCTTGCACCTCCTCCTCACTCCACAAACCGCCTCACACGCTGCGCTTATCTCTTCCGTGAATATCTTACATACGTCTTCCACCCCTTCCATCTGCTCTAGCTCATACCTTCCCAATCTTTCTTCCACTTTGCTCCTATACTCTGTCCTTTTCTCATTATCTTGCAATTTCTCCACTCTTCTCACAGGAGCTGCTTCCTCCTGTCTTCCTCTTCGTCTCCTCAACCACTTTCTTTGCAGCTCTACCTTGGCCATCACTAAGTGATGGTCCGAGACTCCATTCCCCCACCCTTTCCACACCCTTGCATCCAACATTTGTCTTCTCATTCGCTCATCCACACACACGTAGTCTATCATTGCCTTTCGTTCAACAAGTTCACCATCCATCCTCCTCATTACTCTCCATGTATACCGGTGGATCATCTTATGATAGTTTGTTTTCTGTAACGGGATCAACGTGGCTAAGTCAAGGGCGTAGCCAGGAAAAAAAAATTTTGGGGGGGGCAAAAACCTTCCACGGGTAACTTTGTATCACTGGATGATTTATTGGCAAAATAAAATGAGAAATATTATACAAGGCTACAGGCGTGAAGATTAATTCTAATAAATTTTTCAAAAAAAAAAAAAAAAATAGATTCAACTCAGAGACAGCTGCGATAATGTATAGCCTATATCAGCATTAATGTCCACAGTTGTAGGCTACATCATGAAATGCACCAATATATATATATATATATATATATATATATATATATATATATATATATATATATATATATATATATATATATATATATATATAATCAGCAATTACAAGTCCACTGCTGAACAAAGGCCTCCCCCAACCTTCTCCATGAATTCCTTGACTGAGCCAATCTTTGCCACGTTTTCCCTGCAAATTTCTCTATCTCATCTCTCCACCTCCTGTCTGGCCTTTTTCTGCCACGCTTACCATCTCTTGGTGTCCAGTCAGTCAACCTCTTGGTCCATCGATTATCCCTTGTTCTTGCTACATGGCCTGCCCACCTCCATTTCTGTTCTTTTATAACTTCTATAATATCTTTGACTTTAGTCTCCTGTCTCACCCAAGTTGATCTTTTCCTGTCTCTGAAAGATATTCCCAACACTGACCTTTCCATTCCCCTTTGAGAACGAATTAATTTATTTTCCATCGATTTTGTCAGTTTCCAAGTCTGACAACAATACGTCATAGCTGGAATTATACATTCGATATATACTTTTCGTTTCATACAAACTGGCAAGCTATTTTTCATAATGTCTCTATGTTTACCGAAAGCTTTCCATCCAATTGTAATGCGTCTTTTTATTTCGCTATCATTATCTTTCGTTAATTTTAGTATTTGTCCCAGGTAATTGTATTCCTCAACTTCTTCAAGAATTTCTCCACTTATTCTTATGACGCTCTTTGGTGTTTGAGGATTAAACATTACTTTAGTTTTACTCCGGTTCATCTTTAGCCCTACTTTGAGACTTTCTCTGTTCAGGTCATTTAACATTTCTTGCAATGTCTCCGCTTTTTCTGAGATTAGGACAATGTCATCTGCAAATCTTAAATGGTTTAGCTTTTCTCCATTTATGTTTACTCCTTTGTTTACCCAGTCTAGCTTTCTGAAAATACTTTCTAGGCATGCTGTAAATAACTTTGGTGAAACTGTATCTCCCTGACGCACGCCCTTCTCAACCTTAATTTTCTCTGAGTCCTTATGTAATTTAACTGTAGCAGTTCCCTCTATATATATGTTTTCGAGCAGTTTTACAATGTTCTCATTCACTCCCTGTTCTCGCAATGAATTTATAATTGCTATGTGCTCCACTGAGTCGAAAGCCTTTTCGTAATCAACAAAACCTAGCACAGTGGTTTATTATATTCTGTAGTTTTCTCAATTAGCTGATTCATTGTGTGCAGATGATCAGTAGTCCAGTACCCGCTTCGGAATCCTGCCTGTTCACGAGGTTGCTTTTCCTCCAAATTTGTAGCTATTCTGTTTGTAAGGACTTTAGTGAAAAGTTTGTAAATGACTGATAGCAAGCTAATAGGTCTATAGTTACTAAGGTCATTTGAGTCGCCTTTTTTATAAAGTAGAATAACAATTGCATTACACCATGTTTTGGGAATTTTCTTCTGTTTTATACATTGGGTAAATAAGTGAGCAAGCCTATTTTGTACTTCTGCTCCTGCATCCAACAGTAAATCTGCTACTATTCCATATTCTCCCGGAGCCTTCCCTCTTTTCATAATTTTAAGAGAAATATTTACTTCGTCTGGTGTTACCTCAAGTATTTCACTTGTGTCAACAGAAAAGTTAGCTATTGGTACTACTGTCTTTGATGCATACAGTTCTTTGTAAAATTCTTCAACTCTCTTCAGCATCATATCTCTGCATTTAATGGCTTCACCGTTTTTGTCTTTCAGTAATGTAATTTGTTGCTTTCCAAGTGCCATTTTACTTCGGATCTGTTTCAGACTTTTTCTTTTTTTGATGGTTTCTTTGATTAGATCTATGTATCTCTTTCTTTTTTCTTCTCTTTGTATTTTGTTGATAAACTTGTTTAATTCCGCTTGTTCTATTTCATCTTTCTTTGTTTTTACTTTCATTTCCTTTCTTTTTTTCATAAGCTCAAGTCTCTTCTCTGAATACTTCCCGGCTTTGGCTGTATTTGGTTTTCCTACTACCTCCGCTGATTCTTTTAGCACTTTTGCTAGTTTGTCATTCAGCTCATCAATGTCACATTCAGCATTACTGAGAGCCTGAAATTTGTTCCTTATTTCCAACTGAAAAGCTGCTTTGTTTTCGTTGACTTTTATTGGGCATATCTTTTTATCTTTAATCATCTTCTTTCTTTCACTTTTGAAATTGAATCTTGCTGTGCAACCCACCATTCTATGGTCACTTCCAATATTTACTTTGTTGATAACTGTGACATTTGTGATTGTGTTATTCTTATTTGCTATAATAAAGTCGATTTCATTCTTTGATTCTCCATTTGGGCATCTCCAGGTCCACTTTCTCCCTGTTCTTTTGTGAAAGAATGTGTTCATTATTCTCATGTTAAACATTTCTGCAAAGTTTACCAACATTTCTCCTCTTTCGTTCCTTTCTCCCGCTCCAAAGTTTCCCATACATGCTTCTCCATTTTTTGATTTTCCAACTTTTGCATTGAAGTCTCCCATGAATATAGTATAGGTGGTCTTTTCTTCTTCCATAATCTGTGAGATGTCATCATAGAATGTTTCAATTTCTTCATCTGAGCTCTGAGAAGTTGGTGCATATACTTGTATCACTTTCAGGGTATATTTTTTGCACAGTCTAATTACAACCACTGCTGCTCTGTCAGATGCACCGCTGAATTTAACAATGTTGTCTGCAATATATATATATATATATATATATATATATATATATATATATATATATATATATATATACTGTAACTCTGTACCACTATTATTACCCAATATATATATATATATATATATATATATATATATATATATATATATATATATATATATATATATATATACTGTAACTCTGTACCACTATTATTACCCAATATACCCACGTTACCGCTAGATCTCATTTTCTTTAACCTACCGTAAGCTGCCTTTTTTTTTTTTTTTTTTTGCCTTTTTTCAAATATATATAACATGATCATTAATTAGAAATTGACCTGCCACAGTAGTTCGACCAATATATATATATATATATATATATATATATATATATATATATATATATATATATATATATATATATATATATATATATATATAACTTCAATAATTTTCTGTTATTGTATTATCGCTGTAGTGCCGAACACTAGTAAAAAGTTTACAAATAGTGTGTCCTCCCTGTACTAATCTACGGATCAGAAATTTGGAGTGTAACAAAATGTCTATTACGTAAGCTTAGGAATGTCCAAAGAGGAATGGAGACGATAAACGTAAATGCTAGGCATAACTTGGAGAGACAGGAAGAAAGGCTTTTGGATAGGAGAGCAAACTAAAGTAGAAGATATCCACATTCCTATAAATGGTCCTGGGCACGTCATGTATGTAGAAGACATGATAACAGATGAACTAGTAGAGCAACAGGGAGAGAGAGTGGTGGATTGGATGTGGAAAATTTGTAGATTAGCTTGGGAGGATGGTAGGATTCCAGATGATTGGAAGTCTGCAATAATTGTCCCCTTATACAAAGGTAAAGGGGAAAGAGAAGTACAGTATGTGGTATCATATGTCTCCTTAGGAAAGATATATGGCAGGATACTTATTAACAGGGTGAGGGTAACAAAAGAGGAATTGGTTGGATAAGAAAAGGGTGGGTTTAGGAAGGGAAAAGGTTGTGTAGATTAGATAATCGTGTTGAGATGTACAGCTTGGACCCTGCAACTTCTGCAAGAAGGATACAAGTCTAGGGTGAGAGCTGTGGAATGAGTTATCTGGGAGGATCTTGTGGAATTACATGGAGAAACTGACTGACAATTGAGGAAGTGAAAGAGCGTTGTGGTTATGATGTAGGTGTGATTGAAAAGGTTACAAGGAATACTCTAGGGTGATTTGGCCATGTGGAGAGGATAGAGAATGAAAGATTGACCTGGAAGGTGTATAAGAGTGAAGTGGATGGGACTAGGGAGAGGGGCTCACCAAGGTTGAGGTGGAGGGATGGAGTGGAGAGGTAGGCTATATGAGAGAGAAGGGTGTGAGCTGGGAAGAGGGCAGCCGGATGACGGGGGATAGGGTGGCATGGAGGCGATTTGTTTGGGGCCACCCCTTACAAAATTAAGGTGTCAGACAATAGTTAGATAGATAGATTTAGCCTACTCAGAGTTCAAATGACATGGAGGTTAGACCAACAAATTCCAATGTATCAATGACCAATCATTTCAAAGGCCCCCCATAAATTGTAGAGAGTCAAGCATAACTAACAATCATGATTGACAAGAAAATATCTAAACCTACAGCATCTAATATGAGGAGTAGACTGTAGCACCAGTCGAACAGGGCAGTACTCCCGCGGTGGATAGCAAGCTGGTGATAGAGAGAGCTGGAACTTCCGTTTCACCAGCCCTCAGGACTTGATCCTGACCATCTCCCTTTGCTGAACATTTTCAGTGGATTCATTTACACAGAGAGTAGGCTAGCATGCTCCCATAATACCTCTACCTTCAACTGTCTACACCACACTACATTCGCATAACATATCACACCTTCTATTCACTTTCTTTAGTAATGGCCGCTGCAATGTTACTATCAAATGAGGTGGTACCTCGGATTGCCCACCACCGGCAGGGTAGGGCTGGCGGCACAGGGTCCTCCCGGTCGCCATCAAGTGACTGTGCCGGCAGCTACTGTTGCTATTTCCGGTAAAGCTCGTCAGCGAAGAAGTGAAAGTGCGGTCTTATTCTTCACCAACATCCGCGGCCTTACCACAAATTTAAACTCAGTTCATTTTTTCCTTCAGTCCACATTCCCTTTGGCCCTTTTCCTCACAGAACCACAAATCTCACCCTCTACCGATATATCCCCATTTTGTTTTCCTGGTTACCATCTTACAAACTTCAGTAACAAGGGCGGCACCTGTTGTTATATCAAATCCCAATATGCAGTTGACACTGTTTTAAACTTCACTTCATCCAGTTTTGATTACTCATTATATAAACTAAATTGTCAAAATATTACCAAATATATTTGTGTAGTTTATCGCTCCCCCAATGCTTCTTCGAAACTCAATGTATTTGATTCTATATCCACACAGTTGAGTAACCTTAACCTTGCCCTTAGCATCGAAATAACCATTTTAGGTGATTTTAACATACATAATGTTGAATGGTTATTGCATTCTGCCAGGACTGACGATGCTGGTCTAGAGCGCGAGCTGTTTGCTGAATCATTTAATCTCACCCAGCTGGTAAAGCAACCAACCAGAATACCTGATAATCCTGACCATAATGCCTATCTCTTGGATTTATTCTTGACAAACAATCCAGATTAATACAGGATAGAGGTATTGTCACCACTTGGATCCTCTGACCACAATCTCATCGAAGCCTCATTAGTTAACCCTCCCACACCTTCCCGTTCTGAACCTGTCAGGGTGACCTGATGGCACTTTGACAGGGCAAACTGGGATGGATTTAGAAATTATCTTGCTGACATTCCATGACAGTCTTTCTTCTCTAGTGATCCCAATTCCACCCAGTCCCACATTTGCACTTAATACTAGCTGGTATGGATTTATTCATACCAAGTCAACAGTTCACTAAAGATCGAACTCTCCAAAATGGTCTGATGGCAACTGTGCCAGAGCAACAGCCCAAAAGTCATTAGCATATAACTCTTACTTAAAATAAAAAACATCTGAATCACTCTCTCATTTCAAAATTGCTAGAATTCATGCAAAAGCTGTATTAAATCTAGCTAAATCAAAGTTTCTTCAAGAGCAAGCATCAAAACTACTTAACAACCCTAATGACAATAGAATATCCTGGTCAACTCTTAATTCTTTCAATAATAACTTTAACAAGTCATTTTCCATTCCCCCACTAAAATCTTCAAATGGCAACATTACAAATGAACTGCGTGGGAAAGCAGATATTTTTGCCAGGACATTTGCCAGAAACTCTGCTATAGACGATACCAGCCAGAATGTCCCAGTACTAGAACTTGACTCTCCCGAAATTGCCCCACTTAAAATACAGACAAGATACGTAAAATCCATCCTAGACAATTTACCTACCAACAAAGCTCCAGGCCCAGATGGAATTCCGGCAATTTTTTTTGAAAAAATGGTCCCCTGAACTTGCCTCTGTTCTAGCTAAATTATTCAAGCAATGCATACGTACTTCTTTATTCCCAGATTCATGGAAAGAAGCCAATATCCACCCAATTCCGAAGAAAGGAAGTTCCTCTGACCCCTCTAATTACAGACCAATACCTGTCACATCATCTCTTGGTAAGGTATTTGAAACTTTAATTAATAAGCATATTGTTAAACATCTTAAATCCAACAACTTAATTAGTGATAGACAATAAATTATGGTTTTCGCCACGAAAGATCCACCATTGACATACTCAATCTCCTAACTCATACCATCCATCAGTCAACTGATCTACATGGAGAAACTCATGCAGTAGCTCTTTATATTTCTAAAGCTTTCGGTAGTGTATGTCACCGTTCCCTGCTGTCCAACCTACCATGCTATGGACTAACGTCTTTTGTTCCTTTGATTTCTTCTTATATTAGTAACAGGAAAATAAGAGTAAAAGTAGATGATGTATATTCCATTTTCCATTCAGTTAACGCCGGCGCGCCACAGGGGTCAGTTCTGGCGCCAACCCCATTCCTGTTTCATATTAATGATCTCTTATCTGTCACCCACAATCCCATCCATTCATACGCAGATGACTCAACACTACATAGTTCATTCACACTCAGACACCCATCTACAAAGTCTAATATCTCTGCCTCTCAACTCATTACACCCTTCTCCATAAATCAAGACCTATATACGATCAGTGAATGAGGACAAAACAACCTTGTCTCTTTTAATGCTAGGAAAACTAAATATATACAATTTACTAATTGACAGATATTGCCAGATTCGTACATTACCTTCAGTGCCACTAATATTCCCATCTCCAAAAGTATTGAAATTCTTGGTGTCTCACTTAACAATGACTTCAGCTGGACCTCTCATGTTAGATTACTTGCTAAAAACCGCCTCAAAGAAACTTGGAATATTGTACAGAGTCCGTAACTTCTTCGCTGATGAGCAGTTGGCTATAATTTATAAGAGTCATGTGCACTCTCAGCTTGGATTTTGCTCACCCTTGTGGAATGGATGTGGAGAGGTTGCATGAAAACAACTAGATAAGATTCAGAACAACGCTGTTAGAATTATTAACAACCCTGCCATTACAAATAAACTACCTCTCCTGCAAGTAAGAAGGGATGTTGCCTCCCTTGCATTATTTTACAGATATTTTTTTGGCAAAAGCTCAGACGAAGTTGCGTCCTTGGTGCCACCTCTCCATGCCTTCCCTCATGCTACTCGGGCATCTGGTGGCGCTCATGACTGGAATGTCACTCAGCCATATTGCAGAACTTCTGCCTTTCAGATTTCTTTCATTTCCCGAACTGCATCTCTCTGGAACTCGCTTCCCCAGAGTCGTTTCCCTCCAAATTTCAACCCACAGCTGTTCAAGTCTAACTGATACAAATATTTTATGAACAGAGGACACCAGTAATCTGGTGTATGGATATTTTTATTCATTCATTTGTTTTTCCTTCCTCCGTTCTGTTATTTAAAAAAAAAAAATCTAATACACTGGTCCAATTTATTATGCAAGTGATAACACCCATATACAAGGTCCGAGAAATATCAAGCTTGAGCACCGATTTGGTTAAATTCTTGATTTGGAGCCAAAATCAGAGACCAAACAGTATAACTGCAGTATACGGTAACGGTAGATAAACCCGAGACATATAAAGGTAAATATATGTACCTCCTAGTCCTAAATTAAGTCTTCATCTCATGCAGCGCCGGCGGCACGGCAACTAACAAACACCAAAGTATAAACCGTGGTATAAACGCAACGCGCCTGCCGAACATTCGAATAAGAATAAAATTATAAAAATAATTTTATTGTCTTGTTGGTCTCTCATAAAGTAATTATCAAAATGTTTTATTATTTACTAATTAGTAAGATATTATCCAGAAAACCACCAAGATATAAGGGTAACTCTACAGTACTGTTTAGGCAATGGCAAATTGGCATGCAAAAATTCCTGAATATTTGAGCAGCATAAGTGATTAGATTAGATTAATCGTATTTTATATATATATATATATATATATATATATATATATATATATATATATATATATATATATATATATATATATATTACAACGTTTGTGAATTGGGGGGACCATGGACCCCCTGGCCCCCCTCTCTCGCTACATCCATGAGCTAAGCCTATATTTTAAGAGATTTAGTTTATTAACATAGGGTGACAAACTAAAAGAGTTTACGCCGACGCAGGCAGTCATTGCAAGTAACATTTAAAACGTCACTATCAGACGCTGGTATCTGTTTCCAACTAAAACACACACACACACACACACACACACACACACACATACTAAAGGAAAGGGACTGCCTGAGAGTGAGAAAGTGAGTGATGTAGAGCAGTAGATTTGTAGGGTTGAAAGGAGAATGACTGAGCGGAAATATGGTGAGTGTGGATTGTACAAGCAAGTGAATTACAATCAAGTGAGTAAAAGGGGGAAATGGGCGTGGAGCGAATGAGTGAGGAGGAAAGAGTGCGGAAGTAAACCAGCAAGTGAGATGCAGAGAATGGGGAAGAGAGTAAAGAAGGGGGAGAGAGTAGGGCGAGTCAGGGAGTGAGGATAGATAGTAAGAAAACAAAAAAATAAAGAGTGATTGTGAGGCAGTGCATATTGCGGAAGCTTTATCTTCTCTGAAATTAATGCTTAGAGCTGGTTAACCATCTCCTTGTACCATTGTTTTCGATGTGATTATAGATTCCTTTATCTGCATTCAAGGTACACGTTTTCCAGTCTCAAAGCATTTCTTCTAACGATTTTTCCGTTGTCAGTGTTAGTACTGTTTTGCATCCTGGTTGATTTTTGTAACCCAAATATTATTGAATTCTTTTGTAATTTTTTTAAACTTATTTTTCATGAACTATCTCCGTCACCGACAGCCTGTTCTTTTATCAATAACGTAAGGGAGGGTTGACACATCCGGCACAGGTGCATGTGATTAACAAGCACCAAAATACGAGAGTACTGTGAGTGATCATATATATATATATATATATATATATATATATATATATATATATATATATATATATATATATATATACTAACTTCTGATCATCCCGCTTTGCTGTATATATATATATTTTTTCCTTGCTTCAGTAACAAAGAGAGTAGGCAGACACATCCTACTATAAATTTTTCTCTGACTGTCAGCACCGAACTTCATGCATAGTACACATCACACTTTCTGTTCAAAAAAAAAAAAAAAAAAAAAATCGTAACAACCAGCCTCGGAATCCGAGATGGAGGGGAACATAAATGCCCCCACCACCCGCCCCTATCCTGGTGACGACCAAGTGAGATGCATGGAACCAGTGTCTGACTCACTATTCATTTCTGCAACATCTGTGGCCCTTCCTCTAGCTTTCTCTTTGTTGAACACGAGCTCTCTCCCTTTATACCTCACCCTCTCTTCCTCACTGCCACTAAGCTGTCTGAGACTACAGAAAGTAAACCCTATTCTGTATCCTACACTTTCTATACTCATTTCAAAGCCAAGGGTGGCAGTTGTGTGTATGTACACATTAACATATCTTACTCACGTGTTCCTGAACTTGAGTCCTCTGAATTTTCTATACTCGGGCTTCAGCTATCCTGTCATTCTCTGAGTAAATATATCTGCGCTGTGTATTTACCCCTTACTTCTACCGACTACGAAATATTCTTTGACCACCTTACTTCTAAGATGGAATATATCCCATCAATTCTCCTTTCTCTGAAATTTCCATTCTTGATTATTTCAATGTTCACCAGAACAATTGGCTTTCCTTCTCATTCACTGATCCACCTGGTAAGTAGGCCTACATCTTTTCTATACTTAATGAACGAGAGCAGCTATTACAGCAATCTACCCGTATCAGTGACCGTCTAATCGATAGTTCCAACGTACTTGACCTCTTTTAATTTTTTTACAACATATCCTTCTGCTTACCTTTTTCTCTGCTGGGCTCCTCTGATCACATCCTTATCACCTTACGTGTCGTATCGCTCAATTAATGCATGTGAACTCTTCCAAGAAGCAAAGACTGTGGCAATTTAGAGCTGCTGACTGGGAATCTCTCAGGCATTACTTCTTCGATTTTCCCTTGAATGATTATTGCTTTCACGGCCAGGGGCCATCTGAGTGCCTTAGACAGTATGGCATTCTCTCGGGCATGGAAGCATACATTCCTTCATCTTATCCTGCTTCGTATCAAATCGTTTGTAAAGGCTCCAATGCTTGCATGCATCGGACTTGGTCACCTAGTGCCGGCACTCGACACTGCTAGATGTCTGGCAACCTCTCTTATCCCTGAGGTCACACTCAGTGACCTCGTCCCATGTCCTTTTTGGTCTACCTTTTGCAACCCTACCTCTGACGTTGGCACTTCTCACTTTTTTCATCCATGGATCATCCTCCATCCTCTCAACATGCCCAAACCATCACATTCTTCCCCTCCAAACAACACAAATACATTCAAGTCCCATCCTTCCTCTCAAGTCTTCAGTTACAATCCTAGCCCAAACCTCACATTCAAGGACACATTACAGATCCTTCAAATCATTGTCATGTCTGTATGTTTAGACATATGAATTTCTTCTTTTACTACCCAGGTCTCAGTACCATACAACATTACACTCCTAACTCATCCCGCATAGAAAGATCCCTCTCAACGTAAGAGTGCCAACAGCTACTTCAGCTTCCTCCAACCTCTCATTACCCTAGCCACAGAGCTAGCTCCAACCCGACCTCCAGCACGTAACATGTCCCCAAAATAACTGAACTCCTCCACGCACTGAAGAGACCCTACAGCAAGTCCCACCAGCACACTGTACACACGATGAAAGAGACTCAAGTATACCAGTGATTACCCTGCTTATAATCTTTTGTGATGGTCCCAAGTCATTACATGTACAAAGCTGCGTTCTCCTTGCTGTTGGGTCTTGCTAACGTCACTGGAACCTAAGCAGTCACGAAAGTAACGCCTAAATGGTTCAGACAATATCTCCTGGCCAGTACTGCTTCCCCAAATTCACTGATAACACCTTTTCTATCATGCAAAGAGTCAGGTTGATGCTACAGAACTTGGTACTATTGTGCAACGGCGGCCATACTTACTCCTCTGATTGCATTATAACCCACGTCTGAAGAGGTAAAACACTTAGGTATGTGTGAGTCCAACTCTGGGTATAATTTTGTTTCTCCCGGAAGTTCTCTACCTCTATACACCGTTACATTTTTCTTTTTAATGCTATGAGCCGGCAATAACAGTTCCCTCCAAGAGAAAAACAAAATACAAGAGAGAGCCAAATTCAAGATCTGATCATTTCGAGATGCCTGGACACACTGTGTTTGAAAGACTGGAGATCATAGGAAGCAGGAAATGCAGACAGAGGGAGACAGTTCCAGAGATGACCTGTTGCATAAATGAAGGAATGGCAGTAACGGTTAACTCTTGCATTAGAGAGATGGACAGAAAAGGGATGAGAGTTTGCTGCTAGACGGGTGCTATGCGCCCATCGTAGAGGTAGAGGAATGCATGCAGACAGATCAGAGGAGCAGTGACCATTGAAGTAGCGATAGAAAAGAGATAAAGATGCAACAGTGCAGTGAAGAGACAGAGGTTGCAGGGAGTCAGTAAGAGGAGAGTTAATGAGACGAAAAGCCTTTGACTCCAGCCTATTCAGAGGAGCTGTACGTGGGGAGCCTCCCAACACATGAGAGTTGTACTCCACAAAGGGGCGGATAAAACCCCTGTATAGAGTCAACAATTGTGCAGGGGTAAAGAGGAAAGGGAGTTGGCTTAGCACACCTAATCTCTTGGAAGCAGATTTTACAAGAGATGTAATATGATCTTTCCAAGATAAGTCCAGAGTAAATGAAACCCCAAGCATGTTCAAGGATGATGCAGGATTAAGCTGAATATTATTAAACATTAGTGGGTGTACATGTGGAAGATTTTGTCGGGTTGATGAGTATAAAAACAGTCTTTGATGCATTAAAAACAACCAGATTATTTTTACCCCAGTCAGGGATACGACCCAAGTCAGACATTAGGTGTGCCATAGCCTCATCCCTTGTGTGCTAAAGTAACTGTTGAGATGGATGTTGTGGGAACCGAATGGAAAGGTGAAGGGTGGAGTCATCAGTGTATGAGTGGACATGGTTAGATGTACAGCTTAGAAGGTCATTTATGAATTAAAGGAAGAGAGCTGGTGATAGGACAGAGCCCTGAGGAACACCACTGTTAATAGATCTAGGAGAAGAACTATGGCTATAGCAAGACTAGAAAGGAAGCTAGAGATGAAGGCACAGATAGAAGGATAGAAACCGTAAGAGGGCAGTTTGGAAATTAAAGATTGATGTCAGACTCGATCGAAAGCCTTTGAGATGTCAAGTGCAATTGCAAAGCTTTTGCCAAAGTCCCGAAAGGAGGATGACCAGGAGTCTGAAAGGTAGGTGAGAAGATCGCCTGTGGAGCGTCCCTGACGGAACCCATGCTGACGATCAGAAAGAAGGTTGTGATAGGAAAGATGCTTTAAAATTTTTCTATTAAGAATTGACTTGAAAACTTTTGAGATACAGGATGTTAAAGCAATTGGACGATAGTTAGAGGGTTGGGAATGGTCACCCTTCTTTGGAACTGGCTGAATGAGAGCAAACTTCCAGCAAGAAGGAAAGGTACAAGTTGATAGACAAAGGCGAAATAGTTTGCCTAGGCAGGGTGCAAGCACAGAAACACAGTTCTTGAGAACAACAGGAGGGACTCCATCAGACCCATATGCCTTATTAGTATTGACGCCAGCAATGGCAGAAAATACATCAGCTGAAGAAATTTCAATGTCTGCCATGAGGAAGTCAGAGAGAGGAAGTGATGGAGGAAGAGCACCGGAATCATCAAATGTGGAACTGGAGGAGAAAGTCTGAGCGAAGAGATCTGCTTTATCTGTAGAAGAAATAACTACAAAGCCATCAGGGTAGAAAAGAGGAGGGAAGGATAATGAGGTAAAGTTTTTAGAAAGTTTTTTGGCAAGGTGCCAGAAGGAACGGGAAGAATTTGAGTTGGAGAGTTGAGAGCATTTAGTATGGATGAAATTCTTTTTAGCAGAGCGAAGAACAGACTAAGCACGATTCCGGGCAGAAAAGTATAAAAGATGTGATTCAGGGGTGGGTTGGCTCCAGTACCTTTTGTAGGCCCTCTCCTTGTTGCAGACAGCATTAGAACAAGCGTGATTAAACCAAGGCTTTCATGCATTAGTCAAAGGATATGAGAAAGGAATATATGCTTCCATGCCCTAGAGAATAACCTCCGTAATGCGCAAGGCACACTTCAATGGCTCCCGGCCATGGAAGCAATAATCATTCCAGGGAATACCAAAGAAGTACTGCCTGAGGGCCTCCCAATCCGTGCTCCAAAGTGCCACAGACGCTGTTTCTTTGCAGGGTCCACCGGCCGTACTGGAGTGATAGGACACGTTAAGGTGATAAGGTTGTGATCGGAGGAGCCCAACGGAGAGAAAAGATTAACGGTGTAAGCGGAAGGATTAGTTTTAAGGAAGAGGTCAAGTATGTTGGAACTCTCTCCAAGGCAGTCAGGGATAGGGGTAGGGTGCTGTACAAGCTTCTCTAGGTCAATAAGGATAGAAAAGGTTAGTAGGCTTGTTCACCAAGTGGATCAGTGAAAGGAGAGGAGAGCCAAAGGTGGTGGTGAACATTGAAATCTCCTAGAATGGAGATTTCAGAGAAAGGAGAAATGGTTAGAATGCACTCCATTGCAGAAGTAAGATAGTCAAAGAAGTTTTGATAGTCAGTAGAATTAGGAGATAAGTAAACAGTGCTGTAATATTTAGTCAGAGAGTGACAGGAAAGCCGAAGCCAGAGTGTAGAGAATTCAGAAGAATGGAGTTCAGGAACACGAGAGCAACATAAGTCCTTGCGTATATATACACAACAGCCACCTTTGGCTTTGAAATGAGTATAGAGAAAGTAGGAGGATACAGAAAAGGGTCTGCTGTCAGTTGCCTCAGACAGCTGAGTCTCAGTTAGAAAAAGGTGAGGTTTAGAGAGAGAGGGGTGATGCTCAACAGAGCGAAAGTTAGAGGAAAGGCCGCGAATGTTGAAGAAATGAAGAAGAGAGTCAGACAGTGGTTCCAGGCAGCTTGAGTCGTCACCGGGAGAGGGGGGGATGGAGGGGGCATTTATGGTCCCCCCCCCTTGGGACTACGAGGCCACGTGTTGTGCTGCCATGATTTTTTTTTTTTTTTTTTTTTTTTTTTGAAAATGAAGTGTGGTGTGTACTGTGCATGTAATTTGGTGTTGATAGTTAGAGAAACTTCTACTGGAGAGCATGCTGACCAACTCTTTGTGTTACTGAGACACTGAAAAAGTTCCCACTTCGGCTCTAATACCCACAGTCGATACTGAATACATGCCAGGATAATACCATTCAGGATTGATTGTGGTGTACTAGCGTTAATGGGTGTTTATTTTAGGGCATGTCACCTGATCTTGTCAAATATTGTGAAAGTCTTTTCTGACGAAATTCTAAAAACCAAGATATTCCTTGCTTCAGCCTGGGATTAAATTCGCATCCATTCGGCCAGCAGCAGACCTCTTTATCTACTCGATCACTATCTCCACTACCTTTCAGGAAATATGCATATACCATTTGCTAGTATATATTATATCAAGAAACATAATATGGCCTGCAGCTTCGTATACACACACACACACACACACACACACACACACACACACACACACACACACACACACACGTTACAATGAGTAGTATACGGTGTTGTGACACAGGTTTGTAGAAAAAAATATCTGACTGCATGAAACACAGACAGTGAAAAATATATTTGGATGCCAAGTACTTGTTCTTAATGGGACTGAGAACAACATGGTTAATATATATATATATATATATATATATATATATATATATATATATATATATATATATATATATCAATCTTAAAGCTTGGGAAATGTCATGTACTGATTGTCTAATGAGTGGAAGGAACTGAATATCGGTTCAACAGCATATGAAGGACGAAAAAGATTTTCATTGTGGTGTAATGCTGCCGATTGGTGATTCTGCCCTGAGTAACAAGCAAATGGTTTCAGGTAAATTATGAAACCTTTGCATATGTAGGTGGGTAACCATGTAACCAAAAGACGCCTATAGTCAAGTGGGTTAATGTGATCCAACTGGATAGGGCCCAGAAGAGTTTAAGTCAAAGGAATGGTTGTGATTTATTACCATTATAATTTTGTTTTCTTTTAATCTTGGGAAGAATATCTCTGCGAACTGCCTGCCTTTACATCGTTCGTTTGTGCTTAAACGATTTTTTTTTTTAAGTCTCACTTGGATAATAGGCTGGTCACCCTGGCCTCTGAAGTTGGGACTGAGTGGCTTGGTCCCAACCACGATGCTTCTGATGGGACATAATAGGATCGGATGACAGAAAAGCTCAGGAGGTGAAGTAGGAATGTGGAGGTAGACACAGCAGTGGTGAGAGTAAAATGACTTGTTTATTTCGCCACTACACACACACACACACACACACACACACACACACACACACACACACACACACACACACACACACACACACACTGAAGCCACACCACTTCTCCATTCAACACAAATACTCCCCACATCAACTGGGTCTTCCCATTGTTCCAGGGTTACCAGTGTTTCTCCCTTGTGTGTTGAAACCTTGTATCTTTAACCTCTATGCTCTCTTCTCAATTGCTATCCCCTATTACTCCTCGAATGTGCTCTTGAACGTATTACGTTGCTGAATTAATCTATTCTAATGTACTGTCATGGGCAAACGTTCGCCGACTATGTCCTGACAACATTGTTTCCTGTCTTTCTGACTTCTCATTTGTCCTCAAACATCAGAGAACATACAGTACTTCATTCATATCTTTCTGTTTTGTGCTTTTTATTACTATTACAAGAATATTTCATGCAGCTCTTTTCATTATTGCAGGTTGTATGGAAATGTTGGGGGACCTTTTAAAGTCAGTGTGCATATTTACATAATATGTTTAACCTTTCTCGTAAACGACTGTAAGCACTGGTAGTACTGGCGGGGAAACATTTGCATCGCACTGTTTGTCTGGATTCTTTTCCCCTGAAGCGTATCGCCGGAGAAGAGAAATCATTCAATCTTTTTTTTTTTCTTTTTCGTATTGTGATGTTCTGCACGAACAGAACAATATATAGAATTCTAATAAACCTCTCTTTTTCACACACACACACACACACAAACACACACACACACACACACACACACACACACACACACACACACACACTCACACACACACACACACACACACACACACACACACACACACACACACACACACACACACACACACACACACACACACAAACCAGGTCTTCCTATCTGTGATCTGTCTATAATCGCAGATCACACTTCAGACCTCCAGGCATTTCTGTTCTTAGTAGCAATGACTTCTCATTCAACGATACACCACCACACCTCATTAATACTGTATTCCTACTTTGTATAACTACTTTGTTTTCAATCGTCTTTTCATCAATTTCTCACATTGCTTGGTTCCGTATGGTCAAGTCACCTTATTTTATTTTTTGTCTTAGGTAAAAACAGTTCCACATCTCATGAGGTAACTTGTTCTTATTGGCCCCATTCTCATATCCTTCAGAAATGTATCATGCCATACTGCTGCACGTTGGTTCTGGATATCGTATACTGTCATGCACGTCTTTCGTTACTTCCAAATTTAAGTTTCTCTTTCTTGTCATTGCTCTCAACGCTGCTGCAAGTGGCCATCCTTGTTGCCTTCATTCTTGGAGTTCAGTTGATAGAATGGGTAAGGTTTTGGCAAGAATAAAGTAATTCAGTTTTGAGTTACCTGCTGGAGGTCGAGGTCACAGGCTGAAATAAAATATTTGACCCTTTGACTAGTTGGTGGACGAGTATGTTGCACTCAGAGTGCTACATCTTGCTGAGGAATGTTTGGAGTTCATAGACTGGATATGGTAAGCAACAATGTGATTCGTGAAACATGAGGATTATGTCTGTTGACAATAGGGTTGAAGTGAGTGCTTAGACAGTATGGCCATATTGAGAGAAAGAGTGTAGAGGGTGATTTGGAAAGGTATGCGAGTGACTTTCAAGGTGAAAGGACACCTGGTAATCCAAGAAGAACGTGTATAGATATGGCACAGTACATGAGAGGGGACGGTTGCGATACACCGTTGTTAAGTCAAGGGTATTGACAGGAGCCAGTGTTGGTTGCGTGAATCATGTCGTTAGGCATCCCCTTTTAGTTGATAGTCAATTAGCTAGCTGTATCAGACAGGTAATATCAAGAAAACAATTGTTTGATAGTTTGGTCAGTAAGGCTGAGCCATGATTTCGGGTTCTTGACTGGAGTATGAATGATTGTCCAGCCCATGTTTGTTGGCTTGCAGTTGATAGTTTTTGCTCTCGTGCTTTCCCTCTCCTTGTTTTCTGTATTTCACCCCATCCTTATGTGGGAAAATGTTAAGGATGATGGAGATCCTGATGTGATAGTATCTATGATTTGGTTTATTTGTTGTCATTTAAAATTTCTACTGTAACTATGACTTGGCAGTGACAGGATAGTGAAGAGTAAATTTCCCCATTTGACTGGTCCTGGTTTGCGATTCTGAGTGTACTGTTGCTTTACACGTGCAAGCTTGCCAACAATTTTTTCCCTCACTCCAACATTAGTGGGGAACAAGGTCAGACTGATAATGATGATGATGATATGTGGCTGCAGACATTGGCTTTGAATTTTATTACAACGTTCTAGTCGGTAACTTAGGCTGTAACAGACTGCGTCAAGTACGCTTATCAGTAACTTGGTTCAATAGAATATATGATGAAATGTGAGCATAATAAATGTCTAATTATTGTTTCTCTTTCCCTCTGTGTATGTCTATTTAACCACTTCAGCATGATGATGTATTATGTATATTACTCCCGCCACAGCCGCGCTATGATATTCAAGTTGTCGGTTATTTCTGGTAGAGAAGGGTTTAGAAACACTCTTCTTTAATGTGGTCACTACCATAACTATTTTATCTATACTACCTTCTTCAACAATAACGCAAGTTATCGAAATAGACATCCTCTCCACTGGCGTGGCACGTGTTTTAATAAAGGGGATACTAATATAAAAAATAGAACTGTCCAAAGTAGGAAGTATTCCATATACGTCAACTGTCAATCTTAATCAAATCGTATCTACCCATCAACAGTAGATAGAAACCAAAGACACTCATAGCAAGTCAGCTCACTGTGGTGAATCAGATCTCTCTCAAGAGACCCATCAGTTTATCAGTCATAACAATATCATCACCCAGGATTTGGGAAAGGGTAAAGGGGACGTCTGCTGCGCTAATTTAAAAATGAAGGACGTTTACAAATAAATCACCGGCAGCGCTGCATGGTATGACCAGTAGGAGACACCACACCACATATCAAATTACAGCTACTCACACAACATAATACCCAACATCTGGAAGCATGGCAATATCATCACTATCCCTAAACCCAACAAAGACCCCACGTTACCCTCCTCACATCGCCCCATCACACTCCTCTGCACCCCCTCTAAAGTCACTGAACGACTAGTACTACAACTAGTCACACCTCACATTCCCCTAGCCCAGTCACAACATGGCTTTAGGCCACTACACTCCACAAACATCCTTCTTACAGACCTTACGCAGAGAGTTTTCGATGGCATGAATTCAGCTAGGCCACCACACAGAACAAACCTAATCACACTAGACATCACCAAAGCTTTTGATGCTATCCCCCGCCACAACCTCACAAACAAAATACTCAACACAAACATGCACAATAACACAAAAAGATGGCTGGCAAACTACTTAGCAGACAGATGTGCACACGTAACATTTGCCGGTCAGTCTTCTAACATCAGAAACTCACAAACGGCGTCCCCCAAGGATCTGTTTTGTCCCCTACACTCTTTAACATATACATGCATGACTTACCCACACCCCACACACCACAGATACACATAGCTTCCTATGCAGATGATATAACACTTACATGTACGCACCAAAACGCAAACACAGCTGCACACGTCATTCAACCTTACCTCAACACACTACACGAATGGTTCACCACAAACAGGCTCAAAATAGTCCCAGCCAAATCTACAGTGACGCTTCCCACAAACTGGACAGCAGAACACAGTCACATCCCACACCTCACCATAAACAACACTCCCCTACCACACACACACACACACACACACACACACAAAATCCTGGTGTAACATACAATACATCAATGTCATTTAAACAACACATCACAAACATTAAAAAAAAAATAACACAAAGACTCAATGCTTTAAGGTCATTTGCCCATACAACATTCGGACACAACAAAGAAACCACCACTACAGTGTACAAACAATACATACGTTAGTGATGAATTATGCAAGCCCTGCCTGGGCTTCTAACCTCACCAAACAACTACAACACACTACAGACCATACAGAACAAGTCCCTAAAAATAATCGCACCCTGCACAGCTACTACACCCACAGACCACCTACATCAAGAAACCAAAGTCCTCAAAGTCAAGGATCACCTAGATATAAGAGGCACCCAGTTTCTTGCTGCATCCTCCACAAACCCACAACATCCACTACAGTACATGGCAGCACACCCACCCACACCAAGGAACATCAAAACAACACCCAGCACACGATACCATACACAAATACTGTCATCTCTCCCCCCTTGCCCACCTCAGACCAGCTTCCAGAAGCATATTCACACTCAGATCACTCGCTGCTCCATTCAGTCACTTGAAGACAACACACAGCTGCATGCACGGCCTCCTGACATCCACCCTTCTGAATCCTACCTTCCTCGTGAGGACAGGGTCCACCTGGCCAGGTTGAGATGTGGGCACCATCGAGCCCTCTTAAGCTACCAGAAGAGGCTGGATGATTCCGTCGCTGATGCCTGTCCAGGATGCAGCACAGCACCCTATACTATTAAGCACATTATGGAAGACCGCACTGCACACAATCACCAACGCCAAGACCACAACATACACTCTTTGAGAGCTCTGTGGGAAAGCCCAGTCTCGGCCATGGCCTTCCTAAGGGACTCGGGGCTGTTCGGCCAGACTGCCTAGGGAACAACTACTACTACTACTACTACTACTACCGCACCACATGTATCACCGTGTTTTGCGTTCAAACCTTTTCTCAGTATGTGGCAACATATGCGTTACAAGTCTGCGGTTCATCCAATGTCGTGACAATATTCCTTCTATCAGGCGACAGGAACAATTGGCAGAATTCCAGTTGCCAAGGAGTGATTTACAGGTTGGAATATTCAGAGAGAGAGAGAGAGAGAGAGAGAGAGAGAGATTCGTGTGCGGTGGTGTTAGTGTTGTAAGAGACTTAGATTACAGAAGTGGGAATGTCTTGAGTGCCAGTAGTGTGTGAAACACCTCTGAATTACCGGTACGTGTTTCTTGTTATCATTGATATAATCTGTTTCTACTAAACAGGGTTCCCAATGAAGTTCTGTAAGAGAATCGTACATTACTGACCAACAGAATAGATACAGTTAACAATTTTCGTCAAAAAGAATACATTATACATACATGCATATATATATCTATATATCTACATATCTATCTATCTATCCATCTCTCTCTCTCTCTCTCTCTCTCTCTCTCTCTCTCTCTCTCTCTCTCTCTCTCTATTAATATATATATATATATATATATATATATATATATATATATATATATAGATATATATATATATATATGCATGTATTACTCTGTGGATAGTTTCAGCATCAATGAAACAAGGCCATAAGATTTTAAATGAGATAATCTATCAATATCAGGGGACAACTTTACTCTGGCTATTGCCACGGGATTTGATTGGCTTGAGTGAAGCCCCCATAGTCCGGGAGCTAAAGTAACTAGGCTACTTGTAATAGGGACAGATTCAACCTCTCTCCCAGGATATATGTGTGTGTGTGTGTGTGTGTGTGTGTAATTCACCGGGTCCGTCAGGATCACTTGATGGTCGTGATCGTCTGCTTTTACCCTCCCGGAAGGGAGCTGAGAGCTCATATAGTCCGATCTAAGGGCAAGGCTGTAACCTTCACACACGCACACACCCTTCCCCTTGTTCAAGGGGGACAGTAACCACTCACTTCGTCAGTGAAACTTTTCGCAACCCGAGAGCGGCGTGAACTCCCGTCCACAAGATGGCGAGCGAGAACGTTACAACTGAGACAGGGAGCAGTGTGTGTGTGTGTGTGTGTGTGTGTGTGTGTGTGTGTGTGTGTGTGTGTGTGTGTGTGTGTGTGTGTGTGTGTGTGTGTGTGTGTGTGTGTGTGTGTGTTCTTACCTTATTGTTCTTACCTAATTGTATCTTTACAGGAATGAGTCAAGCTCGTACTGTCCCGTGTCTTAAATCATATTTATCGTACATATCCTTAAATTTGTGAATTGTTTTGGCACACACTATTTCATTCGATAGTGCATTCCATTGATCAATTGCTCTGTTTGGGAAACTGAATTTCCTTACGTCTTTATCACCTCTCTTCTTATGCAGTTTATTGCAGTGTCCTCTTGCTGATGCTTCTCCATATGGTAAGTAATCATTTATATCTATTTTCTCCTTCCCTGATATGCACTTATATAGCATTATCATGTCACCTCTTTTCCTTCTCTCCTGTAGTGTTGGTAGATTCAGTTTATTTAGTACTTTCTTCGTAGCTTAGGTCCATTAAGCTTGGTATCCATCTTGTAGCGGCCTTTTGAATTTTTTCAATCTTGTCTATGTGCTTTTTGAGATGAGGACTCCAGACTACTGATGCATATTCCAGGGTTGGTCTAATGAATGATGTTATTATCCTTCTTAGCATGTCTTCATTTATATATGTGAATGCCATTCTCATATTTGCAAGCAGTGTATACATGTTCCGTACCTTCTTGCTGATGTGGTCAGCCGGAGATAGTCTGTTATTGATAATCACACCTAGGTTTTGCTCTCTTTCTGATGTGTATAGGGTTTTATTTCCTAACTTATAATCCCAATCAGGTCTTTTTCCACTTTTACCAAACTTGATTACATGACACTTGTCCACACTGAATTCCATTTGCCATGTACTACTCCATTCATGAAGTTTATTTAATTCTTCTTGTAGCTCTTTACAAGAGTCTGTGTTAGTAATTCTCCTTTGTATTTTTGCATCATCTGCAAACATATTCAGATAGCTCTCATTTCTAGTGTTATTGTTTATATCATTTATATACACTAAAAACATGATTGGTGCCAGCACTGAACCCTGTGGTACTCCACTAGTCACTTCTTTCCATGATGAGTAGTTTCCTCTTAGTACTGTTCTCATTTCTCTTTTTATGAGAAAGTCTTGCATCCAACAAAACAGTTTGCCTCGAATTCCTCCTTGATGGTATAGTTTCCATAAAAGTCTTTGGTGTTGTACTGTGTCAAAAGCTTTCTTGAAATCTAAATAGATACTGTCCACCCATCCTTCCCTTTCCTGTACTGTGTTTGATACTCTGTTATAGTAGCTCAACAGATTAGTAACACATGATTTTCCTTTTCTGAAACCAAACTGTCTTTCTGTTATCATACTGTGTTCTTCTAGATGATTTACCCAAGCTTTTCTTATAAGCTTTTCTAATACCTTGCTTACAACACTGGTCAGTGATACTGGTCGGTAGTTGAGTGGATTTTGTCTATTTCCTTTCTTGAATAAGGGGACAATATTTGCTTTTTTCCAAATATCAGGTAGTTTACCTTGACTCAAGGATTTCTTGAAAATTAAAAATAATGGTTTACTTAACTCCTTTGCACATTCTCGTAATACCCAACATGAAATTTCATCAGGACCACTTGCTTTTCCACTGTCTAATCTACTTAACTCCTCCTGTATTACTTTTTCTGCTATTTGTATATCTGGTAGTATGTGTGGACATGCATGTTCCACATAGTCTCTCTCAAAAATTTTTTCTTCTGTAAAAACTAATTGGAAATTCTTATTTAGTGCTTCACAAATATCTTTCTCTTGTGTATAAGTGATTCCCTCGTCCGTAATGGATTGTATTATATCTTTTACTTTGGTTTTGCTTCTGACATAGCTGTAAAACAGCTTTGGTTGATCACTACTTTTATTTATTATATCCTCCTCAAACTGTTTTTGGGCTTCCCTTCTTATGCTTGTATAATCGTTTCTTGCCTGTTTGTAATTATTATACGCCCTTTCACTATTGTGTCTTCTGTATCTATTCCACAACAAATCTCTTCTTTCTTTTGATTTTTTACATTCTGTATTGAACCATTTCTGTATTCTCTTATCTGCTTCTTTGTGCTGTGGGATGTACTTCTGGACTCTTATTTCATAAAATTCACAGAATTCTTTATATACAGCATTTAAGTCTTGTCCTCTAAGCTCATTTTCCCAATCAACTTCTAAGAAATACTTCTTTAGGTCTTGATAATTTCCCTTTTTATAGTTTAGGCTCTTTTTGTAACTGTCATTGCTGTTTACTATGTCATATGCTATCCTGAAGTTATAATTTAGTACTGCATGATCGCTTTTTCTGAGTGGAGGGTGATATATTAAACTGTCAATATCATTTTCTTGCCTAGTAAATAGTAGATCTAGCACTGAAGGTACATCAAGTCCTCTTTTTCTGGTGGTTTCCCTCACATGTTGCGTTAGGAAAAACTTTTGCACGAGATCCAGGAGCTTTTGGTCCCAACAGCTTTCTTGGCTAATTATATCTAGAGTATTCCAATTTATATTTGTATTGAAATCCCCAGTTAGTATAATTCTTTCCGATTTCTCTTCCATTTTATGTAGTAATGATCTTAAACTTTGAATTGTACTCTCTGCCAGGTCCTCATATTCGTCTCTTTCCCATGTGTTTGATCTGGGTGGCATGTACAAATTGGCTACAATTACTTTACCTTCAGATGTGTTGATCTCTACTGCAATCAGTTCTACTTGTGATGATATATCTAGTTTTATTTCATTGACTTTTAGATTTTTCTTAGTTAATATTATAATTCCTCCTTCTTTTTTTAAATTTCTGCCTCTTCTCCATATATTGTATTCCTCTAAGTTTAGTATGTCATTGGATATCCTTGGTGTTAATTTTGTTTCAGTTAGGCATATTATTTGTGGTTCATTTTCTCTGACATAATCATTCGTCTCTAGTAATTTAGATACCATTCCATCCACATTTGAGTACATCAACTTTATCATCTTGTTTATATACTTGTCATGACATGGTTCTACTACCTTCCTCCTTTTTATTCCATCCTGTTTGTGTACCACTTTCGTACCTGCAATCCTATTATTTTGTAAAAAAATTTCTTCTTCTCCTCTTCTGATCTTCCCTCATTTTTGTTTTTGCTTCCTCCCTTTTCTCTTTCAGTAATTCCAGTTCCTCTTGTGTTAGGCATCTTTTTATCCATACATTTTGGAACTCCTCATTTTCCATAAGATTCTTTGCATTTTTTAGTATCTCTTCCACAGTGTTTACACTCTGGAAAGTCACCTTTAGAGGTGTGTGTGTGTGTGTGTGTGTGTGTGTGTGTGTGTGTGTGTTAGCCCATAATATAATGTCTATCAAATGCAATGTTTTCATTTCTTAATACAGAGTAACCAAATGTTCTGAGATGAGTATGTTCATTCGATGGTTTGTTTGTTTTACAAAATGAAGCTCCTTGATGTTCTGCACCGCACTTCGTTACATCCACAAGTGTCGCTCATTAATGATTAGTTTTTTTTATTGTTTTCTCTTTAAAAACGAAGAGAAAAATTATGTTCGATAATAACATTATATTGGTTATGTTAATTACGTATCATAATTCCACATGTTTAACGTTATTTTATACCCTTCACTCCACAGCGCATTAAACATCCATTCTAATTCACATCATGCCGCCTGTCACGTATAGCTGGTAAATGTGTATGAATGAATGAAGCGTCATCCTAGAGTCAGGGATTATTGAATTATGATTTAGTCAGACGTCGGAGATTTACTATGTGATTACAAGACGTCAGTTAGTGCAAGGAATGATGGGAAACTGAAGCAGATAATTTCATAGCTATACCGAATCCTATCAACTGTGTGTATGTTATGGTATCATACTGCTTCATATATTCTTCGTGACCCCAGGCTCCTGTATGCACCTCACGTCAGGGCTGCTAATTCAGATATGCCAAATCTCTTTTACTTTGACAAAAGAGTGTTTTCATTTTAGACCCTTAAGATATATATATATATATATATATATATATATATATATATATATATATATATATATATATATATATATATATATATATATATATATATATATATGAACAGAATAGAGAGTGTAATTGACAAATTTTTAAGAGAAGAACAAGCGGGATTTAGAAAGAGTCGAGGTTGTAATGATCAGATTTTTACTGTAAGGCATCTAATGCAACAAGCTAGTGAGATGAAAATGCCACTTAGTATGTGTTTTGTGGATTTTGAAAAGTCTTTGGATAGTGTTTCACGTGGAGCTATGTTGATAATCATGAGATTCTATGGTATACCAGAAAAGTTTGTAAATACGAAGTATTATTAGTAGCCTGCATGAAGGTACTTTTTGTAAGGTAATGGTGGGTGGTTCTTTGAGTGATCCATTTCAAGTTAGGTCGGGAGTGATTCAAGGAGGAGTTCTTTCGCCATTGTTGTTTGTTTTGGTTATGGATTATGTTATGAAAAAGGTTGTAAGGAGAACAGGTGCAGGAATTAACTGGAAAGACAATACGAAGCTGATGGATTTGGACTATGCAGATGATATTGTACTGATTTACGGAAGTATTTACGTGATGCAGAGGGTGCTTGATTGTCTGGTGGAGGAAGGAGAAAAAGTGAGATTGGTAATAAATTGTGGAAAGATTGAAATTATTAATATGAACGTGGAGAACCACATCGATTATGTAATTGGGAATAATGTGGTGAAGAATGTAGAAAACTTTAAATATCTGGGAACGATTGTATCATCTAATGGATCATTAAATAATGAAATTGAGGAGAGGATTAGAAAGGCTTGGCGAGCTGTTGGAATGTTGAAATCTGTTTGGAATAATAATATTCTTTCGGTACATATTAAAGTGAAAATTTACAAGTCCATGGTTAGACCAATTTTAATTTATGGACATGAGTCATGGTACAGTACAATTGCAATAGATCAGAAATTATTAGGATTTGAGAATAAAATACTGAGAAGGATTCTTGGGGTAAAGTGGCAAGACAGAGTTACAAATGAAAGAGTAAGGGATATTAGGAGAGTGGAACCAGTTAATGAATATGTGAGACTGTCTCGCTGGTAGTGGCTGGGGCACATATACAGAAAAGAAGGCAGTTTAATACAGGATGTGCCAGAGTGGACTGCTAGAGGAAGAAGAGGTAGAGGTAGGCCGAGGGAAGCCTGGTTGAGGACAATGAAAAAAGAAGCAGGAGAGGAGTGTTGATGGGACCTGAAGGAGATGGCAAGGGACAAATATTGGTGGAGAGAGTTCATTGAGGCCCTATGCATCCCGTGGGGTGCCACAGGAAATGATATATATATATATATATATATATATATATATATATATATATATATATATATATATATATATATATATATATATATATATATAAATTACCGTAAAATAGTAATGTTTACTGTTGTACAGTGATACAAAAGAGAAGAAAATGTGTAAAAGAAGTTGAAAGTAGAGTGACACAAGGAAGAAAAGCAGCTGGTGCAATGAAGGCCTTAATAAGAAACAGAGGCTTCAGTGGCAGCTGCACGAGGCTTACATGAGGGAGTGTTAGTGACAACTTTAACATATAGATTTGAGACTACGGTGTGGCATGAAAGTGAAAAGTCAAGAGTAAGAGCAGTGGAAATGGGACTGCTGAGGAATGTGTGTGGAGTACAGAGGGTGGATAGGATACGAAATAATGTGATTCGTAAAAGATGTGGAGTGAGGTAGTCGGTGGACACCAGAATCGAAAAGAGTGTACTAAGATGGTATGGTCATGTGGAGAGAATGGATAACAATAGAGTAGCGAAAAAGGTATATCAGAGCGAATTTGACGGAGGGAGGAGGCGAGGAAGGCCAAGGAGAAGATGGAGGGATATGGTGGATGAATGTGTGAGGAAGAGAGGCTTGGAAGTCGGTGAGGCTAGGGAACTGACAAGAGATCGAACTGGCTGGATGAATGCTGTGAAGAGAAGTGCATGAGCAGGGATTTTGGCACCTCTTTTTAACGTGGTAGCGTCCGGACTGACTGAATCGGATACTTTTATGTGAAGCTACGGAACTTGGTGAATGTTTTTGGCGTATACGATCGAGGCAGGATTCCGGGGGCTTGAATGATGAGTGAATGGAAGCGTGGCCTATTGGATTGGGAAAATTTGGGCTGTCTGGACATTGTTACTCCTCAACCTGCCCTAGGGTTGGAAAGGAGGTCTGGATGATGATGATGATGATTTACTGTTGTTGTTGCAGATTTCTGTTCATATCTAATCTCACTTAATATCACAGTAATAAAGGTCATGTAAGATTCGAGGATAACAGCACTACTCTGCGTGGCAGTCATCTCTGACCAATTATTATATTGTAGAGGTTGTTTCATACCCATTCTTGGATTACTAATGTAAGCAAACACGTAGCCGCCACATCTATCACAACTTATGGCTCTAAGACACAGTCACAAACATATATCCAACCTTCTCAATGAGGCATCAGATGCCGACCCACACACTTGTGAGCTTTAGTCCAGATTAGATCTCATATGGGATTCATACATCATTAAAATAGATTTTCTGTCGGTTCTCCACGTAGTATCCGCCACGTACTTCAAGACATTTAACGGTATATCAGAATGAGCACTTAAGTTATGAACATGAAATTCAGTGTCCAATCTTTGATCAAAATATAAGCCCTTCAAATTTACAAAATTTTGAAATGATACCAGCTGATTACCTAAATTCAGAGTCAAGTTAGAGATGTTATGGGTGGTAAATAATACAGTGGTGCACTAAGGGATGGATCATTTACACCCCCTCTGCAAGCCCCATCCACACCCGCTCTACCATCCACCTTGTATACACTTGTAGTGTATAGATATAGTTTACCATTTTTCAGTCATTCCCATGAAAATTCCATGTCAGCTTTTCCATGCTGCATGGTGGTCCTTCCCACTTCTTTTCCTGCCAGTTTCGATCGGAGGTTTTTGGTGGGGAGGGGGGGAAGCCTTCTTGCTATACTATCCTTACCTTCAACTTGTAGAATTAGATATTATAGTGAGAGTTTTCTTTGTAACAAGCAGCCTCGAAAGGACCATTAGGTCTGTCGCTGTTTGCTTTCCTTTGTACTCCTTTGTACTCCTCCCGATTCCAACCTCGTCCCCCTTACCCCCACTATGGGCTCCACTACCTCCTCATCGACCCACAACCAGCCTCTCAGGTTTCACTACCCCCTTTCCGCATTTCAACATGTCAGCTGGAAATGACCCACTACCTCTGTGCTCTCTCTCTCTCTCTCTCTCTCTCTCTCTCTCTCTCTCTCTCTCTCTCTCTCTCTTAAGCGGCAGAGGTAATGGACATGACAGACCACCTCTTTACCAACCCAGGCAGCCATTAAAGACCATTTTCCTGCACAGGTTAAAAGCCAGGCAACATTAGGAGTCAACACGGCTGATGGAGGCGGCGCCATGTGGGGTTGGCGGTGGCATTAACTGCTGCAGTCTGGTGAGTCTTTTGGATTATATTGTTCCTACCTAAAGACGACTTTATCTCATGAGAGACCAGTGACACATGAGTAATTTAAGTAAATGTCTCATTAACCTCCTTGGTACGAAAGCCTGTTCCTGAGTTTATTACTATTATCTAAGTGTAACAATAATAAAATGTATACCAAATTTATAATACTGAAGGCTTTAAGGGATAGAGGTGGGCGTCACTGCACAACATTACCGTCACAGTTATTACAGTTGATTGCACAGAGGTGTAGGTAAGCCTCTGGTTTGTTACGATTGTTTATAGAACACCTGTAATTGTTAGACCTGATCAGGCTGCATCACACACTAATGAGTGTAGTCAGCAAAGGTGGAGAAAGGTCACACATTTTTTGCCATTACTACATTTATCAGAAATTATCATAAAAAAAACTTAAGTTTGTCTATACTACCGTGCTTTCAGTTTTGTTAATATGATCACACAGTTCTTGGTGTTGCTCTTCAAAAACTCTTATACCTAAATTGTTTCTCTTTTCTGATGGTGTTTATTTTCAATATAGGTATTTTATTGCTGTTTCTTCTTCTTCTTTTTTTTTTTTAATACTGTATCAGTGCAACTTCTGATAGTACCGTAACCCACACATTCTGGTGTTTTAGGTCCTTCGGGGTGTTACACACCAAGTTAAAAGGCAACTGAAAGTAAATATCTCTGTATCATTGTTTGCAGTCACCTACATAGGAAGTCTTTAGCAAAACTTAACTTGCCCCAGACAAATTTTCGTTTCCTCGACAGGATGCTGAAGCTAAACACACGTCCCTCCCAGATCATCCAAACGGAAACCCATCTCACAGCAAAAGATATCCATAATGAAAGTTCCTATTGTCCTAACATTTCCTCCAGGCAGCTTAGTTTGTCATTGCACACTATTTGCTCTCACAGTGCTTCCTTCTTGAAAATCATGTTGCCAATTCTCAATAACCACATCTTCACAAAATGATAGAAAAATCTTCACTTAACACTCAAAGTGATGCGAGAAGTTCAGAGGAAGTGAAACGAGCGCCTTATCATTTTTGCCGTATTATAACTTGTTACAGACTCACTGGGAGTGAAAGAAAATCTAACATGTACTCCTGTAGTGAACTATTCAAAATGATGTTTCCTCCATCCTCTCTCCCTTCTCCTCTCGTCTCCCTCCTCCTCTCTCCAGTCTCCTTCCTCCTGTGTCCCATCTCTTCCATCCTTTCTCCCGTTTCCTCCATCCTCTTTCAGCGACCAACTTTGGGAAAAATAAGGAAATGCTCTCCTAACTCTAAAAAAATCAATCAATAAACAAATCAGTTTAATCAGTGATATCCTCTGCCTCCTCGACATGAGACCCATCCCATCTAATACCAACTACAATACTTTACAGACCTTATAGTACCCAACACATCGTCGCCTCCTGAACAAACACCATTTCCACAGCTCACTTACATTTTGAAAGAAAAGTCCTCACTGTTAGAGAATATTCTGATATGAGAGGCACAGTTTTATGCTATAGCTGATGCTGCCATACTCAAAATCCCTACCATTACATGGCAGAACCACACAACAAAACAAGGCTCATAAATGAGTAACCACACAAGTATTACCAGACCCTCTTCAACAGTATTCCACCTCAAAATTTTCGAGCACAGGAAATACAGAAAAACTAATTTTACATGCAGGGCAATACAACACATCGATCAGACCACTGTATTACAAGTTCTCCATTCCGACATTCAGCAATACTCTACCACAGTAACAGAGTCAGGCATGGATCAGGACCCAGCGCGTTTTAGTTATCAGTGTCACGAATTAATTCGCGACATTGTGAAAGCATGATAATGGGAACACCTGAAGAAGTTTGAAATGCGTAAACTTTCACGCAGTCCGTTAACTGCCTCGCTTTTGCACTCAGATCGTAATGAGTTTTCATAAACCTTGTCATTGTTTTCATAAGTGACTGTCTTTCTGTGTAGATAGGCGTTTCACTGAACGAAACCTTTAGTGTAATTGTCATTCCTATGCATTGCTTTTCCAACTGTTGAGTTGAGCCGCCCCATCTCTCGTCCTTTGTGCTCCTTGCTTACTTTGTTCAGTTGGTGTCGGACGACCACAGTAGTAGGGTCGTTGTACCAGTACTGAGAGCAGGCCCTTCCTCATAACGTCTAGTCTCCAAAGTTCAACGATTCCCCGTATCTCCCCACCGAGTTGGTGATCAGTTGTAGTGACCTTAGCAGTGAATTTCAGCGTCTTAGCAGGGACGCCCAGCTCTCCACAGCTAGCTCCGTTCCCTCCACTGACCAGTATTTCCATTTGTTTTCCTAGGTTTAAAACTAGTTTTTTGAATGAGTGAGTGTATTTCCTTTGATATTTGAATTCATTTTTGAGATTCTTGTAATGTAAATTTATTTCATTGTAATTAATAAATTTACAGTTCTTTTCTTTGTGCTTAATGTAAATGTAGAATCGAGTTTGATTTCTCTACATTGTCTATCTATCTATCTATTGCCAGACGCCTCAATCCCGTTTGGGGTGGCCACAAACAAATCGCCTCCAAGTCGCCCTGTCCCCCGCCATTTCACTCCCCTGCTCCCAACTCACACCCCCCTCTCTCATATACCTCTCCACCCCATCTCTCCATCTCATCCTCGGCCTCCCCCTCCCTCTTTCCCCCTCCACCTCACTCACATACTCTCTCTTCGTCAGTCTTTCACCCTCCATCCTCTCCACATGGCCAAACCACCTCAGTGTGTTCCTCATAACGCTTCCTATCACATCCACATCAACACCACAACGCTCCTTTATATCCTCATTCGTCAGCCTGTCTCTCCATGTGACTCCACAGGCTCCTCTTAAATAACTCATTTCCACGGCCCTCACTCTTGACTTGTGTCCTTCCAACAACGTCCAAGCTTCACTTCCGTACGTTAGAGTTGGTATCACAATACTGTCATGTAGTAACTTTTTCACTTCCATGCCCACTTCCCTGTTTCTTATCACTGCTTTCAAAGAACCAGCAACCTTTCTTCCCTGCTGTACCCTTTCAAGCACTTCACCCTCCAAACCTCCATCTTTACTCATCACACTACCCAAGTACTTAAACGTACTCACATTTTCCAATTCCTCACCATCCAACCTCGCTGTACATTCACTGACTTCACCTCTCTCAAAGACCATCACTTTACTCTTCCCTACATTCACCTTTAGATTCCGTTTCTTACACACTCTCTCAGACTCATCCACCAAGCCTTGCAGCTCCCCTTCGTCTTCACTCAACAACACAGTATCATCTGCAAACAACAGTACAGGGAGTTTCCAAACACTATCCTCTCTCACCAGGGCCACTCCAACATCCACTACCCTACCTTGTACCTCTTTTATTACCCCATCCATGTACAGATTGAACAACCATGGAGACATGACACATCCCTGTTTCAACCCAACTTTCAAAGAGAAAAATTCACTTAGTTCACCATCCACACGCACTGCAGCCTTCGCACCATCGTACATACTCTTCACAGCATTCAACAACTTCCCATCTACTCCATATATTCTTAACACTTTCCACAATCCTAGTTTACATTGTGCTTTCTTAAATTTGCTTATCCCAGTTTGCACAAAATTCTGTATGAATCACAACTGGTATTTAGGCTAGTTCTTTTGTATTAATACTCAAATCTGTTGTGCCAACTAAGAGTTAAGCACTAGCAAGAACTTGTCTCGATTATTATTATTTATGATTGTCAGGGGGGAAGGACACTCTCAGAGGCCAACAGTACTAATGATACTGCTTTCGTGAGTGATTAGTCTCCGTTGTGTACTGTTAAGAAAGTTTATATGATTCTCATCTTTAGAGAATTGGCGAAGTAAGCCAAACAAAGTAAAATTTACCACTTGATTTCACAAGTCAATTACTTGTGTTTACATTCGATTATTAGCATCATTTTATTCGCAGCATTCACTTCATTTCCCCCCGTGACATCTGGCGACCTCTTTCCTGGATATTAACTCCTAGCTTTAAAGTTATTAACGAAATAATACTCACTCACTCGTAGCTAGGCATTTGTCATTAGAGTCTACAGGCACAATCTTACTGGTGGTTATTGATTTTGCTTTAACCCGCTGTGTGCCGTCTTTCTTTAGCCCTACGGATCACTCCAGTGCCGGCCATTTTTCGACCTTTTTTGGGGGGGCTAAAATGATAGATTTTCATGTGGAAACAATGAATTTCGCATTAAAATGCTCACCGAGGCTTGGAAATGAGTTTTATTGAGTCCTGCATACTCGTGTATAGGTATAGTTGCTCTCTCACGTTCACCACGTACATGAGAGAAAGCCGTTTTCTATGTAAGGTATACTCAGGTACTTATGCTGGGAAGGAATAGCAATGTTCAGTACACTTCTCTGATTACTTATTACTACAGTATCTATCACAATTTGCATGTCTTTTTCACTGTGAATGCATTATCTTATGCTTACTTGAAGATAGGTACAACCTGACTTCATTACATACAGTCCTGGCACTTACAAGGAGGTATTTACAACTTGACTTCACTATATAGTCCTTACACTTACAAGAAAATATTTACAACTTATACTTACATGAAAATATTTACAAAATGCCTTCACCATGTACAGCACTGGGTGAGGCACAGAGCCAGAGTGGGGCAGAGCGAGTATGAGGGGGGGGGAGCGAGTAAGTGTATGGCCTTGACAGCCTGGGGGATGGTAGAGGAACAGTTACCTTACATGCCTGCCAGTTTTTACCTGCGATTCTTGAAAAATGTGGTCACAGTGAAGTTTTTTATTTTAAACTTTTAAAACGGCACAGGCACTGGCCGCGGAATTATGTCAGGCCGTTTTAAAATGGCACTGACACGCAGTGGGCTAATTTTATATAAGAGGTTTCCCAGTCAGTTGCCTTTTTTTATTCCCTTCTTTACCAGTTTAACTAGATAAAATTGGTCACCACCAGCCTGTGCCTAAATTCTTTACTTTTGATTATTAGCTTTTCTCTACACATCAGCAGTCAGTACATCAGTCTTTAGTCCACTCAGCTTTAGTTGAGTTAGCATCATGGCTACTAATATATATGTACAGGAAGCAAAGGATATGGGGCTTACAAATCCCCAGGAAAGTAAAGACTATGTGCCCTGACGGTACACTTATGAACAGCAACATGAGAGTGATGCTCGTGAAGAGCATAAAATTCAGCATGAGGAATGCAAGAGAGAACGTGAACATGAGCGAGAACAACATGAACACAAGCGTGCCGAACGCAAGGCACATGAGAAACGTGAACTTGAGATGTTGAAGCTCAAGCGAGACTCCTTGGCTTTAGGCACATCTGGTGCAGCCAACCCAAGCTCCACGAGTGCTTTTCCAGCACATGTTTTGTCAACCCCGTGCCTCAAGCTTCCTTCATATAAGGAAAGCGAGTGAATTGAGCCATTCATAGCTCATTTTGAGGACATGGCGCAGATGTACCAGCTGGATCAGGCAGCTAAGCGGCTCGAGTTTCTTAGCTTGTTTGAGGGCCCTGCCCTCAATATTCTCCACATAATTCGTGGAGACAATCTCATGTATGAGATGATGAAGGCTACACTCATCAAAGCATACAGTCTCACAGTTGACAACGCCAGGAGTCAGTTTATGAGGGCGCATCTCCAAGAAAAGGAGACTGCTGTTCAGTTCCTCGACCGTCTTACTGCTTACTTAGATGAGTGGATGGAGAAAGCTGAGACCCCTCACACACGAGAGGAGATAATTGACCTTATGCTTCACACACAGCTAGAAAAGTCGTGGCCTGCTGAGCTTATGGCTCAGCTTAAATTCTGTCATATAAGGGATGCCAGTGAAATAGTGGAAAAGGCTGATGCATTCTTCACTGCATAAGAGTACAAAACTCATAAGCAACAGACCTGGAACAGGAAAGATACTGCCAAGTTTGGGAAGCCATCTCAGACTGAACCCTAGTATCACGGCCGTTCTCAGAATAATGGCCACGGTCCAAACAAACTGCAGAACAAGGACCAGGGGCAGAATACACAGAAACCCGAATGGAAGAAGTACAAGCAGTACCCCAACCAGCAGCAGTATCCCACGCAGCAGAAGAAGAAGGACAAACCACGTAACCCTCAGTCAGGACAATCAACTTCAGTGTTTCATAGGCAGGAGGTAAATGCTGCATTAATATCCCAACAGCAGTACGGTGGTGCCGTCACCACCAGTGCAGGTACTTCCTCACAATTCACTAGTCCCTCTGTGATGGTGAACCCTCCTTCACATGTGGTCAGTGCTCCGACTCCTCAGATGATGAGCACGACTCCTCAGACATCAAGTTCTCAGGGCACCACATTTGCCGCATCGTTCATTCCGCAGTCTCATCAGTGACTGGCTGCTACCTCCTCAGACCCTTCTACCAGCAACACTGCCTTTCTTGTTTAGCCAGGGTTTGTGGGAGGTGTTTCCATAAATGTCCTGAGAGACAATGGTTCCTCAGGCTGCTCCAGCAGGCAGAGTCTAGTTCGGCCCGAGGAGTACACAGGTAGGCAGATCCAAGTTAGACTTATTGATGGATCAGTGAGAGTGTTCCCTGAGGCACATATTCAGGTGGCATCTCCTTTTTACACTGGTTTGACAGCTGCTGTTGTCATGCCAGAACCTTTGTTTGACCTCATTATAGGTAACATACCAGGTTTTAAAAATAGTTGCACCATAGACATTGCTACTCAGACTTCGGCGTTGCAGTAACACGAGTCATGGCCAAGACTCCGAACCGTGTCACCCCATTGACCGTCACAATGCCGCAAGATCTGATTCGTAGTCAAGATGTTGTCCAAGAACAACAGTCTGACCCAACACTTGCCTCAGTGCATAAGATGCTGGAGGGTAATGTGATTAGGTACTCACGGGGAAGTCAAGCCAGGTTCCTTTGTAAGCGAGGACGGCTGTACCGTGAGTCACAAACACCCCAGAGCAAGGTTCGACTGCAGTTTGTCATTCCCGCAAAGTGTTGCCGAGTAGTGTTTGAACTGGGTCATTGTTCAGCGATGGAAGGTCACATGGGCCAGAAGAAAACCTCTGACTGCATCCATGCTGACGTTTTCTGGGCAGGAATGGGACAGGAAATAACTAGGCTTGTGCGTTCCTGCGATGTGTGTTAACATACCACTGACTGGGGATGTGTCTGTCCTGCACCACTGAAACCAATGCCTATAAACTCTGAACCGTTTGAGAGAGTAACAGTTGATATTGTTGGGCCAATTTCTCCTAGTACTAGTGATGAATCAAAGTATATCCTCACTATCGTTGATTTCATTGCCCCTCTTCTATTTGCTTATCGAGAAGCCCCACAGCATTCTTTGAAGTTCCAACCTTTCAAACTGATGTAGGGAAGGTCAGTCCATGGGCCACTTCAAGTCCTTCATGAGTTATGGGACGATGAAGAACCTGACCCTGAAGTCAAGACCACCTACACCTACATCCTTGATTTAGCTGACCACCTCCAGTCGACGTGCGAGTTAGCTAAGGAAGAATTGATCAAGACGCGCGAAGTTCAAAAAGCTTACTATGATAAGAAAGCAAAGCTTCGGAAGTTTAGTCCAGGCGATAAATGCTTGGTGTTACTCCCCACTGCCCAGAATAAGTTGTTGGCATAGCGGAAGGGTCCATATGATGTAGTAGAGCGCATTTCAGACCTCAGCTACATAATCCAGATGGGGAATCTTCGTAAAAGGTTCCACGTTAACATATTGAAGGCTTATCATGAGTCAAACCCCGAGGAGACTGGCCCACGAGTAGCCGATGACAGTGGCCAGCCACTGGAAGAAACTGGGGCGGCTGCGGAGATCCCAGCAGATGAGAATGATGACGAGACCTTAACTGTCCAGACCCATCAGGAGGAGACTGTCGGAGATGTCTTACTTAACACTGACTTAGCAGTAGGTGACCAGAATGCCATAAGGTCATTGCTCTGTCGGTATGCTGATGTCTTCTCTGACCAACCTAGACTTGCAAAGGTTGAGGATCACAAAATTGAGTTGACCAGTAACAATTCTGTAAAGGTTAAGCCATATCTGATTCCCATGTGACTACTGTAATGGATGCAGTAGACAAGGAAATTGCCAATATGGATATGCAGGTATTACTGAAAAGTCCTCATCTCCTTACTGTAGTCCAATGGTAGTAGTCTGCAAGAAGGATGGCGGAGTCAAGATTTGTGGTGATTATAGGAGGCTAAATGCCATCACCAAAGTGGATCCTGAGCCAATGGGTGACCACATTGCCAACTACTCCAAGCTGGCAGGGTCACGATATTTCTAGAAGCTTGATTTGGTGAAGGGATTCTTCCAGATTCCCCTTCAGCCCGATAGTTGTCAGTTCACTGCCTTTGCTACTCCTAGGGGGTTGTATGAGTATAAAGTGCTCCCATTTGGACTTCCCAATTCCCCAGCAGTATTCAATCGAGTCATGAGACAAGTGCTCCATGGTATCGTAGGAGCAGAAATGTTCGTTGACGATGTCCTTTTTTCGTTCTACCACATCGGAGGAGCACTTCAGACTCTTGGAAATTGTCTTCAGTGGACTCCAGAGTTTCAACATGACCATGATGCATAGCAAGTGTAAAATTGCACACAGTGAGGTGGAGTTCCTCAGACATATTGTTGGCAACAATCACTGCAGGTGTCAAGGTGATAAGATTAGAAAGGTTAGGGAAGCCCTAAGACCCGTGACCAAGAAATAGGTTAGGGCATTCCTCGGCCTAGTGGGGTATTATAGAAGTTTTATCCCCAACTTTGCCCTCATTGTCCAGCCATTGTATGAGACGCTTCAGAAACATGCTCCAAATACCACTGAATGGGGAGAAGCGCAAGAGAGATCTTTTGCCACCCTCAAGAATATGCTGTGTAAGGAGCCTATCTTGCCATTGCCTGATTCCAATAAACCATTTGTACTGGACACCAATGCTTCACAAGATGGAGTAGATGCCATACTAATGCAAGAATCGGAAGGTGGAATTTTCCCAGTGGCATATCACAGCCGTAAGCTAAAACCCGCCAAGAGGAATTACAGTACTGTTGAGAAGGAACTCTCGGCCATGGTCGACAACGTTAACCCCTTATGGGTGGGCAACTTATCAGTTATACCACCGTGTGGGGCGGCATATCTTCGGAAATATAAAGTACCAAGGAACAAGCCTAAACATGCATAAATCGACGAAAATGGATGAAAAACAAAGGCAAGAGGTGTTACATGAAAGGTAATAAATCTATACTGGCTGTGGGAGGAGAAGGGGAGGAGTGAGGAAGGGGTGCCGGCAGGCAGATTATCACCAGGTGCACCTGGGGTGAGGCTAGCAAACTATTCACTCATTTGCTTTTTCTTTACCACTGAACACTATACTTATCATTTATGCATTCTTTACAGTGTTCATTGTCTTCAAAATCTTATGTATGTGTTTTCTGTTTTATTTGAACACTTATAACAATAAAACTTACGTACGTAATGTATATACTGTTTTACTTGAGCAACTATAACACTGCAACTTATATATGTATATTCTATTTTACTTGTTTCAAGGCTTGGGAGAGTAGAGGGCAGGACAGTAGGTGACAAGGATGCCTTATCACACAGTTTCACCAATAAATTAGGACCGAAAATGGCCAGACGTTTTACGTAATGTCACCTGCCTGTTAGGGTTAAGAAATACTATTATTATTTATATGGAACACCATTCACTCTGGAAACCGATCATATGCCACTCACAAGTCTCAGCACAACTAAGATGGCTAATGCAAGATTGACATGCTGGACACTGTATTTGCAGCAGTTTAACCTTGTGAGATACATCAAGGGAAGTGACAATGTAGGTGCAGATCTGATGTTTTGCCTGCTAACTGGTGACTAACACGGGCAACTATTGTACCCTGGGGTCCATAAGACAGGGTTCCTGAGAGATTTGAAGAATCCAAGGACTAGCTTGGCTCCCAGTTAACCCACCGTATGCCAGCTATTTTTAGCCCTATGGGTCACCTCTGTGTCGTCCATTTTTCGACCTTCTTTTTATTGGCTAAAATGATAGATTTTGATGTCAAAAACGATGAATTTCACCATTAAGATGCTCACCGAAGCTCAGAAATGGGTTTTATTGACTCCTACATACTCGTATACAGGTATAGCCGCTCTCTCACGCTCATCAAGTAGGTGAGAGAAAGCCGTTTCCTATGTAAGGTATTCTCACGTATTAATGCTGGGAAGGTATATCAACGTTCAGTACACTTTTCTGATTACTTATTACTTGAACATCTATCACAATTTGTGTGTCTTTCTCATTGTGAATGCATTATCTTACACTTACTTGAAATTAGGTACAACCTGACTTCATTATGTACAGTCCTGGCACTTGCAAGAAAGTATTTACAACTTGACTTCGCTATATAGTCCTTACACTTACAAGAAAATATTTACAACTTACAATAATGTAAAAATATTCACAAAATGGCTTCACTATGTACAGCACTGGGTGAGACACACAGGCAGAGTGAGGCAGAGCGAGCGTGAGGGGGGGAGCGAGTGACTGTATGGCTTTGACATCCTGGGGGATAGTAGAGGAACAGTTACCAAACATGCCTGCTAATTTTTACCGGCGAAACTTGAAAAATGTGGTCACAGTGATTTTTTTTTTATTTTAAACCATTAAACAGCACTGGCCACGGAATTATGTCAGACCATTTTAAAACGACACTGGCATGTGGCGGGTTAATAGTATATCAGTAGGATCTGAAGTCTCGCTCGTGGGTCCCATAGGGCACATTATGTCCAGAGTTTGTACATACATATGTACCATAGGTTAAGGGGGAAGTTCGAGACCCCTGCAGAGGCAATCCGAGGCTGTGTCTGAATTACCTTGTGGTGTGTCTTGAGCTGTGGGCCTCTCTCAGGATTTCCAGAGAATGCACATTATTCATATGAGTGTTCACACTGTTACGGAACAGAGAAAGATAATGTACACTTTAAGTGAGAATACTAAAAATCACTACTGCCCCGTAAAGTTCCAGGTTCAAAACAAAAGAGTTAGGTAAAATTACAAGTTAAAGTTTAATGCTCAAACTAACAACAAAACATTCAGGACTCATAAGGATAATGTAATGGCAAAAACAGGTTAAATATATGGTTAACTGCAATAGCCTCTATTAACATGAAATTAGCAAGAGTAAATTTACCTAAGTCAGCCCTGATAAAATGAAAATACACTGGGTAATGCTCAGTTAATGCAAGATAAATTATTACAGATACAAAATAGTATTAAAACTGGCTGACATACTCGTAAAGAACCCTACATGAATTACAAAAACTTCACTAGGCCTACAAATCAACACCTTATGCTATACAGTACAAGAACAAAATGCATCAACACTTATACTCAAATTACACAGCTGCTAGATGGTTGGAGACTTCCTGAGCACTCAATAATAACTGAACAGGGGAGGACAGAGATGTGAACAAAATGAGGAGCAGATCTAAGTGGCCATGATGCAGAGACTGAGCTCATTATATAGGGGCCAGCAGAGCTTGATACAACTTGTAAGAAGGACGCGCAAATGAAGCCATGGGGACAAAGAGCTGAAAATCCCGCACTGAACAACAGAAAGGACGACTTACTCTACTATAACGGTAGAAGGGGGGGACTGAGGCAGAACACGCTCGTGATCAAACATGCAGCATACTGTGCGTTAAAATTACACAAAGGATGATGAAATCATAGGCAATGTAACACCTCCCCACAAAGAAAAAGAAATTTACAAAGGAAATTTCTTATTACTCTAAAACAATCTGTCTAAAGTCTAGATAAGCAATCTGCAATAACATTTTCTTTCCCCTTGTCATGTTGTATGTCTAATGAATACTCCTGAAGAAGTAAACTCCATCTTGTCAATCTCTGATTTTTATCTTTAAACTTACTAAGGAATTTCAGTGGGTTATGATCGGTATAAATGACTATGGGGTCAAAACCAGAACACAAATAAAATGAAAAATGCTGTAAACCCAAAATCAAGGCCAAAAGCTCTTTCTCAATAGTTGAGTAGTTCTTTTGAGGTGGAGTGAACTTCTTACTGTAATAAGATACAGGGTGTTCAATACCCTGATCATCCTCTTGCAGCAAAACAGCCCCAGCTCCTGTATCACTTGCATCAACAGCCATCTTAAAAGGCTTAGCAAAATTTGGAGTAGCGAGCACTGGCTGACTTAATAGAATAGCTTTAAGTTTGTTGAAAGAGGATTCACAGTTATCGGTCCAGACAAATTTAACTCCCTTTTTCAGTAGGTCTGTAAGTGGTGATACAAGAATTGAAAAGTTAAGAACAAATCTCCTGTAATAACCTACCATTCCCAAAAATCTTTGTAGCTCTTTCCTACTTTTAGGTCTGGGAAGATCACTTATAACCTGAACCTTAGCTCCTGGCGGTGCAACATGTCCATCACCAATTACGTACCCAAGGTACTGAACTTTAGCTTGACCAAACTCACACTTTGATAAATTAGCTACAAGATTAGCCTGAACTAAACGCTCAAGAAATTTACTGACATGGCATAGGTGATCTTTCCAGTTGTCACTAAAGATTAATACATCATCAATATAAACAACACACCCTGCCAAACCCTCTGTTACAACATTCATGAGCTTCTGAAATGTGGCTGGTGCATTCTTCATGCCATATGGCATTACAGAACATGCAAAAGTCTTTCCTAGTGTTACAAAACATGAGATCTCCCTAGCACGTTCAGTCATAGGTACTTGCCAGTATCCCTTTAACAAATCAAACTTACTTATGTACCTAGCCTTTCCGATCTTGTCTATGCAATCTTCCACGCGAGGGAAAGGGTAAGTGTCTGTTTTGGTTATCTGATTAACACGTCTGTAGTCAATGCAAAGCCGCTGTGACCCACTTGGCTTATGGACTAGAGTGACAGGAGAACTCCACTCGCTCTGACAGGGCTCAATCATCTTGTGGTCCAACAGGTAGCCAAGCTCCTTCTGGATGAGAGGAACTTTCACTCGGTTCACACGGTAAGGAGGCAGTTTAATTGGCTTTGCGTCTCCAACATCGACATCATGCATCAACACAGTGGTTCTTCCTGGAGTGGCACGGAACACTTGCGGGTACTCCTGCAGTAATGCCGAAAACTCCTGCCTTTCCTCGGGAGCTAGATGAGAAAGCTTAGTCTGGAGATCATTCATGATATCAGGATTCTTCCCCAAACTATCACTCAGACTCATGCTGCATGGGAGAGCTTCACTTGCAGACTCGGGTGGAACAGCCACAATGCAGACTGGATTATTTTCGTCCCGCCTGTGATATAACTTTAGCATGTTGATGTGACATAGTTGCTTGCTCTTTCTACGATCTGGTGTGGCGATGACATAGTTGACATCACTGAGTTTCTTCTCCACGAAATAAGGACCACTAAACTTGGCTTGAAGAGGTTGCCCATGCACTGGTAGCAGAATCAAAACCTGATCTCCTGGCTGAAAGTGGCGTAACCTGGACTTCTTGTCATACCAAGTCTTCATCTTCTCCTGAGCAGCTCCTAAATTCTCTCTCGCCAACTGTAAAGCAGTGGACAGCCGTTCTTTGAACTTCATCACATACTCCAGCAGGTTGACGTCATCTTCCTCCGACAGCCAGCATTCCTTGAGTAGCTTAAGGGGTCCTCTTACTTCATGGCCAAACAGTAGTTCAAAAGGTGAGAAGCCCAGTGATTCATTTGGAGATTCTCTTGCAGCAAATACGACGAATGGAAGACCTTTATCCCAGTCTTTCTGATGTTCCAAACAGTATTTCTTGAGCATCGATTTGAGTGTTTGATGATATCTCTCCAACGCTCCTTGGGTCTGGGGATGGTAAGCTGAAGACGTGATCTGGGTGATGCCCAACTCTTTCAGAGACTGCTTGAAAACATTTGGCATGAAATTACTTCCCCGGTCTGACTGTACCTCCTTGGGCAGACCAAACTTTGTGAAGAACCCCAGAATTTCCTTAACCACGTTCTTTGCTGAGATATTTCTAAGTGGAATGGCTTCAGGATAACGAGTAGCCATATCAATCAGGGTCAACACATAAGAAAATCCTGAAGAAGTCTTAGGAAGAGGGCCCACAATATCCACCAACACACGGGTGAATCGCGCCTCAAAAGGAGGAATGGGAACTAGAGGTGCAACCTTTTCGGTCTGATTACACTTCCCCACAACTTGACAGGTGTGACAAGACTTACAATACCAGGAAACATCCCTGAAGATACCTGGCCAGTAGAAGTGTTTCAAAATGCGTGCCACAGTCTTCCTCACTCCAAGGTGTCCTGCCAAACTGGAATCATGAGCCACTCTAATGATATCCTGCCTACAAACACGAGGGATGACAACTTGATGTACAACCTCCTATTCACAGTCGGCTGATGCTGTTGGGGGTCTCCACTTCCTCATAAGTACTCCTGACTTTACATAATAACAAGTAGAAGCACCGGCTGACTCTTCTTCACTGCAAGCAGAGTTAGCTAGACCTTTCAACTCAGGGTCAGCAACCTGCAACTCAACCAACTCTTGACGAGACAAATTATCAACACTACGGGGTACTGCCTCATCTGGTGAGTGGTTCAAATTAGCAAGAAAAGTGTCAGCTAGGATAACATCATCATCATCATTTTCCTCTAAATTACCAGTAACTTTAGACTTAGCCCTAGTGACAGCACATGCAGGGAACACATCAGGGACATCACAATCCTGGGTCGCAGCCACTGGCTCACTAGACAACTGAGGAGCTGGACACACTTGACCTCCACCAATATCATTTCCAAGTAAGAAAGTTACACCTGACATTGGGAGTGTCTCAACCAACCCAACCATAACGGAACCATTAACAAAACCAGACTCTAAATTCACTCTGCACAGAGGGACAGAGAAGTAATTATTCCCTACACCTTGCAAGATTACAGTTTCATCAGAGGAATTAACATTAGAGCCTACAACACTGGTCAGCATAAGGGATTGGCAAGCACCTGTATCACGATATATTTTAACTGATTTCCTGTCATTACTGTCCAGAGGACTGACAAAACCATCAGACAGGAAATTAGCACATGAACTCTTGAGAGTGTCACCCACGTTACTGCTCAAAAGAGGAGCTCCATCATGAGAATTTAAGTTACCCCTCAAAGCAGGTTCAGTTAACTCAGTTAAAGAATTCTGGGAACTCTCAAGGGTGGACACTAGACCAATTGACTGAATATTTAAAGACTCCTTTTTGTTCACATCACGCTGTCTCCTGAAACATTTCTCCGTAGTATGACCAAGCTTACTACAATAAGTACATTTACTTTTCTGAAATCTAGATGTGAAGCTGGTATTTACTTCCTGAGAAACATCATCTTTATTCTCTTTCCTTTTACCTGTACTCTGAGTAGAGGCAACGTACTTACTCTCAGCTTTCCCTTTTTCTTTAGAATATCTCTTGTGAGTGAGAACATATTAATCAGCTAAAACTGCAGCATCAGACAAATTATCTATCCTTTTCTCATCAAGATATAGGCTTACATCTTTATAAATACACCTTTTGAAGTCCTCTAGCAAAATCATCTGCTTAAATTTGCCAAAATCAGAATCCACATTCTTAGAATTTAACCACTGCTCTAACAGATCTTCTTTGATTTTTGCATACTCAACATGGGATTGCTTATCTTGCTTATAAGTTGTCCTAAATTTTACTCTATAGGCTTCAGGAACAAGCTCATAGGCCTTAAGAATCAGGCTCTTAACTACATCATAATTATCAGATTGATCCTGAGGCAAAGATGCATAAGTTACTTGAGCTTTACCGGTGAGAACAGTTTGAAGGAGTACTGGCCAATACTTTTTGGGCCAATTAAAACCTGTAGCTACCCTCTCAAACAACTGAAAATACTTTGTTAAATCAGATTCATTAAAAGGAGGGACAAGTTTAACATTTTTAGCCATATCAAAATCATCAGAGCCAGATGACCCAGTTCCACCTTGTTTCATGCGATACTCATGGTCTGCCTGAATCCTAGCAATTTCAACTTGTGCCTCAGCCTCCCTAGCACGGGCCTCCTGCAGGGCTAGCTGTAACTTAGCTAATTCAATCTGCGTTTGCTCATTTGGAGGAGTTACATTAAACAAGCTTTCATTAATCATGTCAACAATTTGATCTTTAGAATGATGAGAGCGAACAGCAATTCCCAATTGTTGAGCAACAAGCTTAAGTTCATTCTTTGTTCTGTTTTCCACATCCAACACTGTTTGCACATTTGACAAAAAATCTTTGGCTTCATCAAGTGTAGTAATTGTAGACATCATGAATAAGTCACAAAATATCAAGCAATATCCTTATGATAATATCCTGAATATCCTGATAAGAGGTCGCCAAATTTATGTTACGGAACTGAGAAAGATAATGTACACTTTAAGTGAGAATACTAAAAATCACTACTGTCCCGTAAAGTTCCAGGTTCAAAACAAAAGAGTTAGGTAAAATTACAAGTTAAAGTTTAATGCTCAAACTAACAACAAAACATTCAGGACTCATAACGATAATGTAATGGCAAAAACAGGTTAAATATATGGTTAACTGCAATAGCCTCTACTAACATGAAATTAGCAAGAGTAAATTTACCTAAGTCAGCCCTGATAAAATGAAAATACACTGGGTAATGCTCAGTTAATGCAAGATAAATTATTACAGATACAAAATAGTATTAAAACTGGCTGACATAAAGAACCCTACATGAATTACAGAAACTTCACTAGGCCTACAAATCAACACCTTATGCTATACAGTACAAGAACAAAATGCAACAACACTTATACTCAAATTACACAGCTGCTAGATGATTGGAGACTTCCTGAGCACTCAATAATAACTGTACAAGGGAGGACAGAGATGTGAACAAAATGAGGAGCAGATCTAAGTGGCCATGATGCAGAGACTGAGCTCATTATATAGGGGCCAGCAGAGCTTGATACAACTTGTAAGAAGGACGCGCAAATGAAGCCATGGGGACAAAGAGCTGAAAATCCCGCACTGAACAACAGAAAGGACGACTTACTCTACTATAACGGTAGAAGGGGGGGACTGAGGCAGAACACGCTCGTGATCAAACATGCAGCATACTGTGCGTTAAAATTACACAAAGGATGATGAAATCATAGGCTATGTAACAACACCCACAATGGGTGTTAAAACGTGACCTCAGCTTGCCGATATTAATTGTATGTGTAGAGTAGGTTTAACCAGTAAACTAAAGGGTCCTTTGAGATTCTGTCCAAGGACCACGTTGCCTGGTTAATAATAATGTAGGTTGAACCAGTAAACTACAAGGGTCCTTTGAGATTCTGTCCTGGGACTACGTTTCCTCGTTAATAACATACCCAATAAGAAAATAATAGTGTACCTTTGTAGCATATTTACTGACTACTAGGCTGAGAGAGAAATTGTAATTTAATACAAATTGTTTGTCACATCGACACTTTTGATGCTCCACCTTGGTTGATTTCACAGGTACTGATGGCAGGAGTAGCAGTTTTCCAGTGCAGATCAGCTGACCGTCTCTGCCACATGCTGCCACCTCTTCTCTTCTGTCTTGTCGTCTCGTCTCCATTTACTATTAATTTGTATTATATCATTTTACATGTAGGTACAGTTACACTACATCTGTCACACCTACGCCATGTATTACGTACACCACGCTACATAACAATTAGTTGTTAATGTAAATGTAACGAACTTTTTGCTCAGCTTGACCTGAGTACAGGATTTTTCACTGTCATCACGGAGTTTTTTCCCTCAAGCTTGCTTCTATTAAAGTAAATCTGAGGTTTTTAAGCTTATTGGTGACAGTGATTTTCTCCTGTAGCAGGATAGTACACACACCACAGTGTGAATCTTGTGTGACTGAGTTAGGATGTAAATATTACCTACTGTTAAATTTTGTAACACAAATTTCATTTTGATGGGGCACAATATCACGAATTAATTCGCGACATTGTGGTAGCATGATAATGGGAACGCCTGGAGAAGTTTGAAATGCATAAACTTTCGCTCAGTCCGTTAACTGCCTTGCTTTTGCACTCAGATTGTAATGAGTGTTCATAAACCTTGTAATTGTTTTCATATTTGACTGTCTCTCTGTATAGACTGTGTTTCACTGAGTGAATCCTTTTGTGTAATTGTCGTTCCCATGCACTGCTTTTGCAAACGTTGATTTGAGCTGTCCCATCTCTCGTCCTTTGTGCTCCTTGCTTACTTTGTTCAGTTGGTGTCGAACAACCGCGGGAGTAGGGTCATCGTGCCAGTACTGAGAGCAGGCCCTGATTCATAGCACCTACAGTCTCCAGAGTTCAGCAACTCCCCGTACCTCCTCACCGCGTTGGTGATCGGTTGTAGTGACCTTAGCAGTGAATTTCAGCATGTTAGCAGGGACGCCCAGCTCTCCACACTAGCGCCATTCCTTCCACTGACCAGTATTTCCATTCGTTTCCCTAGGTTTAAGACTAGTTTTTTGAATGAGTGGGTGAGTGTAATTCCTTTGATATTTGAATTCATTTTTTGAGATTCCTGTAATGTAAATTTATTTCATTGTAACTAATAAATTTACAGTTCTTTTCTTTGAGCTAATGTAAATGTAGAATCGTGTTTGATTTCTCCACACTGTGCTTTCTTAAATTTGCTTATCCCATTTTGCACAAATTTCTATATTAAACACAACTGGTATTTAGGCCAGTTCTTTTGTATTAATTCTCAAATCTGTTGTGCCAACTAGGAGTTAGCACTAGCAAGAACTTGTCTCGATTATTATTATTTATGATTGTCAGTGGGTAAGGACACTCTCAGTGGCCAACACTACTAATGATGCAGCATTCTTGAGTGATTAGTCTCCGTTGTGTACTGTTGAGAAAGTTTATATGATTCTCATCTTTAGAGAATTGGCGAAGTAAGGCATCATAAAGTAAAATTTACCACTTGATTTCACAAGTCAATTCCTTGTGTTTACTTTCGATTATTAGCATCATTTTATTTGCAGCATTCATTTCATTTCCCCCTGTGACAACAAGCTTAGGTTCGAGTTGGCAGGAGTCACTGATAACACGTGCCCTGGTTGTAGACTAGGCCCTCACAACACTGCACACATCATGGAGCACTGTACAGTACATGACACTAAATGGCAGACACATCAACGGTGTAAGGAACCAATGAGATAATGCCATATGGCCATTAGATTATCTGAGGTCAAAGGATCTCTTCCATGCAGACCAAAGTTAAGCAACAGTCACAACTGTAGCCTGTAGGCGGTGCTCCCAAGATTCATGCTAAACTGATGACAGGGAGAGCTGGAGCTCCAGTTTCATCAGCCATCAGGATGAGCTTCTAACCATTCCCCTTTGCTGAATTTTTTTTAGTGTTTCAGTAACAAGAAGGTAGATCAGCATACTCTCCTAAAACTATACTCCCCTGTAACTATAATACCAGCCTACATGCACATTACACACCGCACTTCGTCTTCTAAATTCAGAAACAATGGCATCTCAACACCCAACCTCGGAGTCATGGGGGAAGGGAGCCCAGAAAAGCCCCCACCATCCGACCCTCTCCTGGTGACAGCCAAATGAGGTGCACGGAACCACTGTCTGACTCATTCCATGTTCATTTCTGGAACATTTGGGGCCTTTCCTCAAATATTTCCTCTGTTGAACACTTCCTCTCTCCATCTAAAATTCTTGTCATAACTGAGACTCATCTGTCTGAGGTGACTGATGGCGAACACTTCTCTGTTTCCTTGCACTTTCTCTACACTCACTTCAATGACAAAGGTGGCTGTTGTGTTTGTGTATACAGCAACATATCTTGCTCTCGTGTTCCTGAACTTGAATATTCTGAATTCTTTTCTGTGGCTTTGGCTATCCTGTCATTTTATGATTAGATATATCTCTGCTGTGTACTTATCCCGTAATTCTAAAAACTATTAGAAATTCTTTGACTATCTTACTTTTAAAACGGAACACATCCTACTTATTTCTCATTCTCTGAAAACAGCATTTTAGGATATTTCAATGTTCACCACAATCTTTGGCTCTCCTCTCCTTTCAATAATCCTCCTGGGGAACAAGGCTACATCTCTTCTCTCCTTAATGACCTAGAACAGTTTGGACAGCACCCTACCTGCATCCTTGACCACCCTGGAGAGTTCCAACAAACTTGGCTTCTTCCTTCCAACTAATCCCGCTACATCAATTACTTCTCTACTTCGGGCTCCTCTGATTACAACATTATCGCCTTAGCCTGTCTTGTCGCTCCAGTAAGGCCTATGGACCCTCGCAAGGAGCAGCAGCTGTGGCACTTTGGAGCCGCTCACCGGGAAGCCTTCAGGAAGTACTTCTTTGCTTTTTCCTGGAATGATTATGAGCTAGAGCAGATGGAAGGGGTGGAAGACGTATGTAAGATATTCACGGAAGAGATAAGCGCAGCGTGTGAGGCGGTTTGTGGAGTGAGGAGGAGATGCAAGGGTGTGCAAGGGACAGCATGGTGGAATGATGAGGTGAAACGAGCTGTGGAACAAAAGAAGAAGGCATATGGTGAATGGTTGGCGAGTAGAGGTAGGGGAGAAGATGAGAGAGAGAAGAGAGAGGTATATGTGAGCAGGAGAAGGGAGGTTAAGAGACTGGTGAAGGAGAGTAAGAAGAAAGTGGATGAAGAGTTTGGGAGGAATCTGAGTGTGAAATGGAGGGAGAGTAAGAAATTGTTTTGGAAGGAGGTAAAGAAAGTAAGGCAGTGTGAAAGGGGAAATAGTAGGGGAGTGAAAGATAGGAATAATAGATTGTTGATGGAGAAGAGAGAGAAATTGAGGAGATGGAAGGAGCACTTTGAGGATTTGTTGAATGTAGAGAGTGAGAGCAGTGTGAGTATAAGTGGTTGGGGAATGGCTGGGAGAAGAAGAGATGAGAGGAGGGAGGAAGAGATCAGTAGGTCGGAAGTAGTGGAAGCGATGAAGAAGATTAAGCTGGGAAAGGCCCCAGGAATTGATGGAGTGTGTGGTGAAATGCTTAGGTATGGAGGTGAGATTGTTGTGGAGTGGATATGGAAGTTGTGTAGATTGGCTTGGGAAGAGGGAAGGGTTCCAGAGGACTGGAAATCAGGTATAATTGTTCCTCTGTACAAAGGAAAAGGGGAGAGAGAAGTATGTGGTAACCATAGGGGTATTTGCCTTCTTAGTGTGACTGGTAAAATATATGGTAGAATACTCATTGATGGGATTAGGCATATGACAGAGGAGCTAGTTGGAGAAGAACAAGGGGGATTTAGGAAGGGAAAAGGGTGTGTAGATCAGATATTTGTTCTAAGATGTTTAGTGGAGAAGTATCTAGAGAAGGGAAGGAAAGTGTACGCTGTCTTCATGGACTTGGAGAAAGCTTATGACAGAATAGATAGAAAAGGTATGTGGAAGGTATTAAGAATATATGGAGTGGAGGGGAAATTGTTGAGTGCTGTGAAGAGTATGTACGAGGGAGCTAGGGCTACGGTGCGAGTGGATGGTGAGCTGAGTGAGTTCTTTGATCTCAATGTGGGACTGAAACAGGGGTGTGTAATGTCTCCATGGCTGTTTAATATATATATGGATGGGGTCGTAAAGGAGGTACAAGGTAGGGCAGTGGATGTGGGGGTGGCCCTAATGAATGAGGGTGAGATTTGGAAGCTTCCGGTGTTGCTGTTTGCTGATGATACAGTATTGTTGAGTGAAGATGAATGGGAGTTGCAAGGTTTGGTGAATGAATTTGGGACAGTGTGTAGGAGGAGGAAGCTGAAAGTTAATGTAAACAAAAGTAAAGTTATGGTGTTTGAGAGGAATGAAGTCACAGAGTGTGCAGTGAGGTTGGATGGTGAGGATATGGAGAATGTGAGTGCATTCAAGTATTTGGGTAGTGTGATGAGTAAGGATGGAACTTTGGGGGATGAAGTACGTGAAAGGGTACAGCAGGGAAGGAAGGTTGCTGGCACACTGAAAGGAGTGATGAGAAATAGGGAGGTGAGTATGGAAGTTAAGAAGTCACTGCATGATGGTATTGTGATCCCTACCCTGACGTATGGAAGCGAGGCGTGGACCTTGCAAGAGGGGAACAAGTCAAGAGTGAGAGCAGTGGAAATGAGTTACTTGAGAGGAGCATGTGGAGTGACATGGAGGGACAGGTTGACGAATGAAGAAGTGAAGGAACGTTGTGGGGTAGATGTGGATGTGGTTGAAAAGATTAGGAGAAATACACTGAGGTGGTTTGGACATGTGGAGAGGATGGAGAATGAAAGACTGACTAAGAGGGTGTATGTAGGTGAGGTGGAGGGAGGGAGAGGGAGGGGTAGACCGAGGATGAGGTGGAGGGATGGAGTTGAGAGGTATATGAGGGAGGGGGGGGTGAGTTGGGGGGAGGGTAGTCAAATGGTGGGTGACAGAGTGACTTGGAGGCGTTTTGTCTGCGGCCACCCTTTGCGGGATTAGGGCGTCGGGCTATAGATAGATAGATAGATAGATTATTGCTTCCATGGCCGAGAGCCATCTGAGTCTGCCTCGCGCACATTATGAAGATTGTTACCTCAGGCATGGAAGCATACATTCCTTTTTCTTATCCATTGACTAAATGCAAAAAAATATATATATATATAATTACGCTTGTTATGATGCCGTCCAAAACATGGATATGGCCTACAATAGGTCCTGGAACCAACCCATCCATGAATCTCATCTCATTTATGTCTATGCCCGGAAGCATGCCAAGTTTGTTCTTCGCTCTGCTAAATCTGAACTCTCTGACTCACAGTCTTCCTGCTCCTTCCGGCATATTGCCAAAAACCCTTTCGAACAATTTTACTTCATCATCGTTCCTTCCTCTTTTGAGTTGTGATGACTCTGTGCCTGCGTTTTCTACTAAAATATCAAAACTCTTTGCTTACACTTTCTCCTCCAGTATCACCTCAGACAATTCTGGGGCTGTTTCTCCATCATTTGCCTCCTCGGACTTCCCTATTATTGACATTAAAATTCCTTCAACTGATGTACATTCTACCATCACCGGCCTCAATATTAACAAGGCATATGGGTCTGATGGGGTCCCTCCTGTTCTCCTCAAGATCTGTGTTTTTTGTGTTTAAACCCTGCCTAGGTAAACTCTTTAGCCTTTGTCTGTCGACTTGTACCTTTCCTTCTTGCTGGAAGTTTGCTGTCATTCATCCTATCCCAAAGACGGTTGACCATTTCCAACCATCTAACTATCGTTCAATAGCTTTAACATCCTGCATTTCTAATCAGTTTTAGTTTATTCTTTAAAAAAAAAAAAAAATAAAGCACCTTTCCCATCATAACCATTTCTCTGATTGCCAGTATGGGTCCTAACAGGAACGCTCCACTGATGATCTTTTCTCCTTTCGTGATTTTGACGAAATATTTCCCATTACACATGACATTTCAAAGGCTTTCGATCGAGTCTGGCATAAATCTTTTATTTCCAAATGGCCCTCTTACGGTTTCTATCCTTTTATCTGTCCCTTCATTTCTAGTTTCCTTTCTGGTCGTTCTGTGTCGAGTGTCGAGGAAGGCCATGGTTATTTTCCTGCGGTTATCAATAGTGGTGTTCCTCAGAGTTCTGCCTTGTCATCAATTTTCTTTCTTCTATTCATCAATGACCTTTTAAGCTCTACATCTGTCCCCATCCACTCATATGCTGATGATTCCACCCTTCTCCACTCCATGTTCTTCTCGCAGTGTCCATTTCAGCAGTTACTTCAACAAACGTGGGATGAAGCTATGGCACGCCTAATGTCTGACTTATGTCTCTGATTGCGGTAAAAGTAATCTTGTTTTTAATGTTTCAAAAACTCAGTTTTTACGACCCATCACAATCTTCTGCAGGAGTATCCATTAATTTTCATTCATATCCAACTCAATCCTGCATTATAATATCAATGAACATACTTGGGGGTTTCATTCAAGTCAACAGATGTACATGGCTAAAAGGCGTACTGAATCGGCTGATTGTACAAAAGAAGTAATATGATCTTAACAAGATAAATCCCGAGAGTAGTTTTTTTTTTTTTTTTTTTTTTATCGTTCCTATGTGGAAGCATCTTGAAATGAACGGATCTTGAATTTAGGTCTCTCTTGTTTTGTTTTTATTTCTTCTAGGAAGGAACAATCTTGCTGGCTTCTGACCTTTGGCTTCTTGTTTATTGCATACGCCGTAGTTAACTTCAAAGTTTGTTAAATGGGTAATTAGGGAATTCTGAGTGAGTGGGTGAACAGGACTGATGGTGTTTTACTGATTTCTCCAGTGTGATTAATCAATAAAGTAACATATACTGTGCTTGACTTGCTAAAAATATTTGCCTTTCTATCCTGTAATTATCTGATTCCTCAGAGATATATAACTAATCAGCAGAGTATATCTGTTTTCTCAGCGCGGAATTATGAAAACTAGTTGATCTTGCGTGAGGCTTGGTTAACCACTACTTCATGAAGACCTCCTTTGCATTTTCTTCTGGCAAAGGCCAGGAAAGACCCATATGGGTGATGGGGGCAATTTCGAATAGTTTCTAGGGGAAGTTTTCCTCTCCTGGCATTGAAGCACAGAAATTTACTTATATTGTCTCTTGAAGGAATAGGAATTATTTGAAATAAAAATGTGAGAACCGAAGAATGTGAATGAATAATAACAGTAGATTATTAAGGCACACATTTTGAAAATGGAAAATTATTCCAAAAAGAAGTGCAAATATGCTAGGATAATTGAGATGGTGGAAAAATAAACATTAACACGGAAGAATGCTCGCAATAAAGGCTAAATAAGGAGCAAATGGAATATTTTTAGTATATCTGGTGAATAAGAATGGTGAGAGCAGAGTGGTGGGAAAGGGGAATAGGTTTGAGAGATGCATAATAGAGTAATATGGTGACCGAGAGTTTGTCAGTGGGAGAAGTGAAGAGGGCAATACAGTCTTTATGGGAAATATGCCTAGAAGACTAAAGAAGTGGGAGTCGCACCAATGAGGGAGGAGGACGAGGAAGAGGAGGAGGAGGAGGAAGAGGATTAATGCCTAATTATAGCACATGGGTAATTGTGGCACATAATCAGTTTAATAACTCCCAGTCTCCTCCAGTACGATCCACACCAGTCAGTGTGACATCCCGGTCCTCAGTTGTACTGATGGGTGAACAAAGAGAAAGGATAAATGTAAGAAATCAGTTCCTGCACATCATCTTCGCTTCTGCCCTTCGTTGCCTCCATAAACTTCACTTCTTTATTGGTGTGGCATTTACTGAATGCTGAAATACTGAGTATTGGGAGTTGCAGAGCAGGAGAGGTAATGCCAATGGAGCAAAGGGGCTCTCTCATTATTCCTTGGCTTTCTTCCGATATGTTACCTGCTAACATTAAAACAATGAACCGGCAGTTCAGTGACAGTGTCGACTGAAACCAAGCATCACATCATATCATACTCAATGAATACCTAATGAGTTTACGGTCACTAATGACTTCCAGGTATATCTGCAGAGGTTGATATCGACTAGTCAGATTCTTGAAATTTAATTTGCATATCAAATGTTGCCAGAGTATGATACGTATATAACGAAACTGTTTTTGTGTTGCCCCAGCAAATGAGCAGCTGTGATTCGTGGAGCGAAGGATTGAATGGAGAGAGTCAATTGAAATTAAGTAACACTGTTATTAACGGAGTGAAACAAGGAGATCGTGTTTACAGCTGTAGCTGATAATACTGGATTATATTTAAGAATGTTTTTAAATGAGATTGATGGTAAAAACTAAAGTAGAAATACAGCCATAAAATATTTATTTCAGACAGGTTTTTAAAGCCTACTAAACTGTAGAAAGAAAAATCACATTAAACGTCTGACTCATGCAATGACGAACAGAACTTTTGGACTTATTAAATGAAATCAATGGAAAAACCTAAGGCAGGATGCCTTGGCGTTAGGGCAAAAGATGGATTGCCCAGTTACGAAGAAATGAACATAAGAACACCTGGGCGAAGAAGATTTAGTTAGAAAAAATAATATGACTGGGCTGTATTAATGATTCATAGTTGCAAGGATCAATCAGCACACAAAACAGGGGTTATATATATAAAGGAGACGACAGAGAGACGGATTAACGTTTAAAGAATAGTATATATATCACCCTTGGCTTGCAGTGTCGTCCTCCTACATGCACACATTACTTCTAGCATTCCACACCGTTACTCTTCCTCCTTCCTTGTTCTAACTCGTGCACTTCTCCTCGTCTATATACCCCTATCTTTATTTTTCCCTTTCTTACTCCGTTAGCCGTGGTCGCTGTCTTTTTATTCTCCAAATGATCCTTACGTCAAAACCGCCTCAGTGATATGACAATCAGTACTGTTAGAGTTAACCGAACACTGGAACTCTCATGTGGTTTGCCGTAACAGTATCCAATTTTCACCCCAGCCAATCCCACGAACGCATACCACAATAATTCTCTACTGATTGTCTGAATCACATTGAAGTTTGAATGGAAAACGATCTGAAATCTGAACCATTTGAAGGTATCTCAATATCGAAGTGAATCCCATCTCTTGTGCCACAGTGCCGGGAAACCGTGGGAATACAGGCAAAGTAGGCGATTACCGTGGCGATATCCAGACTGCGGAGGAATATCGAAACAGGATAACAGTGGTGGTCTCTTGTCTCGTGTGGCAGTGATGCAGGTTATAATACAGGGAAGGTAGCCCAAATGATAATATCCGTAGAATTAATGTCGTGATAGGCTTTCTTCAACAAAACCTCTAGGTAACTACGAGAAAATGTAAGAAATCGAGTGCTTGGCGGGGTGATTTAAAATGATACATTAGGTGCATATGCTGGACAGATCTCGCTCACAGAATATATGTGACTGAGTCTGATATTAGGAAGAGACGTGGAAGACCGAAAGAGGATGTCTTGATACAGTAACTAACAATACGGGAAAGGGATGTGAGGAAACATAAAACTTTGTTATAGTGGGTCTGGATCCTACGCTCTCCAGTTAAAAGAGTCTGAATCCAAATAAGACGACGACAACGGCGACAACGAGGACGACGACCATGGTGATGATGATGGTTATATCCTTAACACATTATTTCAAGACATACAGAGGCCTATCGTAAGTGGTGATGCAGACTCGAGTATTGGTGCAGATGCCACGTGCATGATATAGGCAGGAATCCATACAGTGGAATTAATGAGGCACAGTTGATCATTGCCAGACCCAGTTGTATTTACACATCCATCATCCTAGATAGCATTTCAAGCTAATTAACGGCTTTGTGTTGATTTAGCGCAGAATATGAAACTAATGAGGGGCTTACACTTGCACTTTCATGTCTGTTTACAGTCGTGAAATCAGGCAAAGAACGCCATTGATGGCCGCACCCACCCGTGCGATATCGTAAGGGGAAGGAAATAATTATTGAGCAGGGCTTTGATCGAAACACTGAAGAGAATTGAGGAAGGCACGGGAATTAAAACAATATCACTAGGTAGGTGGGGGAGGAGCAAAGAGAAAGGGATTCTAGGTGAGTAAAAATTGACATGAAAACTGCTGAACCCGGACATTTAGTATAACACGCCAATTGTGCTATTAAATTGTTCTGTTGGTTGATACCGTACTCGAAAAAAAAAATCAACCGAAATAAACCTTGGGGAAACCTGTTAAGCTAAATGTAATTAGTGACGATATCGCTGGAAATTGTGTAAGATTTTTATTTGGGCTAAGTACTTGCACTTTTAAGTCTCCACTCCCCTCTAAAAACCCTATAGTGTGTTTTCTGATACGTCTGCATGAACTGTTGTTGCAACCTTGAAATTATATCACCACTGCGTAGGGAAAATAAGCTGTTACTTAATGAAAAATATGAAGTCGAGCCTGGAGTCAGTACACAGTTCTGGGGTGGAACCTGGACTAACATGACCACAGAACAGTGCCTCATGAGAGCTGCCAAGACAGAAGGAGGATTAATAAACATCACACACAAGGAAGCAGCAAAAACTAAGTGGCTGTTAACTGCACATGCTATGGCACAATACACGCTCTCAGGTATCTCACAGACACCTTCTCTGGTTCTTGGTCACGGCAGCATTGAGAGGTACGACCAGCTTCGGTAAAACGTGACTATGATGATCTTCAGACATTCACCAGATTCTTGCAAGTTCATAATCCATTCACAACGGAAGATCCGACCAAGCTGATCAACATTGCTACCAGACTGGTTGCTGACGATAGTGTCAATGTTGAAGAAGCAGTCAACATCGGCCAGAAAGTGCGTGAGAAAATAACTGATCTAGCATGGGGGAACATTATTCTGAAGAAATCTGAACAAGCCAAGACATTTGGCACCATGAGGAAAGCCATACAAGTGAAGAGGACGGAAATAAGAATGTCATCAGCTGAACTCTATCAGCATTTGCTGTCAATTTCTTGCATTAGTGGACCACCAGATGCTGACATTTTTTCATATGAACTTGCTCCTGTTGCCCCAAGCCTGTTCCAAGATGAAGGTCTCCTGAGGAAGTCTCAGAAGTCAGAGCTTGCAAAATACATTGTGAAATTAGATTCTGACATTCTCAGCCAGGATGTGAAGGAGCCTGCTTCAAGAGTGATTGACGGCTCTGCTTTATTGCATCGACTGACATGGCCCAAGACTGGTACACTACATTCAGTCTGCACTGCTTTTGTCTGTGTTGTTGCTAGTGTGGGAAGCTATGATCTCCCTCTCTTTGTTGTGTTTAATAGTTATTATGCAGCAACAACCAAGGAGCCTGAGCAAAAGCGACGGAGGCGCACAGAACAACAGTCTCCTGATATTAATGTGGGAAGACAAACACCCGTTTCATGAAATAAAGCGTTCTTTTTTTTCCAATAGAAGCAACAAGCAAAATCTCATTCACTTGTTAGCTGAATACCTCAGTGAAGCCCGGATCAGAGTGAAGCATGCAGGTGATGAAGGTGACGTGGATGTTGTGATTGTTCAGGTGGTTTTGCAACTTGCAAGGGAAAGAGAGCGAGTGGTGGTGGTTGCAGAAGACACTGACATTTTAGTTCTATTACTGCACCATCAAGACGGAGTGTCCTGCAAGCTCTACATGCAAACCAGGAAACATACAATTTCTATCAATATTGCCAGGGAAGTTTTAGGGAGAGAGATGGTAATGTGTCTTCCATTTGCACATGCAATATCTGGAATGTGACACTATATTAGCAATGTTTGGAATCGAAAAGATCGAAGTTTTGAAGGCATTGCAGGAGTCACTAAAAACTAGATCGAAGGTCCTGATATTTGGTGAAAATGGTGTGGCAAAAAATTAAGTAGCCCTAATTGGGGAGCAGTTTGTGAAAATACTGTACAGTGGTGGTGTAAACGCAAAAGGACCGAATGAACAACGTTATCTGCATGTTATTTCTTCAAAGTACGTACCAGTAGAGAGAATGCCACCAACGAGTTGAGCATGTTATTTTCACTCAATAAGAGTTCACCATCGAGTGAATACATGGAAAAACCTGCAGAGACTGCTAGACAAGGAAGAGTATGGATTTATAATGGAAAATGGAAGTGTGTCTGTAGTTATAACAGATATAGCACCTGCTCCACAGCAGTTGCTCCTTGACATTCGTTGTTCATGCAGAAGTAGTCCACACCTTTGTTCTTCTTGCAGCTGTTCCAAGAATAGACTAGCCTGTAGCATCCACTGCAGTGTGGAGGACAGTGTGAAAATGATATAAAACTCCGTGCAGAAGACATGAAATACATTTTGAAAGGAAAGGATTTTTTTTTTTCTGTATGAACTTCTGTAAGCATAGCCTACAAATGATTTCCCCAAGGTTAGCCGGGATTATGTATACTATCACGAAAACAGCACTAGATATAATTTTTTATGTTATGAAAGAATACTCTAACCCCCCAAAATTATTATTTCATTTATCACTAGTCCAATGTGCTTAAATTTTTGTGAATACTCATATCTGGGTAAATGCTCAATATATGTATTCAAAATGGCTACCATGTGATATATAATGTATTCAGTGTTGCTGAATTGCTTTAGATTTAAGACTCAAATGACTACTTACTAAAAAAGAGTCATATAGAAATAAAATAAAATTCATGGTACCTGATGAATTATTTTTCTGATTTTACCAATGTACTACAAATATTAACTGATTACACGGTCCCCCAAGGTTGATTTTGGTTGAATTTTCCACAGAGAGTAATCACACCCCATGGAACAACTTCATGACAAATGTGGCCTATTATACTAAATGTCCGGGTTCATGTCAATTTTTACTTACCTATTCAGGTAGCGTGTTTGAAAGCTTTTAAAGGTAATTAAGAAAATGGAGGACTTATGTAACATAAAGGAGGAAACAGAGATAAAAAAGGAGGCACACTATGAGAAGAGGAATGGTTACAACGGTGAAGAAGGAAAGGATTTGACGGACTCTGATAAAAACCATGACAAAAGCAGTTTATAAGAAACTACTCTCTTGATGCAGACGAGAAAACGAGGAACGGGGTAAAGGACTAGTAATGACAATGGGAAGAGGTAGAACAAAACTGTTATTTAAAGGAGCATCAGCGATTCATTCGTCCACGGATGAAAAAGGAAAAACGTCTATGAACATCAGAGAGGAAAAAAATGATCTGTGTGAGTGGGAGCATGAGAGATGAAGAAGGGGAGAGGGAAGCAGTGGAGAGAAAAATGGAAAATAATATGTAAGAGAAAACAACGGAAGGATTCCACTCTTGAAACAAAATTACAAGGCAAAATAAGAAAAAAAAATTACATGAGAAAGAAGAGAGAGAGAGAGAGAGAGAGAGAGAGAGAGAGTTTAGTTTGGCTCTGTCAGACTGCAAGAATTTTTTTTCTGTATATTCTTGCTGTCGTATTCCCTTCCTTCCACTCGCCCATTTACCTTTCTTTTTTCATCCCCATAAGAAAGTCGTTTCCTCCTTGTCCTTTCATTACCTCTCCATTTTTTTTCCTGCCTTTTCTTTCTGTCATTTATCCAGCTGTTCTGCTCACCAGTTCATGTTCCCTCTCTTGCTGTGGTTTCGGTTACGTCCAGCCTCTTACCTCTGTCACTGCAGACCCAATTGTGTTTCTAAATCAAGGTATATTTTATTTCTTTCTCTGCGTTCTTACCCATCGTCCTTTATTTTTCGATTTCATTTCCTTCTTAGCTTTCCAACGTCATTTCGCCACTTCCCATATTTATTGTTCCTACTAATTTCATCACCTCCTTCACTCTTACATCCAATTCTTCGTTTCCCAAATTTTTCTTTTTCATTCCTTTTTTTTCATGTTTCCACTTTTTCATTTCCCCTTTTTCACTCTTCCGTCGTCTCCTCTTCTCGTTTACCTTCCCCCATCCACATTCACTCGAACAGTATAATCACACTTACCCACTTCAGCCAGAGGTGGTCATTTTCATTTTACACTATTGCGATCTTAAAACGATATATCTTCTTCACCTTTAATGGAAATCGTTTGTAGTGAGGACTTACTTGCACGATGAGAGCGTTCTGGATTAAGGTTAATAATCTTGCACCGCCAAGAATAAGTTAAAGACGAAGTACTCAGGCAGAAGGGCTGAAGGCAGGAACAGAGATTACGGAGAGGGAGGGTGCGTGGGTGATATTGCAGATGGGGAGAGCCAGAGGACAATGATGATAAGGGGTTGAATGTGGGGAGGGTGGGTGGATGGAGGGGGACGTGATGAAGAGCTTACGGGTAGGGAGGAAGGGGCCATGATGATGGGAGGAACAGAAGGGTGATGGGAAGGGGAAGTGAGGATTAAACCTAAGATAGTGGTGATGCAGTGGGGAGGGGACCGCTGGGACGCAGTAGGAAGCGGTATATGAACTGGTCTTTACATGGTGGAACATAATCAACTTTGACAGAATAAAAATGAGATTACAATATGATTTAATAGCCAAAAGTAATGAACAAGAAGGAACAAAGATAAGAGCACGTAAGCAGAAGGAAGAGGCATAAAAACTGAGAAGGAAAGATAACCAGAGCGACCGTTCATTATGAGAAGGCGGTCTGATGAAATTATATATGAAGACGGTCTGATGAATTATAGAACAGACGGACTGATGCAATTATAGAGCAGACGGTCTGATTAAATTATAGAACGTCAGTAAAGGCGACTGGAAACGCAAAAAAAGAAGCCGGAAAAGAAAATGGAAAGGATAGAAAATTAGACATAAAAGTATATTTGCCCTGTGTCATTGAAAATGTGTAGTGAGGGGAGAGGGGAACGTAGAGCAAGTATGGGTTGACAAGAGAGAGAGAGAGAGAGAGAGAGATTAGTTTGGCTCCTTGTCAAGCTGCAAGAAATTTTTTTCTGTATATTCTTGCTGTCGTATTCCCTCCCTTCCACTCGCCAATTTACTTTCCTTTGTTCATCCCCCTTAAGAAAGTCGTTTCCTCTTGGTCCTTTCATTACCTCTCCATTTTTTTCCTGCCTTTTCTTTCTGCCATTTATCCAGCTGTTCTGCTCACCAGTTCATGTTCCCTCTCTTGCTGTGGTTTCGGTTACGTCCAGCCTCTTACCTCTGTCACTGCAGACCCAATTGTGTATTTAAATCAAGGTATATGTTATTTCTTTCTCTGCATTCTTACCCATCGTCCTTTTTTTATTTTTCGATTTCACATCCTTCCCAGCTTTCCAACGTCATTTCGCCACTTCCCAGATTTATTGTTCCTACTATTATCATCATATCCCTCACTCTTACATCTAGTTCTTCGTTTCTCTAATTTTCCTTTTTCATTCTTTTTTTTTTTTTTTCATTTTCCCACTTTTTCATTTCCCCCTTTTCACTCTTCTGTCGTCTCCTCTTCTCGTTTACCTTCCCTTACCCACATTCACTCGAACAGTATAATCACACTTACTCATTTCAGCCAGAGGTGGTCTTTCTCATTTTACACTATTGCGATCTTAAAACGATATATCTTCTTCACCTTTAATGGAAATTACTTGTAGTGAGGACTTACCTGTACGATGAGAGCGTTCTGGATTAAGGTTAATAATCTTGCACCGCCAAGTTAAAGATGAAGTACTCAGGCAGAAGGGCTGAAAGCAGGAGCAGAGATTACGGAGAGGGAGGGTGCGTGGGTGATATTGCAGATGGGGAGAGCCAGAGGACAATGATGATAAGGGGTTGAATGTGGGGAGGGTGGGTGGATGGAGGGGGACGTGATGAAGAGCTTACGGGTAGAGGGGGAAGGGGCCATGATGATGGGAGGAACAGAAGGGTGATGGGAAGGGGAAGTGAGGATTAAACCTAAGATAGTGGTGATGCAGTGGGGAGGGGACTGCTGGGACGCAGTAGGAAGCGGTATATGAACTGGTCTTTACATAGTGGAACATAATCAACTTTGACGGAATGAAAATGAGATTACAATATGATTTAATAGCAAAAAATAATGAACAAGAAGGAACAAAGGTAAGAGCACGTAAGCAAAAGGAATAGGCATGAAAACTGAGATGGCAAGATAACCAGGACTGGAACGTTTCATAATGAGAAGCCGGTCTGATGAAATTACATATGAGGACGGTCTGATGAATTATAGAACAGACGGTCTGATGCAGTTATAGAGCGACGGTCTGATGAAATTATAGAAATACAGCAAAGGCTACTGACGACGCATAAAAACAAAGATCGAAAGGAAAATGCAAAGGAAACTGAATTAAAGACATATAAATATATTTACCTTCTATCGCTGAAGATGTGTAGAGGAGGGGTGGTGGAGAACGTAGAATAAGTGTGGGTTAAAGAAAGAAAATGGGAAACACACACACACACACACACACACACACACACACACACACACACACACACACACACACACACACACACACACACACAGAAAGGGTGGAGGCTGATGCATGTGAGAAAAGACAACTAGGATGCTGGAGAATGTTTGATAAAATGTTATATAATATCTGTTAGCTCAAAAGCCACTAAATATGTCCTCAAAATGAATAATTTGTGGCATGTTTCCTCTCATAATCTGGTGAGTTCCAGTATGAAGTTTGTCTAGGACACTGCAGTGGTTAATTCTTCCATTACCGTATGAGACTTACTTCCCTACAGTTCTAACATTTCTATCGAACTGTGACCAAACGATGTTATTCAGACAATAACTAGACATGGGAGGCTTAAAATACCAGTAAGTGCGCTTTGTGACGCCGTGACGAGGAAGCGAGAGATTGTACATACACCTGTCATAATTTCATCTTGGTGTAAACTTTCAATATTTCTGGTGAGGCAGTTAACCAATAACAGAAGAATACAGTAATTGAGCTATAATATTTACTTTCTCACGTTTTGTCTCATTCGCGTTTTCTCTCACGATCTTGATATAGCAAGGAGCCGTAGCATTTATCATACACGCAATGTTCAGTTCTCTGCTCCCGAATTGCCGTGTAACGAACTGCGATGGTAAAGGCTTCGCTATTGATCGAATGATAAAATCCAGAAGTCGGGCGATTACCCTTGTGATTTCACCCCTTAAACACAGAAAAAAGGATCATGTAAAATTATGAGCGCAATATCCGATATTCAGATTGTTAGAATTCATGCAAGAAAACATAGTGTTGCAACAGGAAATCTTTTTTAATTCGATTTCATAGTGAAGCATGCCAACGGAAGTCCTCGGTACATTCCCTTGGAAAGGTGGGATTCAAGGGGGTTTCTTTGGTCTCATGAGTTAATATATAGCTAAGAACAAAATATATTTAATGAATCTACTACCTGCTGAAAGAATATCTTCTCTATCTCACATAGTAGGAAAGTTATTGGCCTCTGTAAAACCATCGCTGTCAGGCCGTGTCGTGGCGGGCCGGGCAGGGTCGTGTCGGGCAGCTCATTTCTCAGCTGAACGTAGAGTAAACATCGCTTCGCTCGTAATAATATGTACTGGTACTATATGCCACAGACTAGTTTTATTTAGCAGAGTGAGCAAAAGATTCGTGGTCATATTTCTTCAATCTGGGGATCATTTTTTTCGTTTTCTTTTTACAACCCTCACAATGTTTAATTTGATATAGGCTATATTTTAAGAAAACATGTAATAATCAGGTTGTTTATAAACTCATGTAGTTCAAACAGTCGCATAAACTGAATGAAAGGTCATCTGGAGACAGATAAAATGAAAATAAGTTATATGGCATTGAAGGAATTAATAATCATCAGACTTGCTGATTCCATTTTTATCCAGTCTACGCGACGCATAACTTATATATATATATATATATATATATATATATATATATATATATATATATATATATATATATATATATATATATATATTCGATCAGGAGTACTCGTCGTTGTCCGGGTAAACCTCTGTGATCGCTCATACTGGCATTGCCTGGGACCCTAGTTGGCCACTTTTCCTATGAGAGAAGACCCGATGTGTCCCATTTTTACCCACTGGTCCTATGATCTTCTTTGACCCTGTTTCCCCAATGATATGTTCCCCATAATAGGTCATTGAATCTATTTTCCCACAACTCATCCACCCATCTTACTCACCAACCCACTCACCGTCCTACCCATCCATCCATCCACACTCTCACCCACCTTGCCCACCCCTTCACCCACACTCACTCACCCACCCTTCCTACCCACTCTCCCACTCACGCTTTCCCTCCACATCCACCTAATCCTGCCAACCCATCCCACCCACCCACCAATCCTCCCACTCATTCCACCCACCCTACCCCTCAATGCCCACCCACGCCACCTTCCCTGCCCACCCTACAAAGCCGTCCACCCATCTGACCTGATGTAGCGAATAATGATATAGTCAAAAAAAAAAAAAAATCTACGATAATTGTCTCTCACATTTCCACCATATTGATTATTTCTAATTAGTTATAATCTCAGGCATGAGGGGGGCCACTTTAGCAACTGCACTATTCACATTTAAATTCGTCGTAAGGAGTTACACCTGTTAGAGCTCTTTAGAGAGTTCTATATGAATCCCCTTCGATTTCTATTGACGATAGGCAGTCACAGACAGAAAGACATTCTCTTTTATATATAAGCAGATAATAGTTACCTGTATTCATGTTAATATGTACGGTAAAATACTGGAACCGTTCATCTCCAAGCTCAGGAAGCTACGGTGTTCAGTTCACTCTCAAATCCTAACTTAATTCTTGATATGCCAAAGATATAATTAAATAAAGTTTCGAACTGCCTCAGTTTATTCAATTTAAATATTCCAGTCCACATACTTTGTATAGAGGTCCATTGCAGGACCAAATTTCTTCCGCGGAGTGAGAGAGTTATCACCGGAATTTACCCACCCTCATGCTGGCCAAGTATTGATCAGGAAGAAGAGTGTGTAGTAACCTTCCTAATGCTGGCCAAGTGCGACCAAGGAAGGAGTGTATGTGGTACTCTTCCTCATGCTGGCCAAACACAAACGAAGGAGTGGTGTGTGTAGTACCGTTGCTCAAGGTGACCAAGTATGAACCAGAAGTGTTTTTTGTAATAAGCTACCATTCTTCATGCTGGCCAAGTATGAGCCAGGAAGGGGTGTGTGAAGTTAGGGCAACTCTGGAGAGAGCAACTCATTTTAAAGTGGAAGAGTTGTACTGATTGTGTTTATTTACCCCAGACAGTCCATTATCCCCTAGAGCAAATTACAGAGCCAGAGCAAGAAACAAGTACAAACGCTGAACAATCCCAGCTTTTAATTTCTGTCGACTTCGTCGCAAAACTACAAGTTATTCTTTCCGTATATATTATACCCGTATACAGGTTAATCCTCATGCCCATCTCACTTCAAGTCATAACTTGTATGAAGCTTTCAAGTGTCCTAGAAACATTTGAATTATGCTTCGATTTCGAACATGTTATTTTTCATCAGTTATATAGTATACACACACACTCACACAAATAATATCTATATATATATATATATATATATATATATATATATATATATATATATATATATATATATATATATATATATATATATGTATGTATATATATATATATATATATATATATATATATATATATATATATATATATATATATATATCTATATATATATATATATATATGTGTGTGTGTGTGTGTGTGTGTGTGTGTGTGTGTGTGTGTGTGTGTGTAAATATGTATATATAGACTTGCTTATTTATTTTCAATTGGTGAATTGCCAAAGAAACTTTTTCTAGTCATTTAGCATGAGACCCTCCCAGGACATGCGTAGTGCAATTATTGGTCTGCACCTTGAAGGGCTTTCAAATGCAGATGATTCCCAACGCACTGCTGTATCCAAGCCAACTGTGGCGTTATGAGTGAGGAGATACATGGACACTCAGCACTGACAACCAACCCAGGACCGGCGGCACTAGATGCACAACACCCAGAGAATATGAAGTACCGGTATGAAATAATTTGAATAATAAATAATGGAGATGAAGACATATTTCTATATCTGTGTATATATTTACTTATCTGTCTATCTATCTGTCTGTCTGTCTATCTATCTGTCTATCTATCTATGTATCTATCTGTCTATCTATCTATGTATCTATCTGTCTATCTATCTATGTATCTATCTGTCTATCTATCTACTGTTTTTGTAATATATTTCAACACCTCTACCTGGCCATTGAAAGAATCCTTTTAGAACAGTAGCCAGTATATGAAATGAGTTTCAGCGGCACTGTACGTCCGAAACAATTCGGAACAGGCATCGAGAAATAGGCCTACAGACAAGGCGACGAACTACAAAGTCTCATTAAATTGAAAGGCATGTGGAGGCATGGATGGTCTATGACTAGAGTATTATAGTTAGAGGGAGACTTTCTGAGGCAATGTTGTGTTTTGTAAAGTTGGTTTTAGTGCTTCATATGTCTGGCGTCCTATAAACACAAGGTGTGTTTAGGTTTGGCTGTATATGTGTATATGTTTGCCGTGTCTGAATACCATCATGGTATCATTTGTTTCTCTTTTTCTCTCAGTGAAGCACATTCTATAGAATAATGTCTAATGATTCCACTGTTTCTCGTTGGTATACCTCAGACAACGTGGTCGCCAGCAGGAGAAGTGGGCGTGTCTGCGTGGGGTTATTTGGTTGGATTCATGCAGCAGTCGTTGGGAAGCTGGTTATCGTTGGGCCTGGCAGATTCACTGGCCCCAAGTATGTCGAATGCTTGGAGAAAGTTGTGCTTCCCTCAGTAAGGGCAATGCTTTTTCCTAAAGTAGAATCATTTTACTTTCTCAGTGTTAACAGCCCCATTCACACATCTCGGACTGTTAAACGGTGGCTTCAGGAACACCCAAGATCAACGTGTTGCTACATCCGGCCAGATCCCCCGACCTGAATCCCATGGAGGAAGTCTGGGGTGTCTCCCCCCCCCCTTTATTTTTTTTAATTTGGCCTAACGGCCTTTTGCCCGAAGGTCCACGCCATTAAAGCAAAACTTTTTTGTTATGTATACATATAGATAGATAGATAGATAGATAGATAGATATTTGTGCTCTTACAAAAACGAGGTCGATTGGAGTTGATAAAATGAATTGGGAAGATGGTATTACTTTGTTGGTTTCTGGTAGGAATGATGGAAATCATTACCAAGGAGTATGTTTGCTATTGAGTAGAGATGCTTGCAAGGCACTGTGTGAGTTTGAGCCCATTAATGAACGTTTGCTTTATGCTCGTTTAAAATCTGACCATGGTAATATCAGTATGGTTGTAGGGTACGCTCCGACAAATGAGGCTGCTGATGAAATGAAGGATGACTTTTATGAGAAGCTACAGGATGTAGTGAACAGAGTGGCAAGACATGATGTGTTAGTTTGCAATGGTGATTTTAATGCGATTGTTGGTAGTAGTAGGGATGGCTTTGAAGATTGTATGGGTACGGAGGATGTTGGTATAAGAAACGAAAATGGGGTGCGATTTGGAAGCTTTTGTTTGGCAAATGACCTTACGATTGGTGGAACTATCTCTGAGCATAGAAAAATACATAAAACTACTTGGATTTCACCATGTGGTAAACACTGTAATCAGATTGACGACATTGCAATTAGCAGAAGGCATAGGAGTTACTTGCAATATGTTTGTGTAAGGAGGGGGGCAGATATAGGTAGTGATCATCAACTTGTTGTGTCAAAGATTAATATGAAACTTAAGAAAAACGTTAATGGTAATTGTACAGGAGATAATAAATATGAATTTGATGAGCTGAGAAATGATGAGAGCACGGAGGAAAAGTTTCGGTGGGAATGTGGGAACAGGTTTCTAGTCCTGCAGACTTTGATGGAATCTGAAGACAATGATATTAATCAAATATGGAGAGAGGTAAAAGAGGTTTAGCATGAGAGTGCTCGTTCGTTTTCGTTCGTTTTTAAAGGCTCCAACATGCTTGCATGTGTCGGCCTTGGTCACCTAATGGCGGCTCTCCATGCTGCACGATCCATTGCAGCCTCCCTGTTCAGTCCCTTAACCCTAAGGTCACACTTAATGACCTCGTCCCATGTCTTTCTCGGTCTACCCCTCATAACCCCACCCCCAGTATTAACACTTCTCACCTTCCTCACCCAACTATCATCCCCCATCCTCTCCACATGTCCAAACCACCTCAATCTACCTCTCCTCATCACAACACCAATACACTCCAGTCCCATCCTACCTCTCAACTCTTCCATTGTAAACCCAGCCCCTCCAGGCCTTGGACGCAGGGACGCACTGCACATCCACCTAATCATTGTCATTTCTGTACGTCTGAGCCGGCAAATGTCTTCCTCCTTCACTGCCCAGGTCTCACTGCCATACAGCATTACACTCCTAACACACGCTGCATACAAAGACCCCTTAGCACGTAGGGAGAGCCCCCTCAATGTCAGGAGAGGCAAGAGCTCCCTGAACTTCTTCCAACCACTTCTCACCCTAGCCACAGAGCTAGCTCCAGCCCCTCCTCCAGCACACAACATGTCTCCTAAATAACAAAACTCTTCCACACACTCAAGAGATTCACCAGCAAGTTCAATTCTTTCACGTCTGACGATCTCCACCTGCTCACCCCGGCACGCCGTACACATAAAATCAGCATTATCTCGCAGTCTACTTCTGATAAAACTACATCTCTTATGCACCCATTTATCACACACACCGCACAAGATGGAATTACTTCCCACGCCCTTGTGGCAAACTGCACATGGCCACTCTCCCTCGTCTTTGACAGTACCGCCACCAACCCTAGATATCATCACTTTTGTTTTATCTGCATTTACCCTTAAACCCTTTTGCCCCATACCATCTCTCCACTTCCTAAACCTTTCCTCCGCCTCCCTTTCATTCTCTGCAATCAACACCAAATCATCAGCATACAACAACTCCCACGGGAGTCCGTTTCTAAAGTCACGTGAAAGGGCTTCAAGTACCATGATAAACAACATGGGACTCAAGACTGACCCCTGATGCACACCAACATTCACGGAAAACTCATCACTCAAATCTCCATTCACTCTCACCTGGGTGTGAGCACCCACATACATGGCCATAACCACCCTAACCAGCCACTCCTCCAAGCCAAGCTTTCTCATTGCCCACTTCACCACCTCTCTAGGGACTCTGTCAAAGGCCTTTTCCAAATCAACAAAAACAAAATAAAGATCCCTTCTCCTACCAATATATTTTTCCTGAAGCTGTCGAACAATGAATATGGCATCAGTGGTCCCCCTACCTGGCATAAACCCAAACTGCATCTCATCAATATTCACTCTTTCTCTAATCATACCTTCTAAAACTCTCTCCATTACCTTCATTATCTGATCTAAAAGCTTTATACCTCTATAATTCCCTCTTTCCAGGGCATCACCCTTCCCTTTATACACATTTACAATTACACTCTTCAGCCAATCATCTGGGACAACACACTCATAAATAATCCTGTTTATCAGGTCAGTGACTAAACTCACCCCTATATCGCCTGAGGCCCTTCAACATTTCGGCAGTCAACCCAGACACACCTGCTGCCTTCCCCACCCTCATCCTGCCTATTGCCTCACTCACAGTATCAGTATCAATCAAAGGCCAAGGGCCAGACACTGGATCTGCTGGCTCCAAACCTTCCCTGTCCCAGTCAAACTCCTCATTCAACAACCGGTTATAATGCTCTCTCCATGCATCTTTAATATCCTCACTGTTCACCACTACCCTTCCTTCATCATTCTTCACACACTGCTCACCTATGATATCCCGATTATCCCTCTTCACCTGACCTGCCACCTAAATATATTTTTCCTTTCCCCATGATTTAGGTTATCAAGTAATTGTCTCTGTGACTCAGACTTTGCCCTGTATACCTCTCTCCTAGCCCTACGCTTGGCAGCCAAATATTCCTCTTTGCTACCACCCTTCTTCCATTCCCGGAAAAGCCTTCTTTTCTCCTTAATTGCAGCTTCTACACCCTCATCCCACCACCAAGTTACTTTATGTCTTGGTGGTCCTCTTGTCCAGCCGCATGTTACATCAGTAACTCTCAAGAAATTGTTCTTGAGGGCTCTGTACTGTTCATTAACGCCTCTGTCTACAGCTCCCTGTTCAGCCACCACTCTCCTCAACTCGCTATAGAAGGCATCCCTTACTACTTGGTTTTTCAGCTTCCATATTTTCCTCCTAGGTACATAAGTCCTCTTTTTCATCATTTGTTCTTTAAGCACCATATCACAAATCAATAGTTTGTGCTGCTGCACACACTCCTCACTTCCTATAACTTTAACATCACTCACTAACCTCCTATCGGCCCTCCTAACCAGAAAATAATCTATCTGACTGCTATTTCCCCCAGACTCATACGTAATTAACCTACTGTCTCTTTTCCTAAAATATGTGTTGCACACAATCATGTCCGTTGCCTCCCCAAACTCGAGTATCCTTTCCCCTTCTGCATTCCTTAGACCATATGCACATCCCCCATGCACTCCTTCATAACCTTGGGCTGCTTCACCTACATAACCATTTAAGTCCCCTCCCAAAATCACTATCTCATCATCCCGCATACCACCCACTACACGTATTAAATCATCCCAAAATCTATCTTTCTCTGATTCATCCAATCCTGCCTGTGGAGCATATGCCGATATAATCACAGCTATCTTTCTTCCCAGAATTTTCACAACCAATATCCTATCGCTTACTCTCAAAACATTCATAACATATTCCACCCATTTCTCCACCCAACCATCACACCAACACCTCCATATCCGTCTGTCCTCCCCTGCCAAAACAACTTATAGCAACAGTCCTTCCCAACAATCTTTCTGGCTGATCCACCCCTGTACCGGACTTCCTGCAAACACGCCACGTCCACCCACCTCCTACTGAATGCCTCAACGACTTCCCCTGCTCTTCCCCTCAAACTTCCCACATTCCATGAACCCACCCTCATCCCCATGGGTGATTTACTGTCCTCAGGCTTGCTTTGAAACCTTTTTTGTTTTGTCATCTTCAGTATTAATAAATGGGGACAGACACAGCACAGGTCCCACTCACCGCACAGTCCCAGGTCCAGGCAATGGATCTGGGACCCCTAGCCCACCAGCTTACCAGTGGCTGCTAAGGTTACTAAAAAGGGAAAAGCGAGAAGGAAAAGTGGATGTCAGATGAAACATGGAATGCAATTCAGAAAAGGAAAGAGGCGAAGTTAAGAAGTAAAGAACAACATGCTGATGGCCAGGTAGGTGAAGTACTTAGAGCAAAGTACTGGAGTTTACATTCTGAAGTAAAAAGACTCGTTAGACATGATAAGAGGAGGCTATATGATGAAAAGGCAACAGAGACAGAAATTAAGTTAAGTAAAAATGACGGTCAGAGCACAAGAGCAGCGTATCAGGCCATAAAGGAGTTAACTGGGACTGGAAAGAGAAGGAAGGAAATACATGTACGAGATAGAAATGGTAACTTGTTGACTGAAGACTTGGATAATAAAGGAAGGTGGAAAGAGCATTTTGAATCTGTTCTAAATAGACCAATCCCAGCTGAAGAGGATATCTTGCCAGCCGAGAGAGATTTGCAGATAGAAACAGGGGATATAACCTTGGAAGACGTAGCAAAATCTATAAAGGAATTAAAGAATCTTCAGGCCCCACGAGAGGATGGAATATTTCCTAAAATGCTTAAGATGGAAAATGATGAGCTGATGAATGCGCTTTTGAAACTTTTTAATGTGGCTTGGGATAATGGCGAAATTCCAGAAGAATGGAAAAATGGAGTGATTATAATAATACCAACAAAGGGAGATTTAAGTGTGTATGGAAATTGGAGGGGGATAACTTTGACATCTGTCGTTGCAAAAGTATTTTCCAAAATCTTGTTGAACAGAATAGAGCCATTAATTGATAAAACTTTGAGAGAAGAACAAGCGGGATTTAGAAAGGGTCAAGGTTGTATTGATCACATTTTATTGCAAGACATCTAATGCAACAAGCTAATGAGATGAAAATGCCACTTAGTATGTGTTTTGTGGATTTTGAAAAGGCATTTGGTAGCGTTTCACGTGGAGCTATGTTGAAAATTATGAGATTCTATGGAATACCAGAAAAGTCTGTAAATATTAATAGAACCCTGCATGAAGGTACTTTTTGTAAGGTAATGGTGGGTGGTTCTTTGAGTGATCCATTTGAACTTAGGTCAGGAGTGATTCAAGGAGGAGTTCTTTCGCCTTTACTGTTTGTTTTGGTTATGGATTATGTTATGAGAAAGGTTGTAAGGAGGACAGGTGCAGGAATTAATAGGAAAGAAAATAAGAGGTTGATGGATTTGGACTATGCTTATGATATTGTACTGATTTGCGGAAGTATTTACGAGATGCAGAGGGTGCTGGATTGTCTGGTGGAGGAAGGAGAAAAAGTGGGATTGGTAATAAATTGTGGAAAGACAGAAACTATTAATATGAATATGGAGAACCAAATCGATTGTGTAATTGGGAATAATATGTTGAAAAATGTAGAAAATTTTAAATGTCTGGGAACGATTGTATCATCTAATGGATCATTAAACAATGAAATTGAGGAGAGCATTAAACAGGCTTGGCGAGCTGTTGGAATGTTGAAATCTGTTTCGAATAATAATATGTTTTCGGTACATACTAAAGTAAAAATTTACAAGTCCATGGTTAGACCAATTTTAATTTATGGACATTAGTCATGGTACAGTATATTTGCAACAGATCAGAAAGTATTAGGATTTGAGAATAAAATACTGAGAAGGATTCTTGGGGTATAGTGACAATACAGAGCTACAAATGAAAGAGTAAGGGATATTACGAGAATTGAACCAGTTGATGAATATGTGAGACTGTCTCCCTGGAAATGGCTGGGCCTATATATAGAAAAGAAGGCACTTTAATACAAGATGTGCCAGAGTGGACTGCTACAAGAAGAAGAGGCAGAGGTAGGCCGAGGGAGACCTGGTTGAGGCCAATGAAAAGAGAAGCAGGAGAGGAGTGTTGATGGGACCTGATGAAGATGGCAGGAGATAAATATTGGTGGAGAGAGTTCATCGAGGCCCTATGAATCCCGTGGGGTGCTATAGGAAATTATATATATATATAAACTCCGTATACCTTCTTTTTATAACAGAACAGGGGAAGAAAAAACAAATTTAAAAAAAAAACTAAATAATCCATACACCAGATTACTGGCGTCCTCCATTCATAAAAAATCTGTAAAAGTTGGACTTGAACAGCTGTTCGTTGAAGTTTGAGGAGAAACAACTCCGGGGAAGCGAGTTCCAGTGAGATGCAGTCCCAGAAATAAAAGAATTCTGATAGGCAGAAGTTCTGCAATATGGCTGAGTGACGTTCCAGTCATGATAGCTACCAGATGCCCGTGTAGCACGAGGGAAGGCATGGAGAGTTGGCACAATGGACGCAACTTCGTCTGAGCATTTGCCTTAAAAGTATCTATAAAATAATGCAAGGGAGGTAACATTCCTTCTTATTTGTAGAGGAGGTACTTTATTTATTATAGCAGGGTTATTAATAATTCCAACAGCTTTGTTCTGAAATTTGTGTAGTTGTTTTATTGCAACCTCTCCACATCCACTCCACAGGGGTGAACAATATTCTAGCTGAAAGCGCACGTGACTTTTATAAATTATAGCTAACTGCTCGTCAATGAAGAAGTCACGGACTCTGTACAATAATCCAAGTTTCTCTGAAGCGGTTTTAGCAAATGATCTGACATGAGAGGTCCAGCTGAAGGTATTGTTAAGTGAAACACAGAGAATTTCATTAGTTTTGGAGATGGGAATATTAGTAGCTTGAAGGTATTAAACGAATCTGGCAATATCTGTCTATTAGGAAAATGTATATATATTTGGTTTTACTAGCATTAAATGAGACAAGGTTATATTTGTCCCAAGTCACTGATGATGTCGAATGCACACAAAGCAATGATTTGCATCAAAGACAGTACCACAGGCACACTGTTGAGGTAGGTTTTCTATTGGCCACCCATACCTCCAGAATATGGCGTCAATAAATTCTTGTTTGTTAAAGTGGAAGCCATTTGCCTTGTAAGGCAGGGTTGTCAGCTAGTTCGGTGCCCCAGCCTCCGGTGTCATTTAAATTCTTCTACACTGGTCTGATGTAAGATGTTGAGTTATGTGCTGAAGCTGGGCCTTTTATCTTGCTTCTCGCTCTTTGTTTATTTATGTCATATTTTTCTGCCACTGTTGGTCGATTTCACTCGTCTCAGTCTCAGCACAAATCTTCTGTGACAAGGATCAGGTTACCCTAAGTGAATTTCTATGTCCATAGCCTGCCATGGCTGCTTGATTTATAATGCCAAGGCCTCCCTTCCTGGGTGGTAGTGCTAGAAGATCCCTTTCTTCTGGTGTGGGCATGTGTCCATTGATCAGCGATGGGAAGAAGGATTCCCCGACTGCATTCTTCAGTGGTTGTAGCAGCAATTCTATATCAAGGATGGTCCACATCATGAAGGTCCATTTGTGCTTTATACTATATGTTAATGTTGTATATGGTGCATGGGGTTCTGTTTTTGCGTGGTTGGATAGTAAATGTATTTCTTCTACCCATGTCTTTACCTTATCACTCACATATTTGTCTTTGAATTCCTTAGTACCAGTCACTGCACCTAAATGCCGCTGGCCTTCTTTTGTCACTATCACCATTAGTGCTTTTGAAGGATTGCTGTGCATCATGATAGTAGGCTGGTTTCGCCATCAAGATGGCCTTACTTGAATTTCAGAAAAGTAGACTTTACTGATCTATCAGAGGACCTGCCGACCTGTCATTATAATACCCGTGCTAATACCGATGCACCAGTTCTGTATGAGACAGCCCTAACATGTATTCAATATGGACGGTGGGTGTTAGCGACGAAGTGGTGACATGTGGAGGCGTATGGTACACGTAGGAGTGCTACTAGGCCTTGGGAACAGACTGTGAAGCCTATCCCCAGAGTCGGATACAAAAAAAAATTATATATTTCAGGGCCGAGAGATGTTACAAGGTCTCACCATTGCCTCACATTTTCCATCTTGCCAGCAATTGTCAGATCATCTGCATAGGTGACTTGTTTTACATTGGTGTCCTCGTATTTGATCTGTTGTTGCAGCTTTGTCATAACCAAGGCGTACATAGCCATGGCAAAGGAATCAGTCTGGGTAGTTTCTTTCGTGGACTGGATTACACCGACATCTGAAGCAGCTGTCTCTGTAGGTGTTTTCCACATTGGCTTACTGGGCATTTAGTCTTTATATTGTGCATCACTGCCTCTCGGTTGATAGAATTAAATAGGTTTGAGGCATCAGTTAGTAATACTGTATGGCAATCCTCTTCCTCATACATATTCCTTATGGAGTGAACTGCTACCTCACCGCCTGTCTGGTGTCCAGCACACACTTGGAGGTTGCCAAGTGCCTGAGTAACACCATCTTTCACCACCTTCATGATGCGTTTTCCTATAATCCCCCTTAAGATTTCACCTACCCTGATGGGTCTTCATCCAGGAATCTTATCATGTGGGATGCGTCTGCAAGCCGTCAGTGCATCAGTGTTGTTGCACTGACTTGAAACCAGCTTCCTCGCCAGTGAGGCAATGGTCTTACACAAATTTGTTGCTACCTCCCCAAACTTGTTGTTACTGAGGTTTACCCTCCAGAATTTAGCATCCAGGCCTGACGGTCCTGCCCGTCTTTGTGTGTGCATTGCCTTCCTCCACGCCATATCTCCAGTTATCCTGTCATATATGATAGGATTAGATGACATGTAGTTCCCGTCAAGCTTTAACTGGGCACTTGCATGTCTTGCTATCGGGTATTTTTCCATCAGTTGTTGCATTGTTTCTTCCCGTCAGGTCAAGTACTCCGTTTGATGATTCAGCTGGCAAAGATCTAAGCACATTTGAGACCTTCCCATGTCTCATCTTGCTGCCAGAAATCCTTGCCACATCGTTGCTATTCTGGTTTATTCTGTCTGGGTTGTTTATTTTCATATGTAAGAATCTTGCTTCCTCAAGTAGGTTGTCAGTTTCGCCTCTTTTCCATATTTCAACCCACCTCTGGATGGCCTTAGTATTTCCTCTGATGTTTGCTCTTGGTCGGATCCTGTTAAAGAAAAGATGTGGTATCAATGCAAGGGCCTTAAAAGGGAATAAGGCAGTGGGTGAGTTATTGTTGTTATTTGCTATTAGGCGAGTGATATCCTTGATCATGTCAATGTTGTATTGCAACTGGGAGGTTCAAAACGATTACTTGATGTCCAACCAACGATTTCATTATATGTAGTGTTCACCCAGGTTTCTGCATCATCTCTGGGTTTGCTCATCAGGTAAGTAGGGGAGGCGGTGGCTCAATCGGTAAAGAGGTGGCCTACGGTCCTACCGGACCCAAGTTCAATTCCCGGCTGGGGCAGGGAACAGTTTAAGGATTTGAATTGCATGAAATCAGGCTTTACTGATCTACCAGAAGACCCGCCGACATGTCGTAAAAATACCCCCGCTAATACCAATACACCAGTCCTGTATGAGACAGCCCTAGCATGTATTCAATATAGACGGTGGGTGTTAGCGCCGAAGTGGTGACATGTAGAGGTGTCTGGTATGTAGGAGGACTGCTGGGCCTTGATAGCAGGCTGTGAAGCCTATGCCCAGAGTCGGACACATTAAAAAAAAAAAAAAAAAAAACCTTCCCGTCCAGGCCTGTGTGGTTAATCTGCTTCTTCGTTGTTTGTGTAATGATCGTTCTGGGGACGTATATTACCAGGATGATTCCCTCATTCATGCACACCTCCAGAGTGGTCTTCATCTTAAACTTCATTTCTGTCATACACTTCTCCATGATGTTTTTCATCCCAGACTTCAGTAATGTTCACTTCCTCATGGTGAACTCTCCCACTCCACACTTCTATATCCGTCACTTCTTGATGTCCATCCCTTCCCCTCACCTCACCATGGGGTCTTTCACCATCATACATGTCAGTATTGCTATTACTATTACTACGGTACTACCACTACTACTACTACTACTACTACTACTACAACTACTATAGGTACTATTACTACTACTACTACTACTACTACTGCTACTACTACTACTACCACCAATAATAATTATGATAATAATAATAATAATAATAATAATAATAATAATAATGATAATAATAATAGTAATAGTAATAAAAATAAGAAACAAGAGTCGGTGCGTAGGCACAGCAAACTCGTCCCCGGCAGTTACTTTAGTGCTGACATACTGTACAGTATAAACACAACGGGATAGCTAGTCAAATATGTCACATATCAAATTTGAAGTAAATCGGGTGAAAATTTACGAATTTTATGCCCATATGAAATTTGAGGCTCGACCTACCTGACATTGACCCCTCCAACGCCAACTAGGGGGTTGATCCCCATGATGTTATGGGGCATGTGTAGGATGCAGATTTGAAAGATGTACCTTTAAGTTTTGGTTTCATGTGGATGTGACGATTTTGAAAGGAGTTATGGTGAAAAGACGACTTCTTACCCCCCCCTTTTTTTTCTTTTTTACATTTTTGGGGGTTACAGCCTGGGTCTTGGCCCAATTTGGCCCAAAAGTTAATCAGGTGATCAGAAGGTGAAAGCCCATCATCCCTGTAATTTTAGTCAAAATCGCACCAGTAGTTTTCGCGTAAAATTGTTAACAGACTGACAGACAGACAAACAAACAGAGTGAAATCGACACCCATCCCCGAGCCCATCCGGGGCGGGAAAGGGTACTAACTTCTACTACTACTACTACTACTAATAATAATAATAATAATAATAATACAGTAATAATAATTATTAATAATAATAATTAATATAATAATATATTGGTCAGAGCTATTAGAGTTAGGTGTGGCAGGGAGGTTTTGAAAGTGAGTTCGATAAAAGAGAGAAAATGGTAGAGTATCAGGAGAAATTGAAAGATCAGTGGACCGCAGTGAAAGATCAGGAGAATGGCAGTGTGGAGGAATGACAGTTATTTATGAGTGCTGTGGTGGGGCATGCGGAAGAGGTGTGTGGTGTGAGATGAGTGGTTGGTGGTGTAAGAAAGGAAAGTGAATGGTAGTGTGAGGAAGTAAGTATGGCTGTGGCTGAGAAGATACGTGCATATGAGGTGTGGCTGCAGAGGAAGGATGAGGTGTCATATGAGAGGTATCAGGAAAAGAGGAATAGGGCGAGAAGGGCTGTGCGTGATGCTAAAGTGGCAGCAGATGAGAGGTGGGGTAGGCTGTTGACAGAATTTTCAACAGAATGAGAAAATGTTTTGGAAGGAGGTGAGAAGGGTGCGAAAGGGAGAGTCTGGGAAGGAAGAACGAGTAAAAGCTGAGGATGGAAGGATGTTAACTAAGATGGATGCAGTAAGGAAGAATTGGGCAGAGTATTTTGAAAGACTGGTCAATGTAGAGGAGGAAAGAGAGGCTGAGATTGTGGCTAATGGAAGGGTGCAAGGAATAAATGTGTTGGGAGGGTTGAATGATTCTTTGATCACAATGGAGGAAGTGCAGAGACAGTAAAGATGACAACAGGGAAAGCTGCAGGGATGGATGGGTGTGCTATGGAATGCCTGAAAGGTGGTGGAGAGACTATTGTTGACTGGTTAGTAAGATTGTCCAATGTGTGCTTTGTGTAAGGTATGGTGCCAGTTGACTGGACAAATGCTTGTGTGGTCCTGTTGTATAAAGGTAAAGGTGATCAGTATGAATGTACTAGATTTAGGGGTATAAGTCTGTTGAGTGTTGTAGGTATGGTATATGGTGGAGTGTTAATTAAGAGAGTTGGAGAGGGTACAGAGGGAGTGACTGGTGATGAGCAGTGTGGCTTTAGGAGAGGAAGGGGATGCGTGGATCAGGTGTCTTCTGTGAGACAGGTGTGTGAAAAGTATTTAGCGAAAAGTAAGGATGTGTTTTGGGCGTTCATGGATTTAGAGAAAGCGTATGGTAAAATTAATAGGGAGGCTTTGTGGACTGTTTTAAGATTGTATAGACTTGATGGTAGGTTACTAAAAGGAGTGAAAAGTTTTTATGTAAATAGTAGAGCTGGTGTAAGAGTGGAAAATACTGTTCTTAATTGGTTTCCCGTGAGAGTGGGGCTGTGGCAGGGATGTGTGATGTCGCCTTGGTTGTTTAATATTTATATGAATGGTGTTGTAAGGGAGGTGAATGCAAACGTGTTAGGTGGAAGTCTGAGTCTGGTGAGTGTTGATGGTAGAGAATGGAATCTGAAGCAGCTGCTGTTTGTGGATGATAATGAACTGGTGGCTGATTCAGAGGAGAGATTGAGACAGTTGGTAGAGGAGTTTGGAAGGATATGTGAAAGGAGGAAATTGAAGGTAAATGAGAATAAGAGTAAAGTGATGAAGTGTACGAGGGTGGTAGATGGTAGGAGGATGAATATAGTTTTGAATGGTGAGTTGCTTGAGGAAGTAGTGTGTTTTAAGTATTTAGGGTCACATGTTGCAATGGATGGAAGAATAGATGCAGAAGTGAAGTTTAAATGAATGAGGTAGGAAAGGTGCTGGGAGGAATGAAAAAAGTGTTTAGTTGTTGTTCACTTAGAATGGATGTAAGGAGAAGGCTGTATGAGGATGTTGTGGTACCGACTGCATTATATGAGGCTGGAACATGGACTATGGGTGTAGCTGAGAGGAAAAGTTTGAAGGTAATGGAGATGAGGTGTCTGAGAAGTATGTGTGGAGTGACGCGTATGGATCGAGTGAGAAATGAAGTGCGAAGGAGAACTGGAGTCGTGCAGGAGATGGCTGATCGAGTTGAGCAGGGGGTGTTGCAATGGTTTAGGCATATGGAGAGAATAGATGATGAGCGATTGGTGAAAATAGATCTGACGTGAGGGGTGTAAGGCTGAGAGGAAGACCACGAACTGGATGGATGGACAGTGTGAAGAGAGCATTGAATGCGAGAAGGATGTCTGTTGAGCAGGGAAGAGTGGCTGTGTGTGATAGAAATGAATGGAGAGGAATTGTTAATGAATAAATGATGACGCAGCCCTGAGGGGATATTCTCCCGCATTCTGTCTGATCAGCTGATCAGGTCAGGTGCGGGTAAGGGGATGGGTCTGTTATGATATGGCAGGGGTAAACCAGCTCTGTTGTCGGGTCCTGCTGCGGATGTCACTGATTGCACTGCGCAGTTAACGCTCGTGCGGTGTGGTGCGGTGAGGATGTCCCTTCCCCCCCTTTGGGGATAAGATGCGAATAAATGTGTATGAGTGGATGAGTATATTGGGAGTATGTCGTCCTGTCTCGGCTACCTCCCTTTCCTTGGGGGAAGCAGCCTAGGTAAATAGATAGATATAGATAGAATATTACTACAATCAGCACCACCACCACTACAACTACTACTACTACTACTGCTACTACTACTACTGCTACTACTACAACTATTACTACCGCCACAACTACTGAGTTGTCATAGCCTTAGAGTGCTAACACCACACAATACAGGATGGTCCATACATAACCTTCCTCTTCAGCATCTCCCGGTAATATGTGCTGAAGGGAAACCTCAGTATGTGTTATCAGTGTCTATCCTGCATCATCTGTTAAGTTCCTACTCCCACTGCCGCACCCACGCCCACACCAGCAGACTGAGCCGTCCCCACAACACATAAGATAGCACTGACTCTGTTTCTAGGGGAGCAGTATTTATGGACCACCCTAATTAAAGTTTACCTTACAACCAATAGGAGTTAGAGGCCTCAGACATCAGTAATGAGAGAGAGAGAGAGAGAGAGAGACAGACAGACAGACAGACAGACAGACAGACAGACAGACAGAAGAAAAAGAAGAAGAAAAAAGGCAGAAAAGGAGAAGGAGGAAGAAGAAATAAAAAAATAAATTATTGATAATAATAATAATAATAATAATAATAATAATATGATGATGATGATGATGATGATGATGATGATGATGAGGAGGAGGAGGAGGAGGAGGAGGAGAAGGAAGAATAATGATGATGATGAAGCTATTAACCTTAATTTTGATCGGTAAGTAGGACTGAAAGTATAGGATAATAATAACTTTAAACGTTTACATGGCCCAAATTTTCGTCCTTTTCAGGTTGTTTCACGTGGCTCGATGGTAGAAAAAAAGGCTATGCTTCTGCTATACATCTTTTCCATATCAGTTCCCCATGACTGGCATTATATTCTAGGCAAAAATCTATTACTAAAACTCAGCATTCAAAACGGAGAGGCGGCAGTCTTACTTCATGTTTGAGCAGAAATAGTATAGGAGCAGTGCACAAAAATTACTTCCCTAATTTTAAGCTCGTATTTTAACTCTTATTTTAACTTGGCCCTTTTTTTTTCCTTCTGCTCCTTATTTCATGTACCTCAATAGCATATTAACACATCATACAGCCATACATCCTTTTCATAGCACTTTTTCGTGACTTGCATGTTGTTCAAGTGTTAATTTCGTGTTATAACTCAGTAACAATATGCAGAAATGGTATCTCTAAGTCAGGTTAAAGTTAAAAGGATATAGTTGGTATCGAATCTTTAACAATATCCAAATCAAAACATAGGTGGGGTTTAATTCTCTGGGGATTTATCTTGGAAAGATCATATCCCCTCTCTTGTAAGATCTGCGTTAAAAGGATTAGGTGTGCTAAGCCGACATCGTGCCTTCTTTACCCCTGCACAGTTGTTGACTTTATACACGGGTTTTAATCGCCCCTGAGTAGAGTACAACTCTCACGTATATTTGGGGAGACTTCAAACATACAGCTCTTATCAGCAAGGTTGTGTCAAAGGCTTTCGCCTCATTAACTTTTCTCCTCTTATTGGTTCCCTTAAACCTCTGTGACTTCGCCGCACTATTGCATCTTTATCTCTTTTCTATCGCCACTTCAATGGTCACTGTTCCTCTGAACTGTCTGCTTGCATCCCTCAACCATTAAGGTGGACGCGTAGCACCCGTCTATCAACAAACTCTCATCCCTTTTCTGTCCAACTTCCTAATACATGAGTAAACCTTTACTCCCAGCCCTTCATGAATGCAACAGGTCAACTCTGGAACTGTCTTCTTCTGTATATCCTACTGCCTATGACCTCCAATCTTTCAAATGCAGTGCGTCCAGGCTTCTCGAAATGAACGAATCTTCAGTTTGGCTCTGTTTTCTTTCTTTTCTCTTTTTTCTTGGAGGGAACAATTTTGTAGGCATCTCGCCGTTGGTTTCTTCTTCCTTGCATTAAAATAAAATCACTGACTGCGAAGCTGCCAACCCGTAAGCGTCAGGGTACTGGCAGCCGGCGTCACTCAGTTTAGGTGTGTGGGTTGGTAAGTAAAATGGGCACCTAGGGTAAAACCTAAGGGAGGTTATTAATGTAACCTGGATGAAACACTGTCACCGCAATGCAGTGGCCTTGTATCCCAGGATATTGGGTGAAAAAAGCCGTCACAGGCTCAAAGCTCAAAGTTGCAGAGACTAGCAAGGCGCCTCGAGGCGCTGTCCCAATATTTACCTCTATTTAGATTAAAGCACATATACTTGTCTTGGTTTGTCATAACACCTCCGTCTGTTATTAGGCTGCACCATCCTATTTATTTCTTTATACTGAACATTCACTCCTCTCTCTTCCACGACCACTGACATGAAGAGTGAATCTGAGCAGTTGAGATTCTGTTTCTTTGTACCCCCCTTCTCTCTCTCTCTCTCTCTCTCTCTCTCTCTCTCTCTCTCTCTCTCTCTCTCTCTCTCTCTCTCTCATCACACACACACACACAAATATCATTACTTGTACTTGCAAATGGACAATTTTATCCCTTCTCTCTCTCTCTCTCTCTCTCTCTCTCTCTCTCTCTCTCTCTCTCTCTCTCTCTCTCTCTCTCTCTCTCTCTCTCTCTCTCTCTCTCATCACACACACACACACACACAAATATCATTACTTGTACTTGGAAATGAACAATTTTATCCCTTCTCTCTCTCTCTCTCTCTCTCTCTCTCTCTCTCTCTCTCTCTCTCTCTCTCTCCCTCTCTCTCTCTCTCTCTCATCTGCTGGTTCTTATTTATGATCGAGGAGGGAAATAAGAGGCGATGTGAGAGAGGTGTGGAATTGGTGAGTGGATAGAGAGTAATAGGTTGGGATGGTAAGGACATGTACCAAGAATGCACATCGATGGAAAGGAAAAGGAAGCTTGTGAAGACGAGAAGGAGGGCGGTGCTGACAGAGAGAAGACGTAATGTCACATGGAGGAATAGAGTGGGACATTACAGGTGAAAGAGTAGGAAATGAAAGAGGAGTAGCTGAGAGAGTGAGAGACGTGGGCGAGGATTGGGTTGTCTGGTGGAGTTTCTGTCACGGTCATCCCCTGTTCAAGGTTTCCCAGAAGGAAGCAAAATGTCGAAGATGATGATGATGATGATGATGCAGTGGGAAACAGAAACTAAGACTGCCACCGCAGACATGTCAGTTAAAGAATCTGCCAACCACCTCATACCAAGCCATTTCTTTTCTCTTGTATTATATATATATATATATATATATATATATATATATATATATATATATATATATATATATATATTTTTTTTTTTTTTTTTTTTTTTTTTTTCCCGGTAACTTTTTAGAAGTAACCAAAGTGTTTTTTAATGAAAATTTGTTTGTGTTCTAATCCAAAATTGTGTGTTTTAATTAATTCTGACCCTCATTTTATGGGGAAAATCCCCCCTTTGGAAATTTGAGTAAGAATTCCGAAAGTGGGTTTATCCGCCCAAATCAAGATCAAGATTAATTAAAAACACATTATTTTGCATTATACTAACCTAACCTAACCCAACCTAACCTAACTTAACCTAAGCTAACCTAACCCAACCTAAGCTAACCTAACCCAACCTAAGCTAACCCAACCTAACCTAACCCAACCTAACCAAACCCAGCACAACCTAACCTAACCTAACCTGACCTGACCTACCTTTAAGGGTGTAGAATTGTTCCTTTATAATCGGAAACGGTGAATTTGCACTGGATCTTCCCCTTTCCGACTTTTCCTCCACCGGCCGCAGTACCACTGATGTCTACCTTCCCGATCTTTGCAGGGCAAATTACACTCTTTACACTGTACTTCACTTGGCAATTTTTTCTTAGTAGTTCAATAGATGCTTCGTTATTACAGTGGTAGTCCTTGATAATCTGCCAGTAATCCTTGCTACAGATACAAGCTTGGAAATCAACAACACATTCTTCACTACCGGAGGCCATGACTATGACTGACTTTCAAATCTTGGGCGTCCCTACGTCACCCACAAATACTTTAAGGTGATTGGCTGGTTTTACTTACGACTGCTGTGACTGGCTGGTTTCAAAAGTCCCTGTTGCTCGGGAACGCCTGATTGGCTGTTTTTAAAACTCACATACATACGAAAGTACCAGCCGAGCACACTCGAGTCCAGCCGACATAGACCGAGTACACACGCCTGCACCAGCCAATATGGCGCAACATTCATCTGCTACTAGGCGTTAGCCTAACCTGTCACTACATGAATACCCTTACAAAATTCGCTCCCCCAACTCAAACTAGGCCTAAAAGGTAAGTCTTGGTTAGAACAGTTCAGGGACGTAATATAATGAAAATCGGTAAAGTTGGTTACTTCTAAAGTAATACCTATTTTTCATATCGTAATTTACATAAATGGCGTAAATAGGTACGATACAGATTTCATCATAGTATAGGAGCTAACTGCCCTGGAGAGGTCACGGCTACACCTAATGCTTGCTTGAGGCAACGGAAGTTTTGCATCCTTCAAAATCATACAAGTGGCCCCACTGGACGCGGAAGGGTGCGGGCGAGAACTGCTGTGAGCTACTGTGATGCAGACCTACCGCCCACACTAACAAATATTTGATGTGGACGGTGCCTTAATCTGTACACAATGGCGTCTGTTGCATGGGGGCAGTTGTGTGATGATCACTTCAGACTGATAACGTTCTTTGTGTTTTATTCTCCCATAAGGGGCGCAGCCAGGTTTTTGTTAAGGGGGGAAGAAAAGCTGGATATTGAGTCATTGTTTCTGAGATACAGCTGCTAGGGAAGTATTACAACAGTATAGTAGATAAATACCTCGTAGGGCGTATCTCTTCTATTAAGCAGTACAGGAAGCAACCCAGGAAATAATCATTGATACTTGAATGAATAAATAAAAGTATTAAAAGATGAGCAAATTACTACCTTCCCGTTCAGCTCTTGTTAGAAAAGTATAGGGGCCCTGGGCCCTGCCCCCCATTCCCTATCCTTGGTTCAACCAAGTTCTTCTTACCCCAAGACGATTTTTATTTATTTTATTTTTTTTTGTCGACTTAGGATAGGCACCTACCGTATAATCGGTTTGGTTTCATCTGACCGGCCTGGACTACACTCAGTCTGAATACTAAGTCTTGGTTGCATGAAACCAAATGACCTTTAGTTAAGAGGTTGGAATGTATCACTTAAAGTTATTGCTGTTCATTTTACTGTAACTTGGCCTAATTTTTCGTCCTTCTGTAGCCTTTTCAGGTATCTGAGTGCCAGAAAAAAACCATTATGGTCCTACATCCTTTTCATAGCACTTCTTCGTGCCTAGCATCATATGCAAAAGTTAATCTGTTGCCACAACTAGGCATTCAAATAGTTTTAGGCCATGTTAGAGTAAAAATGGTATGGTCAAATCTGCCATCCAAATGACTACGCCTGGCCATCAACTGATCTGGAAAAGGTTAGGGATCTTTGTCAGGTTAGGATTAATGTGGTATATTCGTGATGGGGTAAATATCAATATCTATTTATCTATCTATCTGTTTATAGCCAGACGCCATAATCCTGTAACGGGTGGCCGTTTGTCTTTGAGTTAGTTGCATTACGGGGAGGGGTACTAACCCTCCGCCAACCCACAGCTTGACACATAGGGAACACATATGGTTTGGTTGTACAGTATGGGGCCATCGACGGGCAGAGAGTGCTCAGTGATTACCACCCTACGTCGCAAATGGTTTCCTAACTTATAGGAAACCATTAGACTTGTCAATCAATGTAAAGCCACCTAAAAAAAAAAAAAGTAATAAAATGCGACAGGAAAGATGGAAGAAATGGGAAGAGAGGAGGGCAGAAGCAGAAAAAAATAATTATAAAGGTGAAGGAAGAAGTAGGCAGCGCTGCATCAAGTGAGTGGATGATGGTCGCCACCATCTACCACCAAAATGTCGATATAATATGCATAAATTCAAGTCTTCATTGTCCAGCACGTCACGCCGGGAATCAGCTCTCATTAGCCATCACTTTAATCATACCAACATTTACTTTCAAATCACGAGACTCACAGACATCCACAGGCGCTAATGAGGAACCTACACGTGGTCACGCTGTGTATCCTGGGCGGGGCAGGTACGGCGTCCACATGGAAGCCGAGCCTCCTCATATTTCTTTTCACGTTGCCTTGGGAAAGGAGCCTGGTCTAATCCTGTGAGCCACTGTCTACCACAAGGGATGGTCGATCCCTACACGATGCATGTATTGCACTGTATTTGTAGGACAGCCGCACAGAAGCAGTTGCGTACCTGAGGTCGACTGGTCAGGTCGGCCAGACAGACCTGGGTAAAGCAACTACAACAACAACCATCCAAGAAACTCAGCGCCAGTCTACAAAGGACCTGTTGTTTATTGTATTTCACTAGTATTTTCGTCGTGTTCTAATGTGTTTCACGTACCTCAGTGACAGAATAAGATAAAAATGCGACTCTGCATCCCTTCCATATCACTTTTTCGTGAATAGCGTTGTCTTCTGATGTCTAATCGTTGTTACTACTCAGCATTTAGGCCAAGTTAAAGTGAAGAGATCATAACCAGCAACACACAGAGCACATAGTCAGCCTAGACGATCAGGAAATGGATATTGTAATTGGCCTCAAATATTAAGGTAGTGTAAGGAGTAAACGCGAAAGTTTAGAGGATGAAACTGAACTGTTACGGCAAAGAAGGAAGCTTGCTGGTTCACTGAAAATAGTGTTTGGGAACTGGAAAGTGAGCATGGAAAAGAAAAAGTCGTTGCATGACAGTACTGTGATCCCCAGTCAAACGTTCGGAAGTGAAGCTAGATCCAACTGAAAGGACACAAGTCAAGAATGAGCGGTGGAAATGAATTACGTGAGGGGAACATGTGGAGTTAATGGAGAGAGGGGCAGACACAAGCAAGCAGAGGAGCGCTGTGATGATTAAATGAATGTGACTGAAAGCATTTGGAGAAATACTCTGAGATGGTTTGGCGATGTGGTGAAGGTGGAAAATGAAAGACTGACTTGGAGAGTTGGTGACTGGGAGAGAGAAGGGGTGTGAGCTGGAGAGAGGGCAACCAGTTGTCCGATGACAGGGTGACATGGAGGCGATTCGTTTGTGGCCAACCCTTAAAGGATTAAGGCGTCTTGCGACTGACACATACAGTAGATAGGGTGATAGATTTTTTCGTGGCTTCGAGAGATTTCATAACATCTCATTCTTAGCGATTTATGCTGAACAATACACCTCAGGGGGAGGCGGTGGCTCAATCGGTAGAGAGGTGGCTTGTAGTCCTAACGGACGCGGGTTCAAATCCCGCTGGGGCAGGGAACAGTTTAAGGATTTGAATTTCATAAAAATCAGACTTTACTGATCTATCAGAAGACCCGCCGACATGTCGTAAAAATACCCCCGCTAATACCAATACACCAGTCCTGTATGAGACAGCCCTAGCATGTATTCAGTATGGACGGTGGGTGTTAGCGCCGAAGTGGTGACATTTAGAGGTGTGCGGTACGTAGGATGACTACTGGGCCTGAAGCAGGCTGTGAAGCCTATGTCCAGAAGTCGGACAAAAAAAAAAAAAAAAAAGTATGTATGTTACTGATGTCAGGGTCATGTGTGACAGGAAAAATTTATTGCTGAAGAAGAGGTGCAACCAAGCCTACCATGCCACTTAGAAAACGGTTCATTATTATTATCATTATCATTTGCAGTAGCAGCAACATTATCATCACCCTCACTGCCATCATCATCATCATCAGTAGTAGCAGCAGCAGCAGCAGCAGCAACACCCTCACTGCAATCATCATCATCACTCTCACTGCCATCATCATCAACACCATCATCCTCATCACCATCACTGCCATCAGCAGCAAGATCGCCCTCTCTGCTCTCATCATCATCACCAGGAGCAGCGTCCGGGCCTAGCCGGCGTTAATTTCTTGATGGTGGTGGAGAGGAACGCCTTCATGTGGTGGCACCGTTATTACCATGGCAGATGGTGATGGACGTTTGTATACAGTAAGTGGGTAGAGTCGCTGTGCTTTCATTAGATGGAAGTGGGTCACTCCCATAGCATTAATACACAGCTGCATAAAATTCGATGAGCCTTAGTAAAGTCTCGTTGGTTACTGTTCTCATCAACCCTCCAGTCGTGGCCACACTCGGCCGTCAACTGAGCACAAATGCATCTGTGATCTTTGCCAGGTTAGAGAATAGTGGGGCCGCCTGGTTATATCCGTGCCACCACGTGAGGGCGTCTTTATATAGCAGCAATGATAGTGCCAACCCCTGCACTGGGGCGATATGGCTAAGCATCCCGCCCTCCACCTGCCTATATAAACAAACATCCCTCACCTCTAGTCCTATCCCCCGAAAGGAGGAGGATGGTCTACAAGAAAAGGACAACTTCATCCTGCAGTTCACTGAGGTCTAGATGAGGCTGGGGTTGCAACTACTATTACTACCATGCCACTTCACCATAAGTTAACGAAATTTAATGAGGTTATGATGATGATGATGGTAGTGGTGGCTGGGGAATAGAAGATTAGGATTATGAATAATAATGATGATGAAGACGATGACTGGGAAACACAGGGCAGGATGATGATGATGATGATAATTAAGATCAAGATGATGATGATGATGATGATGATGATCAGGAATATGATAATGATGACGATGACAGTGATGACAATGACGATGATTAAGAAAATGACTAGGATTATGATGATGATACTGATGATGATGATGATGATGATTATGATGATGGTGCTGGTTTTAAGAAAAAGATGATGCTAATGAGGAGAAGGAGGAGGAGGAGGAGACAGATGTTGATGATTATAATAATGATGACGATGACTGGGAAAAACAATTTTTGAAAATGATTATAATGAAAAGTCGGAAAAAAAAGAGATCACTATGATGATGTTGACGATGATAATGACCGAAAAAAGGTCATGATGATGATAATGATGACAAATGGATAAAAGGAAAGAAGAGGTGATGATGATGTTAGTGATGAAAATGATGATGATGATGCGATACAATGGTCATGGTGATGATGATAACTAGGGAGAGAACGGGGTTATGATGATGATGATGATGATGATGATGACTAACGACTTAAGGCTTTTGATATCGCTGATGATAGCCTTATGATGGTAACTGATAAACAGGTCAGGATGATGATGATGATGATTTGGGAAACATGATGGTGATGATGATGATTAGGCTGGTGATGATGTGGGTTGCTGTGGAAACCCATCCCTGTTTCATATCCAAACGCAAATTTCACATCGCCACAAAGCAAAATATCTTAAAACCTAAAAAATGAATTTCGACGATCTGAACGAATTCCTGAAGGGGCTGGGCAAGGGGAAGGCGAAGACCAAATATGAGGAGGGCCATACAAGCACCGAGACCAAGTACGACCCGGCCTCGGGGCTGACCACCAACGTGCGGGTGGTCAACGGCCCCGAGATCGACATCAACGATCCGGTCATTGCCCAGATTGACGTCTTCCCCAGGAGGCGTGGCAGCGACACCAAGCCAGACCCCACCAGCGCCAGGGGGTGGGGCTGGGACCATGACATTAGGGTCAGGTGGAAAGTGTGCAGCCCCTCAGGGGCGGAGGGGGAAAAGGGGGCAGAGGAAGCACCGGACAAGGCCAGGGCGGGCAGAAAGGATAGGAAAAAGAGACAAAACAAGGCTGGGAAAAACGACAGGGTGAAGCAGTCCCCGGTGGCCACTCCCGACCCCACTGACTGCACCACCCTCAGCCCGCCGGCCGTCAGCCCCCATAAGCACGCCTCCCCGCCCACCCCAACCCACGTCCACCCACATCCCGTGTCCAGGGACACACACCCTGTGTCCAGGGACTCACACCCTGTGTTCAGGGACACACACACCGTGTCCATGGACACACACACCGTGTCCAGGGGCGTAAGCCCCTCGTCCAAAGACACACACACCGTGTCCAGGGACACACACCCCTCATCCACACACCCCGTGTCCAGGGACACACACCCCTCATCCACACACCCCGTGTCCAAGGACACACACCCCGTGTCCAAGGACACACACCCCGTGTCCAAGGACACACACCCCGTGTCCAAGGACACACACCCCATGTCCAGGGACACACATCCCGTGTCCAGGGACACACACCCCTCGTCCACAAACCCCGAGTCCAGAGACACACACACCGTGTCCAGGGACTCACACCCTGTGTCCAGGGACACACACGCCGTGTCCACGGACACACACATCGTGTCCAGGGGCGTAATCCCCTCGTCCAAAGACACACATCCCGTGTCCACGAACACACACCCCTCGTCCACACACCCCGTGTCCATGGACACACACACAGTGTCCAAGGACACACACCCCATGTCCTGGGACACACACCCCTCGTCCACACACCCCGTGTCCAGGGACTCACACCCCGTGTCCAGGGACACACACCCTGTGTCCAGGGACTCACACCCGGTGTCCAGGGACACACACCCCATGTCCAGGGACACACACCCTGTGTCCAGGGGTGTAATTCCCTCATCAAAGGACACACACCCTGTGTCCAGGGACGTCCAGGGCATGCAGACTGCCCATGTCACACATGATCAGGGCATCCACATGGAAGTTGTGCATGATCAAGGTATGCCTGTCCTGATCATCCATGGCGTGGTCATCCATGACCACATAGTACATGACCACGGCATGGATGACCATGGGATGCGTGACCAGGGCCCTGGCAACCAGGGCCCACACAACCAGGGCCCTCGCAGCCAGAGCCCTCACAACCAGGGTCCTCGCAACCAGGGCCCTCACAACCAGGGCCCTCGCAACCAGGGCCCTCACAACCAGGGTCCTCGCAGCAAGGGCCCTCACAACCAGGGCCCTCACAGCCAGGGCCCTCACAGCCAGGGCCCTCGCAGCCAGGGCCCTCGCAGCCAGGGTCCACGCAGCCAGGGCCATCGCAGCCAGGGTCCACGCAGCCAGGGCCATCGCAGCCGGGGCCCTCGCAACCGGGGCCCTCGCAACCGGGGCCCACACAGCTAGGGCCCTCACAACCAGGGCCCGCGCAACCAGGACATGCACAACCAGGGCCCTAACAAAAGTAAAGTTACCTGCTGAGTCTTATTTGTCACGATCCAATGGCCAACCCTCCGGGCCACCTCAGATACTCATTTTATGATTTTTCTCAGCTCTGCTCCCCGGTAATCTTCCTTTTGAATTTACTGGAACGCTTTACATATATATATGCCTTACCTATATTCGTTCTCTGTGTCTGATGCTGGCGAGGACCCCTTACGTGGTGGTGTTGTGTATTTTGGGAGAAGCAGCGTTTCTGCAACGTCCATCCAGAAGCCAAACCTCCAAATATTACAGTGCACCTTCCTGAAGGCAACGACTCTTGCCTGATCCTGGGGAGGTGCTGTCTATCACAAGGAGGCGCCAGTTTCCTACATGGTGTATGTATTGTTCTATACGTACATGACGTCTCCGCAGAGGCAGTTTCTAACCTGTGGTCGTGCCACGTGGGCTATACTGTTGTTGAAGCTTCTAGAACACTGTATGTCTGTGTGTATGTACTGCTTCCGATGCATGTCAAGCATTCCTTCCCTTGTTCGATTCTTGCTGACACACTTCCTATATCACCCCCTGGCTTGGTGCTTCTGTCTGTCTATCTATCTATCTATCTGTGAGTTGTATTATTATAAAATTATGGAGTCCTGACATAATTATGTTTACCCTTAGCAGCAGATTACCAGAAATATGAACGAATTAACTGGCAGTAGTAATAGTAGTAGTAGTAGTAGTAGTAGTATCAATATTAGCAGCAGTTGTAGCAGTAACAGTAGCAGGCGAAGCAGCTGTAGTCACAGTAGGAGTAGCAGTGGTAGTAGCATAATAGTGGTAGTAGTAGTAATAGTAGTAGTAGTAGCAGTTGTTGTAGTAGCAGCAGTAGTAGTAGCAGTAGCATTAACAGTAGTAGTAGTAACAATAACAATAGCAGGATTAGCGGTGGTAGTAGCAGTAGTTAGTATCAACAGTAGTAGTAGTAGTAGCAATAATAGTAGTAGCAGCAGTAGTAGTAGGAGTAATTTGTAGTAGTAGTAGTAGTAGTAGTAGGAGAAGGGGGAGGAGGAGTAGGCATAGCAGCAGCAGCAGATAACGGTAGCAGTGGCAGCGGCACCGGTGGTGATGGCAAGGGGTGGTCTGCGGCAGCGGGGGCAGTGGCAACGCAACGGATGGAGGGAGGCCAGTGGCAGTGGAGGTTGTGGTGGCAGCTGCAGCGTCAGTAGCGACAGGCAGCGGCAGTGGCAGTAGCATCAGCAGCGGCGTTGGCAGCAGCAACAGCAGAGGGGGTGACAGTGGCAGCAGCAATGGCAGCAATAACAGCAGCGGCAGCAGCAGGTGCCTATGGCAATGGCAGTGTCAGCTGAGGAGGGTTGTCAAATGGTGGGTGACAGAGCTACTTGGAGGCGTTTTGTCTGCGGCCACCCTTTGCGGGATTATGGCGTCGGGCTATAGATAGATAGATAGATAGATAGTGTTTCCTTATTTCGTCATATGACTTTTATTAGCAACTTCAGGTAATTTTACTCAGCTTCGGCATCATCATGGTCCCTCACTATTGCCTGTGGTGCTGATGAGGAGAATATACGTCTCGGTGCTGTGTACCTGGGACGGTGCCAAGCAGCTGTGCACTCATCCTGTAGCCAAACCTCCTCATATATTACCGTACCTCGCCGTGGGAGAGACCCTGGTTTGACCCTGGTATGGCGCTGTCTGCCACATGGGGGCAAACCATTCCTATATTGTGTATATAATTAGTGAGTCAATACTTTATACAATAAACCCATCTGTAGGATAGGGCAGTTGATTACCTGTGGCCGACGGGTCTGCTCGGCCAATGTGTCCAGGCATCTCGAAATGACTGAATTTTGAATTTGGCTCTCTGTTATCTTGTTTATGTTTTTCTCCTTGGAGGGAGCAATTTGTTTGCCCCTGACCTTTGATTCCTTCTTCCTTGCGTAAAAAAAAAAAAAAAAAAAAAAAAACAGGAATAAACAACAACAGCTATGACTTGTCTATCCGTCTGATTGTCTCTGATTCTCTCTTTTCTCTAACTTGGCCGAATAATTGCCATCCATCCATCTTGAATCCAGCTCTGTAACAGTAATACCAGATAATGATGCTAGTCATAAAAAAGTGTCTTGGAAAGGATGTAGAAACGCAACATTGTATTTTTCTCCCACTAAGTTACGTAAAATGTGCTGTAAAAGGACCAAAATCTGTGCCAGTTTAATGTGACGGATCTATAGTATCTCTGCAAATGTAATTATACCAATTTGGCGTAATGACTGGGGACCATAAGAGGAACTCGTGATTTTGTGAGGTCAAGGTCAAAAGGAAGACGATACTGATTTGGTGGAGAGAGAGAGAGAGAGAGAGAGAGAGAGAGAGAGAGAGAGAGAGAGAATAAGTGATGTGGAAGGGAAGACCACAAAGAGAAAGTTTTGTTCCCTCTAATACAGGATGGTTCATAAATAAAGCCCCACCAGAAACTCACCTGGCGGTATCTTCTGTGCTGTGGGGACGGCTCAGTGTGCTGGTGTGGGTGTGGGTATGGCAGTGGGAGGAGGAAATGAATAAACGATGCAAGATAGACATTGACAACAGTGCCTAGTCTGCTGGTGTGGGTGCTGGCTGTGGGAGGAGATGAAAAAATGATCCATAATAAACATTGATTAGTGTTCAGTCTGCTGGTGTGGGTATGGCAGTGGGAGGAGGAAATGAATAAATGATGCAGTATAGACATTGACAACAGTGCCCAGTCTGCTGGTGTGGGTACGGCAATGGGAGGAGGAAATGAATAAATGATGCAGGATAAACTCTGATAAAAGTGCTCAGTCTGCTAGTGTGTGCGTGGTTGTATATGAAGCACTCTTTAAAACGTATTCTGCATCATTTACTTATTTTCTACTCCACAGCCACACCCACACCAACAGACTGAGCCGTGTTATCAATATCCACTCTGCGTCATTGATTCAGTTTCTTCTCCCATTGCCACACCAACACCCACGCCAGCAGACTGAGCCGTCCCCGCAACTCATGAGCGTCTGCTGTTTGACTTTCTAGTGGAGATCTATTTTTGGATTACCTGTGCTTATTTACCCTTGTTGACACCGGACGATGTTATACAGATTAGGTAATGCTTAGGTTATCCTCCCCCCCCCCATTCAAGATGCTTAGATGGCAATTTTACACCTAGTTAGAGAGTCGAGTTCAGTGTGTGTGTGTGTGTGTGTGTGTGTGTGTGTGTGTGTGTGTGTGTGTGTGTGTGATGGTTTAAACCTCAAGGTGTTTTATCACTTTTCTGTGATGCTGGAGAGGGACGCCGTCACGTGGTGGCACCAATACCTCTGGATGGCTTTTTTGCCTAAGTATACAAACATCCCTCGGTTACGATGAAAAGTAATCAGCAGTAGACCTGTTCGACCTTTGAGGTTGTGTTGCAGGATAGGTAATAACTAAAGTAACTATTCTGTCTCTCAGAGACAAGGACAGGAAAGAGGAATGCTCTCCCCACCCACCAAATTCTCCAGCTGAAGTCGGTAGGAAATAGTGAGAATGAACACCATGCAGCATAGAAGGAATGGATAAAAGGAAACCATACACAGTGCTATTTTAACCTGCAAGAGAAACACATCTAGTCAACTTAAGGAACATATTGTTGTTGTTCTATGGTTTCTGGTACGCCCTTCATCAAGGCATCTGAATTTATAAATGTATTATTCGGAAGGTAACGTGCTTAGCTGAAAATTACAAGGCAAGTGTTTATCCAAGCGGTTTCTAAATGTTGGTACTGTAATGTAGTTAACCACATACCGGGCAACTTGTTCCATATATAGTATTAACAGTCCTACTGAGGAAGTGCTTATCTTCTTGTCAGTAGAAACACATGCCAACGATGTTATGACCACTGCCTGAAGTATATTTCGACCGATCTACTGTGAAGTACTTTTCGACAGCCATATTCTCATGGTCTCTGAAGATTTTGTATGCTCAGTTATATCCCCCGTAGTCTGCACTTATTTAAGACAAACAGTTTTAACTCTTCCCATCGTTCCTTATGTGGTTTATTTCTAAATCTAGGCATTATTTTTTGTCACCGTTCGATATACCCTCTCAAGTTTCTCCACATCTTTCTTTATATTAAGCTGACAAGAACTGAATACAATACTCAAAGTGTGGGCGTACTAGGGGAATATAAGGGGTGAAGGCGATATTTTTCTAATTATATTCGATTGCTCTACCTATGATTCCAATTAGTCTTATTTTTATTTATTTTTTTTAAACAGCATATGTACACTGCTTGCTTGGTTTCAAGTCTATTATTATTATAACACTTATACTCCAAAAGGAGGGCAGTGGGCTGTAGAAGGGCAGTTTCAGCCTGCGGTTCACTGGGTTTACTTTCACAACACCCTGGTGCAACACCACATGGAACACCACGAAAATCAACAATAAAAAAAACAACAACAACAGTTACAACAACAACATCTACAATCATTACGACTGTTACTACGACTACTACTACTCTACCACCAAAACCTTGTATCAAGGTATTTCAATGCAATAACTTGCCTGAGCTAGGTGGGGTGGTCTGGAGATGGTGGTGATATGATTAGAAATGCATCACCGGATATAAGGAGTTAAGAGAGCACCACTAGTTTTATTAGTAATAAATTATAAATGTATATATATATATTTTAATATACATATAGATAGATAGATAGATATAACCTTGAATCATGTAATTAAAATCTAATGAAATTAGGCACTTGGCCATAATCCCTACATGTCCTTAAAAAATGAGGTCCCTTTCCACCTTCTTGACCTTGAATGCTGTCTTCTATAGGAGCATTCAAGGTCAAGAGGGTGGAAAGGGACCTCATTTTATATATACAGTAATCCCTCTACTTTCTGGACGCCCACTTTCCGGACATCCCCACTTACTAGACATAATCGTCCCGGGATCCAATTTTCCCAAAATGGTCCGAAAACCAAAAAAAAATCGAAAAAAAAAAAAATTCACGCCCGTAATTTGAACTTGGCACAAGCAGCGCAGGACAGCTTTGTTGTGGTGTGTCATTCCTCCAACTTCCGCTAGAGCCCCCCTGCATCCTCCCCACTTTCCGCCTGTCTCTTGTCATGAGTGAATGCTCGTCGTCATGGCTGCCCATGTGCTCGCTCTTGTGGTGGTGCCTTACCTGCTGCAGGCACTCCTGCTGCTCTCGTACCTCTCCTTCGTGTGTGTGATGTTGGCCCCGCCGCCTGAGAAGAGGAAGAGAGCGGTTCTGACTCTGGAGAAGAAGCAGGAGATATTGGAGAAAGTAGATGCGGGATGGTCTTCGTAATGCATCCTCAGTGAGTTCAGCCTGGCCTGATCTACTTTGTTTGATATTAAGAGATCCCGAAACAAACTCATGCAGTACATGGCTGACTTCTCATCGAAAAGCAAACGCAATGTGGAGAGGAAGATGATGTTTACTCGCAAGTTTGCTGAAGTCGAATGCTCCACGTTGATTTGTTATCGAGAGCAACGTGCTGCTGGTGTGATGGTACGTGATACGCAGCTGAAGGCTGCTGCTGAGAAGTTCGCAAGGCTTCACAATGCAGTAGACTTCAAGGCATCCGAAGGTTGGCTCTTCGCGTTCAAGTTACGACATGGCCTTACCAACCGTAAGTCTCATGGCGAAGCTTTGGACGCCAACGAGGATGGAGTAGAGGAGTTTCAGCACAAGGTGAAGGGCTTGATCGATAGGGAGGGCCTCACTCTCGGTCAAGTCTACAATGCTGACGAAACTGGTTTATTCTATCGCTCTTTGCCAATGAACACTCTAGCCGAGGAGATGGAGAAGCATGTACCTGGCTGCAAGCTCTCCATGCAACGGATATCTGCTTTGTGTTGTGCCAATGCTAACGGCATGCACCAGCTTAAGCCCATTATTGTTGGCCGTGCAAAGCAGCCTCGGTGATGGATGTCCTCCCTGTCGTCTGGTACCATTCCTTGAAGGCATGGTTCACAGCCCAGATCTACAAAGACTGGTTCCACCGCCATTTCATCAAGGAGGTCATACATTACCAGACGGAGAAACTGGGAATCCCACGCGACCAGGTAAAGGCCCTCCTTCTCCTCGACAATGCACCTGCCCACCCGTGCGACAAGGACTTGGTGGCTGAGAATGGCCGCATTAGGTGAATGTTTCTGCCACCTGATACTACTGCTCTCATCCAACCAATGGACCAAGGAGCGATCGTGGCAATGAAGCGCCTATACCGACAGACGTTCCTGGACGAGGTGATGGTTGTTCTCGAGGACGAGGACGAGCGCAGGGAGGGACGGGACACGCGAGGCCAGTGGACTTTGGAAAACCTTCGCCGCTACAGCATCAAGTCTGCCACTTACAACTGGGCCAGTGCATGGAAGGAAATCCCTGTCAAGACTCTAGAAAATGGTTGGTCTCGTCTGCTTCTCAGAACGGATGTGGAGTACGATTTCCTAAGTTTCAACGTGGATGACTTCCATGCACGTCTACGTGCGCACGGCGACGATGTTGATGTGGACGAAGTGCGTGAGTGGTTGGATGATGATGAGGGCGATCCTGGGTATCAGATCCTGTCTGATGTTGAGATTGCATCTTTAGTTGCAGGTGTCAGTACCCAGCTTGAAGATTCCGACAAGGACGGCGACGATGATGCGGACTCCTTTCAGCATGACACAACTCCAGCCATCCCCAAGCTGAGTGCACTCCGGGAACACCTAGAGTTCGTTCTGGACTACCTGGAACACCTGGACTGTGACAGGGAGATGGGGCCCTTGGGACTTGTGGAGGAAGTGCGTGCTTTCAGGCAGCGCATCATTAATCGTCAGAATCGTCGTTCTTTGCATCAATCAACGATTGACAGCTTTTTCAGACCCATGACCCCCGCTGTGCCCAGCCCTGGCTCCACTCCGTTGCCTCCCCAAGACAGGCCCTCATGCTCCGAGCCAAAGCCCAGCACATCAGCCACAGTGGAGTCACCGCTCGACGTGAGTTTGCGTCTATCTTTTGAGTCATCTGCAATGGGTATGCCATCACCATGACCCAGCGACGCACCCCTAGGTCACCTCCCAGCGATACTCTCAGATTCTGACAGTGATTAAACTGCAAGAACTTCGCCACTAGACCACACGGGAATTTATTGTTGTGCAGTGAAAGAAAAACAGTGCATACAGTATTGTTAAGAAATTAGAAATTTTAGTGAAAAGACAAACAATTTTTGGACAAAATTTAACGTAAATAAACTTGTGATTTGTTTTGAAATTGGTTTTATGAGTGGAAAGACTTAAAGTGCAGAGTGCAACACTTATTAAGTTACAATGGAGCGTAAGTAAGACAAGAGTGAGCAGTGTGAAGATAATGGACTTCTGAGTGCAAATGACTAAGTTCAGTGCAAGACTTCATGAACAGTGTACTGCAAGTGCTTCAGGAAATCCTTCTTACTGTCAGAGTCTGAGAGGAGGTGGTTATTCATCGAGATGGCCATGGACTTGCTGTAAGTAGGCAGAGTGTTTCATACTGTACTGTACTGTATTTTCCATACTATGCTTACCTCAAACACCTCATTTCACTCTTTTATGTCCCTTATTGGTGTGAATATGTAGTGTCTTAAGTGCTATGCATGTGCAGTAGGGAGGTGTTTTTCTGAGTTAGGCTAGGTTAGGGTCCATAACTAACCAGTCCAGGAGCCAGTGACTTGTAAGTACCCAGAATGTTCAATATTGTATAAACCTGCCTCAAAAACCTCATTTTATGGTTCTTTTGCATTTATTTCAGTCTTTTATGTCCCTTATTGGTGTGATTTGGGTCTTAAATAGGTGCTATGCATGTCCAGAGGGAGTTGTTTAGGTGTTTTTCTGAGTTAAGGTCCATAAGTACAAGTCCAGGAGGCTATTGCCCACCTTCCGGACAGGATCACTTTCCGGACATGCCTTTGGCTCTGTTACGTCGGATAGTGGAGGGATTACTATATATATATATATATATATATATATATATATATATATATATATATATATATATATATATATATATATATAATTTGCTATATTTTCATTAAATTTGTTTTTAATTTTGTATTAAAATGTGATGTGATGAAAATAATCTAAATATATTCATTTTCTGTGTTAACTGTAATTAATTACTACTCAGAATTAAAACAACTGTTCACAACTTTAATATTGTAGACCTGTATTATGGGAGAAGAAAAGACCACGTACACTATATTCATGAGAGGCTTCAATGCAAAAGTTGGGAAATCAAGAAATAGAGGAACATTTATGGGAAAATTTGGAATGGGTGAAAGGAATGAAACGGGAGAAATGCTGGTAAATTTTGCTGAGATGTATAACATGAGAATAATGAACACATTCTTTCACAAAAGAACAGGGAGAAAGTGGCCCTGGAGATACCCATATGGAGAAAAAAAAGAAAAGAATGATATCGACTTCATTATAGCAGATAAGAATAACACGATCACAAATGTCAGTTATCAACAAAGTAAATATAGAAAGAGACCACAGAATGGTGGGTTGCACAGCCATATTCAAATTCAGAAGTGAAAGAAAGAAGATGATTAAAGATAAAAAGATATGCCCAATAAAAGTAAACGAAAACAGAGCAGCCTTTCTGTTGGAAACAATGAACAGATTTCAGGCTCTAAGTGATGAAGAATTTGAATCTGATGAGCTGAATAACAGATTAACAAAAGTGCTAAGAGAGTCAGCGGAAGCAGTAGGAAAACCTAATACAACCAAAGCCACGAAGTAGCCTGTTCAGAAAAGACACTCGGCCTTATGAAAAAAAGAAAAAAAGAAATGAAAGTAAAAACAAAGATGAAATAGAACGAGCGGACTTTAATATGCATATTAACAAGAGACAAAGAGAAGAAAAAAGAAAGAGAAACATTGGTCAGATCAAAGAAACCATCCAAAAAGTATAAAGTCTGAAACAGGTCCGAAGTAAAATGGCACTAGGAAAGCAACAAATGACATCACTGAAAGACAAAAACGGTTAAGTCATTAAATGCAGAGATACAATGGTGAAGAGAGCTGAAATTTACAAAGAACTGTATGCACCAAAGACAATAGTGCGAATGGCAAACTCTCAACTGACACAAGTGAAATACCTGAGGTAACACCAGACGAAGTAAATGTTTCTCTTAAAACTATGATAATAGGGAAGGCTCCAGGAGAAGATGGAATAGTAGCAGATTTACTGATGGAAGCAGGAGTAGAAGTATAAAACAGGCTTGCTCACTTACTTACTCAAAGTATAAAAAAGAAAAAAAATTCCCAAAATATTTTGCAATGCAATAGTTATTTTTCTATAAAAAAAAAAAAAAAAAAAAGGTGACTCATAAGATCTTAATAGCTATTGACCCATTAGCTCATTATCAGTCATATACAAACTCTTCACTAAAGTCCTTACAATGCGAATAACAACAAGTTTGGAGGATAACCAAACTCGTGAACAGGCAGGCTTCCGAAGTGGGTATTCGACTACTTATCATGTACACACAATGAATCAGCTGATTGATAAAACTACAGAATATAATAAACTACCGTGCTTAGGTTTTGTTGATTACGAAAAGGCTCTCGCCTTAGTGGAGCACATAACAGTTATAAATTCATTGCGAGAACAAGGAGTGAATAAGAACATTGTAAAACTGCTCGAAAGCATATATAAAGAGGGAACTGCTACAGTTAAATTACATAGGGGCCCGGAAGAAAAATTAATATTGGGAAGGGCGTGCGTCAGGGTGATAGAATTTCATCAAAATTATTTACAGCATGCATAGAAAGTATTTTCAGAAAGCTTGACTGGGAATACAAAGGAGTGAACATAGATGGAAAAAAGCTAAACCATTTAAGATTTGCAGATGACATTGTCCTAATCTCAGAAACAACAGAGGCATTGCAAAAAATGTTAAATGACATGAACAGAGAAAGAATGTGGCGCTAAAGATAAACCGGAGTAAAACTAATGTTTAATCCACAAACTGTATGCACAATACATACTACACTTAATTTTCCAAAATTCAAACAACAAATCATGGCATCTCAATACATAGCCTCGGAGTCCCCAGAGAGGGGGGGGAACCACAAATGCCCCCATCATCCGCTCTTCTCCCGGTGACGACTCAACGAGATGCCTGGAACCACTCTCTGACTCACTTCCTCATTTCTGCAGCATTCGCGGCCTTTCCTCTAATTTTCGCTCTGATGAGCACCACCTCTTCTCCTCTAAACCTCACCTTCTTTTCCTAACTGAGAGTCAGATGTCTGAGGCAACTGACAGCAAACCCTTTTCTGTATCCTCCTACTTTCTCAATACTCATTTCCAAGCCAAAGGTGGCTGTTGTGGAGTCAAAGGCTTTTCGTCTCATTAACTCTCCTCTTACTGACTCCCTGCAACCTCTTTCTCTTCACCGCACTGTTGCATCTTTATCGTTTTTCTATCACTACTTCAATGGTCACTGCTCCTCTGAACCGTCTGTTTGCATCCCCCCACCTCTACAATGAGCGCTTAGCACCCGTCTAGTAGCAAACTCTCATCCCTTTTCTGTTCAGCTCTCTAATGTAAGAGTTAACCGTTACTCCCAGTCCTTCATTTATGCAACAGGTCAGCTTTGGAACTGTCTCCCTCTGTCTGTATTTCCTGCTAGCTATGATCTCCAGTCTTTCAAACGCAGTGTGTCCAGGCATCTCGAAATGATCGGATCTTGAATTTGGCTCCCTCTTGTATTTGTTTTTTTCTTGGAAGGATCAGTTTGCGTGCGTATGGCCTTTGGTTCCTTCTTCTAACATAAGAAGAAAAAACAAAAATACACCAAAGAACGCCATCAGAATGGGCGTAGATATTCTTGAAGAAATCGAGGAGTACAATTACTTGTGGCAAATACCAAAATTAACGAAAGATCATGATAGCGAAATCAAAAGACGCGTTACAGTTGGATGGAAAGCTTGTGGTAAACACAGAGACATTATGAAAAGAAGCTTGCCAGTTTGTATGAAACGAAAAGTATTTAACGAATGTACAATTACAGATATGACGTGTCGTTGTGAGACCAGGAAACTGAAAAAATTGGTGGAAAACAAATTAATCCGTTCTCAGGGAGCAATGGAAAGGTCAATGTTGGGAATATCTTTAGGAGACAGGAAAAGATCAACTTGGGTAAGATAGCAGACTAAAGTAAAAGATATAGAAGTTATAAAAGAACAGAAATGGAAATGGGCAGGCCATGCTGCAAGAATGAAGGATAACCGATGGAGCAAGAGGCTGAATTACTGGACACCAAGAGATCGAAAGCGTAGCTGAAAAAAGGCCAGACAGAAGATGGAGAGATGAGGTAGAGAAATTTGCTGGGAAAACGTAGCAAAAATTGGCTTAGTCATGGAATTCGTGGGGAAGGTTGGGGGAGGCCTTTGTTCAGCAGTGGACTTGGGTGATGATGATGATGATGATGGTGATGACGATGATATATATATATATATAGATAGATAGATAGATAGATATAGATATAGATATAGATATAGATAGATAGATATAGATAGATAGATAGAAAGATATATACAGATAAATAGATAGATAGAAAAATAGAGAGAGAGAGAGAGAGAGAGAGAGAGATGTAGATATAGATAGATCGACAGATAAACATATATATATATATATATATATATATATATATATATATATATATATATATATATATATATATTAATAATATAATGCTGATAAGTACCACCATCACCACTACTACTACTACTGCTATTCCTACTACTACTACTTCTACTGCTACTAGTACGATAGGTCTTTGGCAAGAATTCCCTAAGGTGAATAAAATAAAGTAGATGTATATACTATTTCTTCCTATGCATTCAGAGATAACATGGAGACTGCATACCCAATCCTGCAATATGTTGCCGATTGCGTTGAAATCCATGTACTCATTCTCACCTTTTTCTGATCGTTTTTATTTTTTTACTTTTTTATTTTTTATTTTTGGGAGGGGGCCTGACCCTCTAAGAATTACTGGGAGGGTCACACTCCTCAAATATCGCATCACAGGTGAGAGTCCATTGCACTACATGTACTAAGATATCAAAGTCATATCTGCAATCCTTCCACAGAGTCTTTGAGTTTCTAATTTCATAATGAGGCTGACCCCCCTAAATATCATGGTTGGAAAACTGTACATAGCGGAAGACCTTCCCAGCAACGAAACGAACTCAACTGGGAATTGTCATTAAAATTTTCTCTATTTTTTTTTTTCCACATCGCGTTATTTTTTTTATTCCACATCGCTCATTGTACAACAGGTATTAAGCTACTCAGGCCATATCTACCTTCTTTTCACTATTTCTAAGAATTTCTAAGTACGAGAAGGAAGCTGACCCCCCTGATAGTCAGGGGTGGAGAACTGTATAAAGTTCAAAATCTTTCCAGTAACCAAACGAACTCACTGGGAAGTTTTATTCCAGTATTTCCCTCATTTATGATTGTTTTTATTTGTGAGAGGGAGCTGACCTCCAAAGACTCACTGGGGGGGTCACTCTCTCCAAATATCGCATTGCGATTGAGTGTCTTTTGTACACCAGGTTTTAAAGTAACAAAATCATACCTGCCTCCTTCTACAATTTTGTATTCTTGATAAGATTTGAAGGGGGGATGACCAGGCTAAAAATGATTTTTTTTTTTTTTTTTTTTTTTGTAGTGCAGGACATTATCAAATACCAGCCGAAATGACCTGAGAGGTTTCTCTGATATCCATCTGCTCGCTTTTCCTTATACAGTATCTAATCATTTTTATTTTTGGGAGGGTGATGACCCCCCCCAAGAATTATAAGGGGGTCACGCTCCCCAAATACTGCATTACGGATAGGAGTCCTTTGTACAACACATACTGCAAGATCAAAGCCATATCTGTTTCCTCTCATTACTCCTGAGAAATTTAAATTTGGCTGACGGGGCTGACCCCCACTAAAAATCACGACTGGAAATTTGTATATAGTGGAAGACCTTTTCTGGAACACGATAAACTTACCTGGGAAGTTTCATTCAGATCCATCAAATAGCCTAGGAGGAGTTAAAGTACACACACACACACACACACACACACACATCAAGGGGGAGGCGGTGGCTCAATCGGTAGAGAGTTGGCCTGCAGTCCTGACGGACCCGGGTTCAAATCCCGCTGATGCAGGGAACAGTTTAAGGATTTGAATTTCATAAAACCAAACTTTACTGATCTACCAGAAGACCCGCCGACATGTCGTAAAAATACCCCCGCTAATACCAATACATCAGTCCTATATGAGAGAGCCCTAGCATGTATTCAGTATGGACGATGGGTGTTAGCGCCGAAGTGGTGACATGTAGAGGTGTGCGGTACGTAGGAGGACTACTGGGCCTTGAAATCAGGCTGTGAAGCCTATGCCCAGAGTCGGTCACATAAAAAAAAAAAAAAAAGTGATCCTGACCTACCCGGTGAATTACACACACACACACACACACACATCAAGTGATCCTGCCCGACCCGGTGAATTACACACACACACACACACACACACACAGCCTGAGTACAACTCTACGGCATTGGGCGCATTGCAGAAAAAGCCATCCTGCTGAGCAGGACTGATAATCTGCAAGTAGCAAGAAAATAAAATATATAATACTCTATCGGAATGAAGCAATTAAGTTGTGTGAATCCTGTCCAATCGAGAAAAAAAAAGTTTCGGAATATTTTCACAGTTTACATTCTAAGATAACAGATGAAATATTGAAAAATAATCTACAGAAACTCTCCATGCATAAGTATGCCTGCTATTGGTGATGGTGTTGTTGCTTAACACAGCTCTGTCTGGCAAGAGGTATTCCATTTGAAATTAACGCATCGCAATATGTTACGGCATTTACACGTGATACATTTTTTTTTAATCCAACAGAAATGTCTGGAAACTTTGCATGCATATAAAGAGGACTTGTGCCCTAGTGATATCTGCAGAAATTCTCTTACTCTTTCAGGTGAAAACTACGCCATCCGTGAGAATTAAATTAATATATCTGGCTCCTACATCACTGTCACTCACGGCTCCACCAGGATAATGCACTGAGTCTCAGGGCACACGGCATGACATATGACTCCAAGGCACAGAAGCCTGGGTAGAAAAAATATTAATGAAATTAAAGCGATTTATGAGCGCTAGTAAATAATGGGGTGGGGTGGATTGTGTTGGATTTATTGTTTTCTTCACAATTATATATTTACGCCAGTCTGTATAAAGTATACTGTAGGAACAAATTTTTTTCTCGTTCGAAAGGTGATTAAAAAATGTAATTTTCCGATGTGACTAGCTACGATACAAGAAACGTTAAGTAATGCGACAGCGATGTATGTCAGACGGATAATATTATAATGATCGAGTTGATGTGTGGCATAGTTTGCATGTCACTGGTAAAAACATCCAGGTTGGAAATATACCCTTCCTAACATTCTCTCTCTCTCTCTCTCTCTCTCTCTCTCTCTCTCTCTCTCTCTCTCTCTCTCTCTTTCTGTACAGAGACATGAAACTCCACGGAAGCGTCCCATCGCATTTTCCGCGTAATGTAATATATGGAATGTTATCGAAGAAAACTAAAACATTTTAAGGTATGTATGAGTTGTATTAACACCTTTAAAGATGAATATATATATTGTTACATAGCCTATGATTTCATCATCCTTTGTGTAATTTTAACGCACAGTTGCTGCATGTTTGATCACGAGCCTGTTCTGCCTCAGTCCCCCCCTTCTACCGTTATAGTAGAGTAAGTCGACATCTCTGTTATACTTTGCGGGATTGTCATCTCTTTGTCCCCATGGCTTCATTTGCGCGTCCTCATTACAAGTTGTATCAAGCTCTCCTGGCCCCTATATAATGAGCTCAGTCTCTGCATCATTGCCACTTAGATCTGCTCCTCACTTTGTTCACATCTCTGTCCTCCCCTGTACAGATATTATTATTGTGAGTGCTCAAGAAATCTCCAAACATCTAGCAGCTGTGTGTAATTTGAGTATAACTGTTATTGCATTTTTTTTTGTACTGTATAGCATAAGTTTAATTTGTAGGCCTAGTGAAGTTTTTGTAATTCATGTAGGGATCTTTATGTCAGTCATTTTTTATAATAGTTTGTATTTGTAATAATTTACCTGGCATTCACTGAGTATTATCTGGTATCTCATTTTATCAGGGCTGACTTAGATAAATTTACTCTTGCTAATTTCGTGTTAATAGAGGCTATTGCAGTTAACCATATATTTAACCTGTTTATTTGCCATTACATTATCCTTATGAGTTCTGAATGTTTTGTTGTTATTTTGAGCATTAAACTTTAACTTGTAATTTTACCTAACTCTTTTGTTTTGAACCTGGAACTTTACGGGACAGTAGTGATTTTTAGCATTCTCACTTAAAGTGTACGTTATCTTTCTCTGTTCCGTAACATAAATTTGGCGACCTCATATCAGGATATTCAGGATATTATCATAAGGATATTGTTTGATATTTTGTGACTGTGATATATTCATGATGGCTACTATTTCTACACTTGATGAAGCCAAAGATTTTTTGTCAAATGTGCAAACAGTGTGTGATATAGAAAACAGAACAAAGAATGAACTTAAGCTTGTTGCTCAACAATTGGGAATTGCAGTTCACTCTCATCATTCTAAAGATCAAATTGTTGGCATGATTAATAAAAGCTTGTTTAATGTAACTCCTCCAAATGAGCAAACGCAGATTGAATTAGCTAAGTTACAGCTAGCCCTGCAGGAGGCTCGTGTGAAGGAAGCTGAATTTCAAGCACGTGCTAAGGAGGCTGAGTCTCAGGCTAAGGAGGCGGAATCTCAGGCTCGTATTGAAGAGGCACAGGTACAGGCTCAGGCACAAATTGAACTTGCCAGGATTCAGGCAGACCATGAGTATCGCATGAAACAAGGTGGAACTGGATCATCTAGCTCTGATGATTTTGATGTGGCTAAAAATGTTAAACTTGTCCCTCCTTTTAATGAATCTGATTTAACAAAGTATTTTCAGTTGTTTGAGAGGGTAGCTACAGGTTTTAATTGGCCTAAGGAGTATTGGCCAGTACTCCTTCAAACTGTTCTCACCGGTAAAGCTCAAGTAACTTATGCATCTTTGCCTCAGGATCAGTCTGATAATTATGATGTAGTTAAGAGCTTGATTCTTAAGGCCTATGAGCTTGTTCCTGAAGCTTATAGAGTAAAATTTAGGACAACTTACAAGCAAGATAAGCAATCCCATGTTGAGTATGCAAAAATCAAAGAAGATTTGTTAAAGCAGTGGTTAAATTCTAAGAATGTGGATTCTGATTTTGGTAAATTTAAGCAGATGATTTTGCTGGAGGACTTCAAGAGGTGTATTAGTAAAGATGTAAGCCTATATCTTGATGAGAAAAGAATAGATAATTTGTCTGATGCTGCAGTTTTAGCTGATGAGTATGTTCTCACTCACAAGAGATATTCTAGAGAAAAAGGGAAAGCTGAGAGTAAGTACGTTGCCTCTACTCAGAGTACAGGTAACAGGAAAGAGAATAAGGATGATGTTTCTCAGGAAGTAAATACCAGCTTCACCTCTAGATTTCAGAAAAGTAAATGTACTTATTGTAGTAAGCTTGGTCATACTACGGAGAGATGTTTCAGGAGACAGCGTGATGTGAACAAAAGGAGTCTTTAAATATTCAGTCAATTGGTCTAGTGTCCACTCTTGAGAGTTCCCAGAATTCTTTAACTGAGTTAACTGAACCTGCTTTGAGGGGTAACTTAAATTCTCATGATGGAGCTCCTCTTTTGAGCAGTAACGTGGGTGACACTCTCAAGAATTCATGTGCTAATTTCCTGTCTGATGGTTTTGTCAGTCCTCTGGACAGTAATGACAGGAAATCAGTTCAAATATATCGTGATACAGGTGCTTGCCAATCCCTTATGCTGACCAGTGTTCTAGGCTCTAATGTTAATTCCTCTGATGAAACTGTAATCTTACAAGGTGTAGGGAATAATTACTTCTCTGTTCCTCTGTGCAGAGTGAATTTAGAGTCTGGTTTTGTTAATGGTTCTGTTATGGTTGGGTTGGTTGAGACACTCCCAATGTCAGGTGTAACTTTCTTACTTGGAAATGATATTGGTGGAAGTCAAGTGTGTCCAGCTCCTCAGTTGTCTAGTGAGCCAGTGGCTGTGTCCCAGGATTGTGATGTCCCTGATGTGTTCCCTGCATGTACTGTCACTAGGGCTAAGTCTAAAGTTACTGGTGATTTAGAGGATGATGATGATGTTATCCTAGCTGACACTTTTCTTGCTAATTTGGACCACTCACCAGATGAGGCAGTACCCCGTAGTGTTGATAATTTGTCTCGTCAAGAGTTGGTTGAGTTGCAGGTTGCTGACCCTGAGTTGAAAGGTCTAGCTAACTCTGCTTGCAGTGAGGAAGAGTCAGCTGGTGCTTCTACTTGTTATTATGTAAAGTCAGGAGTACTTATGAGGAAGTGGAGACCCCAACAGCATCAGCCGACTGTGAATGGGAGGTTGTACATCAAGTTGTCATCCCTCGTGTTTGTAGGCAGGATATCATTAGAGTGGCTCATGATTCCAGTTTGGCAGGACACCTTGGAGTGAGGAAGACTGTGGCACGCATTTTGAAACACTTCTACTGGCCAGGTATCTTCAGGATGTTTCCTGGTATTGTAAGTCTTGTCACACCTGTCAAGTTGTAGGGAAGTGTAATCAGACTGAAAAGGTTGCACCTCTAGTTCCCATTCCTCCTTTTGAGGCGCCTTTCACCCGTGTGTTGGTGGATATTGTGGGCCCTCTTCCTAAGACTTCTTCAGGATTTTCTTATGTGTTGACCATGATTGATATGGCTACTCGTTATCCTGAAGCCATTCCACTTAGAAACATCTCAGCAAAGAACGTGGTTAAGGAAATGCTGGGGTTCTTCACAAAGTTTGGTCTGCCTAAGGAGGTACAGTCAGACCGGGGAAGTAATTTCATGTCAAATGTTTTCAAGCAGTCTCTGAAAGAGTTGGGCATCACCCAGCTCACGTCTTCAGCTTACCATCCCCAGACCCAAGGAGCGTTGGAGAGATATCATCAAACACTCAAATCGATGCTCAAGAAGTACTGTTTGGAACATCAGAAAGACTGGGACAAAGGTCTTCCATTCGTTGTGTTTGCTGCAAGAGAATCTCCAAATGAATCACTGGGCTTCTCACCTTTTGAACTACTGTTTGGCCATGAAGTAAGAGGACCCCTTAAGCTACTCAAGGAATGCTGGCTGTCGGAGGAAGATGACGTCAACCTGCTGGAGTATGTGATGAATTTCAAAGAACGGCTGTCCACTGCTTTACAGCTGGCGAGAGAGAATTTAGGAGCTGCTCAGGAGAAGATGAAGACTTGGTATGATAAGAAGTCCAGGTTACGCCACTTTCAGCCAGGAGATCAGGTTTTGATTCTGCTACCAGTTCATGGGCAACCTCTTCAAGCCAAGTTTAGTGGCCCTTATTTCGTGGAGAAGAAACTCAGTGATGTCAACTATGTCATCGCCACACCAGATCGTAGAAAGAGCAAGCAACTATGTCACATCAACATGCTAAAGTTATATCACAGGCGGGACGAAAATAATCCAGTCTGCACTGTAGCTGTTCCACCCGAGTCTGCAAGTGAAGCTCTCCCATGCAGTATGAGCCTGAGTGATAGTTTGGGGAAGAATCCTGATATCATGAATGATCTCCAGACTAAGCTTTCTCATCTACCACCCAAGGAAAGGCAGGAGTTTTCGGCATTACTGCAGGAGTACCCGCAAGTGTTCCGTGCCACTCCAGGAAGAACCACTGTGTTGATGCATGATGTCGATGTTGGAGACGCAAAGCCAATTAAATTGCCTCCTTACCGTGTGAACCCAGTGAAAGTTCCTCTCATCCAGAAGGAGCTTGGCTACCTGTTGGACCACAAGATGATTGAGCCCTGTCCAGAGCGAGTGGAGTTCTCCTGTCACTCTAGTCCCTAAGCCAGGTGGGTCACAGCGGCTTTGCATCGACTACAGACGTGTTAATCAGATAACTAAAACAGACACTTACCCTCTCCCTCGTGTAGAAGATTGCATAGACAAGATCGGAAAGGCTAGGTACATAAGTAAGTTTGATTTGTTAAAGGGATACTGGCAAGTACCTATGACTGAACGTGCTAGGGAGATCTCATGTTTTGTAACACTAGGAAAGGCTTTTGCATGTTCTGTAATGCCGTATGGTATGAAGAATGCACCAGCCACATTTCAGAAGCTCATGAATGTTGTAACAGAGGGTTTGGCAGGGTGTGTTGTTTATATTGATGATGTATTAATCTTCAGTGACAACTGGAAAGATCATCTATGCCATGTCAGTAAATTTCTTGACCGTTTAGTTCAGGCTAATCTTGTAGCTAATTTATCAAAGTGTGAGTTTGGTCAAGCTAAAGTTCAGTACCTTGGGTATGTAATTGGTGATGGACATGTTGCACCACCAGGAGCTAAGGTTCAGGTTATAAGTGATCTTCCCAGTCCTAAAAGTAGGAAAGAGCTACAAAGATTTTTGGGAATGGTAGGTTATTACAGGAGATTTGTTCTTAACTTTTCTATTCTTGTATCACCACTTACAGACCTACTGAAAAAGGGAGTTGAATTTGTCTGGACCGATAACTGTGAATCCTCTTTCTACAAACTTAAAGCTATTCTATTAAGTCAGCCAGTGCTCGCTACTCCAAATTTTGCTAAGCCTTTTAAGATGGCTGTTGATGCAAGTGATACAGGAGCTGGGGCTGTTTTGCTGCAAGAGGATGATCAGGGTATTGAACATCCTGTATCTTATTACAGTAAGAAGTTCACTCCACCTCAAAAGAACTACTCAACTATTGAGAAAGAGCTTTTGGCCTTGATTTTGGGTTTACAGCATTTTTCATTTTATTTGTGTTCTGGTTTTGACCCCATAGTCATTTATACCGATCATAACCCACTGAAATTCCTTAGTAAGTTTAAAGATAAAAATCAGAGATTGGCAAGATGGAGTCTACTTCTTCAGGAGTATTCATTAGACATACAACATGTCAAGGGGAAAGAAAATGTTATTGCAGATTGCTTATCTAGACTTTAGACAGATTGTTTAGAGTAATAAGAAATTTCCTTTGTAAATTTCTTTTTCTTTGTGGGGAGGTGTTACATAGCCTATGATTTCATCATCCTTTGTGTAATTTTAACGCACAGTTGCTGCATGTTTGATCACGAGCCTGTTCTGCCTCAGTCCCCCCCTTCTACCGTTATAGTAGAGTAAGTCGACATCTCTGTTATACTTTGCGGGATTGTCATCTCTTTGTCCCCATGGCTTCATTTGCGCGTCCTCATTACAAGTTGTATCAAGCTCTCCTGGCCCCTATATAATGAGCTCAGTCTCTGCATCATTGCCACTTAGATCTGCTCCTCACTTTGTTCACATCTCTGTCCTCCCCTGTACAGATATTATTATTGTGAGTGCTCAAGAAATCTCCAAACATCTAGCAGCTGTGTGTAATTTGAGTATAACTGTTATTGCATTTTTTTTTGTACTGTATAGCATAAGTTTAATTTGTAGGCCTAGTGAAGTTTTTGTAATTCATGTAGGGATCTTTATGTCAGTCATTTTTTATAATAGTTTGTATTTGTAATAATTTACCTGGCATTCACTGAGTATTATCTGGTATCTCATTTTATCAGGGCTGACTTAGATAAATTTACTCTTGCTAATTTCGTGTTAATAGAGTCTATTGCAGTTAACCATATAATTATTTAACCTGTTTATTTGCCATTACATTATCTTTATGAGTCCTGAATGTTTTGTTGTTAGTTTGAGCATTAAACTTTAACTTGTAATTTTACCTAACTCTTTTGTTTTGAACCTGGAACTTCGGACAGTAGTGATTTTTAGCATTCTCACTTAAAGTGTACGTTATCTTTCTCTGTTCCGTAACAATATATATATATATAGATAGATAGATCTATCTATCTATCTATCTATCTATATATATATATATATATATATATATATATATATTGCCAGACGCTTCAATCCCGTTTGGGGTGGCCACACACAAATCGCCTCCAAGTCGCCCTGTCCCCCGCCATTTCACTGCCCTGCTCCGAACTCACACCCCCCTCTCTCATATACCTCTCCACCCCATCCCTCCATCTCATCCTCGGCCTCCCCTTCCCTCTTCCCCCCTCCACCTCACTCACATACACTCTCTTCGTCAGTTTTTCACCCTCCATCCTCCCCACATGGCCAAACCACCTCAGTGTGTTCCTCATAACGCTTCCTATCACATCCACATCAACACCAAAATGTTCCTTTATATCCTCATTCGTCAGCCTATCTCTCCATGTGACTCCACAGGCTCATCTTAAATAACTCATTTCCACTGCTCTCACTCTTGACTTGTGTCCTTCCAACAACATCCAAGCTTCACTTCCGTACGTTAGAGTTGGTATCACAATACTGTCATGTAGTAACTTTTTCACTTCCATGCTCACTTCCCTGATTCTTATCACTGCTTTCAAAGAACCAGCAACCTTTCTTCCCTGCTGTACCCTTTCAAGCACTTCACCCTCCAAACCTCCATCCTTACTCATCACACTACCCAAGTACTTAAGCGTACTCACATTTTCCAATTCCTCACCATCCAACCTCGCTGTACATTCACTGACTTCACCTCTTTCAAAAACCATCACTTTACTCTTCCCTACATTCACCTTCAGATTCCGTTTCTTACACACTCTCCCAAACTCATCCACCAAGCCTTGAAGCTCCCCTTCGTCTTCACTCAACAACACAGTATCATCTGCAAACAACAGTACAGGGAGTTTCCAAACACTATCCTCTCTCACCAGGGCCACTCCAACATCCACTACCCTACCTTGTACCTCTTTTATTACCCCATCCATGTACAGATTGAACAACCATGGAGACATGACACATCCCTGTTTCAACCGAACTCTCAAAGAGAAAAATTCACTTAGTTCACCATCCACACGCACTGCAGCCTTCGCACCATCGTACATACTCTTCACAGCATTCAACAACTTCCCATCTACTCCATATATTCTTAACACTTTCCACAATCCTTGTCTATCCACCCTGGCATATGCTTTCTCCAAATCCATGAAAGCCGCATACAACTTCTTTCCCTTCTCTAGAAACTTTTCCACTAAAGATCTAAGAATGAATATCTGATCTACACAACCTCTTCCCTTCCTAAAGCCTCCCTGTTCTTCTCCAACTAATTTCTCTGTTCTTTCTCTAACTCTGTCAATAAGTATCCTACCATACACTTTTCCTATTATACTAAGAAGACAAATGCCCCTATGATTACCACACACTACTTTCTCCCCTTTTCCTTTGTACAAGGGAATAATTATACCTGACTTCCAATCCTCCGGGACTCTACCTTCCTCCCAGGCTAATCTGCACATCTTCCACATCCATTCTACTACTATCTCTCCCCCATGCTTCAGCATTTCACCACACACTCCATCAATTCCTGGGGCTTTCCCAGATTTAACTTTCTTCATTGCTTCCACAACTTCTATCCTACTGATTTCTTCCTGTCTTCTCATCTCCCTCCTTCTCCCAGCCATTCCCCAGCCACTTATACTCGCATTACTTTCATCCTCTACGTTCAACAATTCCTTAAAGTGTTCTCTCCATCTGCTCACTTTTTCTCCCTTCTCCACTAGTAATCTACCATTTTTATCTTTCACTCCCCTGCTAACTTCACTCCCACCCTGTCTTACTCTTTTCACCTCTTTCCAGAACATTTTCTTACAGTCCCTCCACTTTACACTCAAATTCCTTCCAAATTCCTCATCCACTCTCTTCTTACTCTCTCTTACTAATCTTTTCATATATATATATATATATATATATATATATATATATATATATATATATATATATATATATATATATATATATATAAGCAAGGTTGGGTCTGGTTAGTACTTGGATGGGTGACCACCTGGGAACACCAGATGCTGTTGGCATAACGTTCTCCCCACGTGTCAAGTAGGGTTGGTGGAGGATTAGTGCCCCTCCCTGTAAAACAATTAACTCTAAGCCCTTCGTCACCCCGTTTGGGATACATGGCGTCTGGCAATGAATGAATATATATATATATATATATATATATATATATATATATATATATATATATATATATATATATATATATATATATATTAATATTAATCATTCGAACCAGTTCTCGAAGAACACAGCCTCAGCACTAAAGACAAGAATCCGATGATAGCAATCACCGAAAAGTGCAGAATATACTCTCTCTCGCTCTCTCTCTCTCTCTCTCTCTCTCTCTCTCTCTCTCTCTCTCTCTCTCTATATATATATATATATATATATATATATATATATATATATATATATATATATAGTGTATGTGTGTGTGTGTGTGTGTGTGTATGTGTGTAGATGGTGGTGCTCACCATCCTCCACTCTATGTAGTGCCAATCTCGGATGACTGCCCTTTCCTCCCCTCCTTCCTCTTTTCTTTTTTTCCTTTCTCTTCTGTCTTTAAATCCTTTATTCTTTCCTCTCCCTTCTGCTTACGGGTGAATTTACATTCCCTCATCTGTCTTTCTTTCCTTCATTATTTCCTCTTCCTTCTGCGTATGGGTGACTATACTGGGTGACAAGTCAAATGGTTTCCTGTGCACCAGGAAACCATTTACTGTGCTGGGTGGTAACCAGATAAAAAAATTATGGCTTCATGTGGTTAAGTAGGTAATTATTGTGCTCTAATTGGATTAAACCTGTGTAGGTTTATAGCCAAGGAGTGGTTGGGGTTTATTGCTTACGAAATACCACTCAGGGATGAGTGAGGCTGGTCACTCTGATCTTAAATGTAAGGACCAACTTGCCTAGCCCAAGGCTCCTGCGTTCCTCGTGGGACAAAACAGGATTAGATTAAGATTATATATATATATATATATATATATATATATATATATATATATATATATATATATATATAGAGAGAGAGAGAGAGAGAGAGAGAGAGAGAGAGAGAGAGAGAGATGCAATTCAATCACTTAATAACATGTGATTCATAGATATTCAGATATCCACAAAGATAAGGTAACACGATATATACACTGTACTTAAATTTGGTAATATATTTTGTGTATATGTATATTTGTGCCCATTCATATATGTGAACGTTTGTATATGTTTATGTAGGTTGGTATGTAGCTGGGTTCATATACAGTATACGACAAGGTAAGTATATATATATATATATATATATATATATATATATATATATATATATATATATATATAACATGAATTAGAGTTCATGTTACTATAATTCACATGCATATGTACTATGACATTGATTATATGTGCGGTTGTCCATAAAACATTCCTCTGTATTTGATTAGATTATTTCGCAAAATTATGAGAGAGAGAGAGAGAGAGAAGTCTGGGTAGGTCAATAGGCCCATACTTGATAATCCTCTTCCCACACCCTGATAAACGTCCACGCCAGTTTTTCTATACGGCGTGGTGTTCTTTCTGACTTTTTCCTGCCGGCTTCGGCTGGAGGGTTTGGAGGGCGGGGGAGAGCCTTCTTCTTTGCTATCCTTATCTCATTCTAGTAGTTCAGTTACTCTTCTAGGAGCTGCCTAGCATGGGCCAACAGGCCTACTGCAGTTATCCTCTCTTCTTATGTTGTTATGTACAGTGTGCTTACAGTACAGTATATAATTCATTGTTATCCATAAGTATGTATATCAAGAAATATGTTACATGTACGTAATGTTATTTATTTTAATACTGTACTTATTTACCTAGAAATTAGGAGGTAAGTTAAGAATAGTAGTATTTGTCAGCGAATTAGTAAACTCCCTTGGGATTATCCCCTCCTAATTTCTGTATAAAAATGACGGGTTTTCTCTTACTCCTTCACTTTGCTCTCCCCTGAAGATGTGAATACCCTAAAGCGCTCGGGATATATCATGATTACTTTTCCTTGTAGATATCAACATATTATATATATATATATATATATATATATATATATATATATATATATATATATATATATATATATATATATATATATATATATATAAGATCTGTTCAAAAACTATCCGACCTCATTTTATTTTTCATACCATCCAGTTCCAGGATAGAAGCGGTGTTTTGTGTGGCTCAGTGCAGGACCTTAGTGCACATGCGTGATTAATGCCAGCCGTCACAAGTGACTCGGAGCTTGTGTTCATGGTCGTGCATGTTTCATTAGTCGCATACCCGCGCTTGTCATGATGACCGAAAAAGTCGAACAACGTCATTGCATCAAATTTTGCCAAAAAGTAGGCGATACCTAAGTTAAAACTATCAGGAAGATCCAGCCAGTTTGGGGGAATAAAGACATGGGGGTAACTCAAATAAACGAGTGATACTATCGCTTCAAAAATGGCCGAATGTCAGTTGAGAGCGATCCACGTCCTTGGAGGTCATCAACAAGCAGGAGAGCTAACAATGTGAAGTAAGCCTGCAGTTTGGTCATGGGAAACTGTCGTTTGACAGTCAGAGAAACTGCTAATGAAAATGAAATCAGCGATGGTTTAGCACACGAAAAATTTAAGGATGATTTACGCATGTGAAAAGTTGCTGCCAAGTTCGTTCCAATGCTCATTTCATGTGAACAACAAGCTCTATTGATAAACGTTGCACAAGACATGTTGGAATGTGCAAATCACGATCCAGACTTTCTGAAGACTGTCATCACCGAAGATGAGACTTGGGTGTATGGGTACGGCCCAGAAACCAAAGCAAAGTCGTCCCAGTGGACGCATGCAGGATCGCCTCAGTCGAGAAGAGCACGACAGGTCCGCATTAAGGTGAGCTGCCTGTTGACATTTCTTTTTCTTTCTTTCTTTATTCCTCGACTACCGTGGTGTTGTGCACCACGAATGAGCACCAGAAGATCAGACTATCAGCAAACATTTCTACCTCACCGCTGTCTGTCGTTTTCGCGCCGTAGTTCGGCGGAAGAGACCAGACATTTGGAAAGTGGCAAGTTGGAAGCTGCACCATGACAATACCCGTGCCAGTCTTCTAATCTGATTCTGAAATTTTAAGCCAAGCACAACACCCAGCAGGTTTGGCAAGCTTCCTACTCACCAGAAATGGCTCCGTACAACTTTCGGTCATTTCCCAAGCTCAAAACTCCGCTGAAGGATTCTCGATTTCAGACGAGAGAAGAGACCATGACGAATGCGATGAAACACCTGCAGGAGATACCGAAAACCGACATCAAAAATGTTTCAGGCAGTAGAAAGAACGCTGGGCAACATGTGTCAAGTCAGAAGGGGCCTACTTAAAGGGCAGTTAGTGTCCTAGCTCAACAGGTTAACTGTTTATGTTTTAAAGCCTAAACTTGGATACTTTCTGAACAGACCTCATCTCTCTCTCTCTCTTATATATATATATATATATATATATATATATATATATATATATATATATATATATATATATATATATTTTATGTGTCCGACTCTGGGCATAGTCTTCACAGCCTGCTGTCAAGGCCCAGCAGTCCTCCTATATACCATACACCTCTACATGTCACCACTTCGGCTCTAACACCCACCGTCCATATTGAATACATGCTAGGGCTGTCTCATACAGGACTGGTGTATTGGTATTAGCGGGGGTATTTTTACGACATGTCGGCGGGTCTTCTGGTAGATCAGTAAAGCCTGATTTAATGAAATTCAAGTCTCTCTCTCTCTCTCTCTCTCTCTTTCTCCATATATATATATATATATATATATATATATATATATATATATATATATATATATATATTGTTACATAGCCTATGATTTCATCATCCTTTGTGTAATTTTAACGCACAGTTGCTGCATGTATGATCACGAGCGTGTTCTGCCTCAGTCCCCCCCTTCTACCGTTATAGTAGAGTAAGTCGTCCTTTCTGTTATTCAGTGCGGGATTGTCGACCGTTTGTCCCCATCGCTTCATTTGCGCGTTCTTATTACAAGTTGTATCAAGCTCTGCTGGCCCCTATATAATGAGCTCAGTCTCTGCATCATGGCCACTTAGACCTGCTCCTCATTTTGTTCACATCTCTGTCCTCCCCTGTACAGATATTATTATTGTGAGTGCTCAAGAAATCTCCAACCATCTAGCAGCTGTGTGTAATTTGAGTATAACTGTTGTTGCATTTTTTCTTGTACTGTATAGCGTAGGTTTGGTTTGTAGGCCTAGTGAAGTTTTTGTAATTCGTGTGGGGTTCTTTATGTCAGTCATTTTTGATAATAGTTTGTATCTGTAATTATTTATCTTGCATTCACTGAGTATTATCTGGTATCTCATTTTATCAGGGCTGACTTAGATAAATTTATTCTTGCTAATTTCGTGTTAATAGAGGCTATTGCAGTTAACCATATATTTAACCTGTTTTTGCCATTACATTATCCTTATGAGTCCTGAATGTTTTGTTGTTAATTTAAGCATTAAACTTTAACTTGTAATTTTACCTAACTCTTTTGTTTTGAACCTGGAACTTTACGGGACAGTAGTGACTCTTCGTATTCTCACTTAAAGTGTACATTATCTTTCTCTGTTCCGTAACAATATATATATATATATATATATATATATATATATATATATATATATATATATATATATATATATATATATATATATATATATATATATCCTCTGAAAAGCGTGACTGGTGTCAGGCTAGGACGATCATCGTAATTTCCGCCCATACTGTACACTGACAGTAAACTTCGTAGTAACCAGTATAAATTAAGAGTATCGGAAGAATGTGCATGATGTGAATCTGCTCTAAGGTAATAGTACTAGTAGTTGTTACAGACTCAGGCCAGGGCTGTTTCCTGGCACAAGCAGACTATGTGGCCATTTAATCTCCCACTGCTACCAAGGGGCCCCCATTCATATACAGTACTAGGAAACATAATTTAAAATACACTCACTGAGTCCATTAGTGGAAAGGCACTGAATACCACTGTATCAGATATAAAACAAGCGAAATATTATCATCTCATTCTAGACTGCAAACTAGACATGAGCCACAAGGAACAGATGTTATTTTCATCAGTATTGTAAAAATGAGTGTAGTGCCAGAAACATAGTAATGCTTCTTGGGTTTTCTTGAGGATTCAGAGAGTACAGATCTGGATTTATCAGTTCTCACTCAGAAGATACTTGAAGAACTGAATATTCTCTTTGATGACTGCAGGGCATGTAGCAAAGTGGCGAACTTTAAGGGCATGAATAAAGGTGTTCGGGGAAGCTTATTAGAGAAGAATTTTCTTGCACTGTAAGTTCCATGTGGGGCTCACACTGTGAATCTTGTAGTGGCTGATGCAGCTAAAGCCTCCACGGATGCCATCACCTTCCTTGGAAATGAATTTTAACTGTACAGCTATTATGCAGCAGCAACACAGTGCTGAAAAATCCTAAAGAAGCTCGTGACCTTAGCTCTGAAGTATTGAACTGATACCAGAAGAATGAAAAGGATTAACAACATTTAGGTTGTGTGATAACTGAGTCAGAACATCACAGAGGTCCTATTGGAACCTAGAGACAATGCCACAGATGCTATATCCCTAAGTGCAACATAAGCGTTTGAAGAGGAGACAGGGTGTTATGGCTTTCGTATTTGGCCCTAGTTTGGTATGACATGCTTCGTGTAATTAACCATGTAAGCAAACTTCTGCTGTCTCTTACAAGGCAGTTTAATGTGACAGCGAACCTCCTCACAAAAGCGACACTCACTCACCAGGTAAAGAAACACGGATTTTTTTTTTTTTTTTTTAATAGAAACAGTAGTAGCTACAGACATACGAGTATGTGAGGATATAGATGTAGAAGCTTGCTGAAGAAGAGGCTCAAAAAAAAAAGAAAAAAAAAAAGACACTTTGCTTACGAAGTCCTATTCGAGCATTTACCAAAACCATTAAAGAGATTGGAAGTCAAATTTTTCAATGTGGTGGTGAATTCTGCCGCTGGGCCAATAAATGAGAGATTCAGAACATTAGATGATGTGAGGGACACATGGAGTTTTAAACGTCACCGCACTGAAAAAAGAAGACTTGATGCAGACTGATATTTATGGGGAGAACTGGGCCTTGAAATTCATAGCCTGCCAATTTTACCCTTTCAAAACATGATTGGCTTGAAGCTTCTCTCCTTCTTTCATAAAAGAAACTGGAGGAACTAGACCTTATTCTTCGGATTACCCTAAGACTGCGTACTCTACCCATCACAGAAGCGTCAGCCAAGGGGAGCTTTTTAAAGATGAAACTTGTCAAGAACTACATCAGATTATCAGTGGGTCAGGATGGCATAAGTGGTCTGGCATCATAAGCATCAACTAGGACGTTGGCAGAGTTTCATACGATTTTATAATTGAAGATTTCGCGCAAAAAGAAATCTAGGCGGCAAAAAAAATGAAGATGCAAACCGTTCATTAGAACGAGATTCTGTCACAGAGTCTGTGTTTGTTTACATTATTTTTGTACTTAGCTCTGTGGTATACCTTTCAAATAATTTCACTTATTGTATTTTTTTTATTTTTTAACAGTGCATATTTGGGGGTTTGGACTTAAGTGATTTATAATACTTTTTTTTTTCTTTTAATAAATGGTGTGTGTGTGTGTGTGTGTGTGTGTGTGTGTGTGTGTGTGTGTGTGTTTGTGTTTAGACACTGAGGACTGCCGTGATGAAGTATAGGAAAAGTTTGTGTACGGGTGTGTAGGGCCTCAAGTTACTTGACTGCTTAGGGACTCTTTATGACTAGAAACGTTCATGTAAAGCGTGAACAGGTATACTGAAGGCTAAAACTGCCTTTTTTCTCGGGAGAGGGATGGAACTGAGGCTTGTGTAGCTGGGCAGCAGAGTTGCCTGGTTTTACTGGTGCCACCACATAAAATCGTCCCTCTTCAGTTCTTTCAGAGTAAACGTTCACTAGTCTGTTGTATTGTATATATCGCTGAAGAACATTTTTTTTTTTTTTTTTATAAATTAACTATCTAGAGTTCAGATGGCACTGATCAGCGTGGAACTCTAACCTATAAAATGCTTTGTCATCCAACATCCAGGATTTCGGACAGACATTGGCATTATTTTGCATCGTCATGAAATCCTTACAACATGTTCACCCGGCTTATGATCGGCTAACAATGTTTTCATACTCCAAACAATCCACATCGAGCGAAAAGCACAGTAGATTTGTTCTGACTGTCTATGCCTTTGCGAAGCCTTACGTTTATTTGAGCCAAACAAAGAAATAAACATAATTTTAAGAGTTTAGTCAAAACCAATGACGGCCCAGTAACAAATTCTCATAATCCAAATAGACGCCATCAGTGCATTCCGATCACTTGTTGGTTCTTTTGTGCCTTCACACTGCTGTCGACGTATAGTTCATGTTCGCGGGAATACAACAGGGAACACTGGCCAGAACAGAGCCAAGACGTTATTGAACAGCGAGGATTAAGAGTTTTGCCCCTACATAGATATTATACAGATATTGGTTTTGAATATAAAACCTCTTCTTTTGTGTTTCTGTTGTAGACAATATACATTATGCGGTAATATCACGTTTCTTGTCAAATGGAGCACAGTTGTCGGAGAGCATCTTACCGCCTTCCTTCTCGCTTCTTCCGTTCTCCCGTCCCCGTCTGTCTCCGCTGTCTACCTCCGTCTGTCTCTTCCATCCGTCACCATTTCCTATTTTTCTCCCACGAAACGAGTATTTTTGTGATAAATTAACTAGCTAGAATTTTTTTGTACAACAATGCTTTATATATTAGTGTTTGTTCTTCCCTTTCTACCCTTAAGCACACCACATACATTTCTTAACAGAGACAAAACTAACCAGCCAGATGACCCCTTCTCACTTTCGCTCGCGGATGTGACAACTGTTTTGAACTGTTTGGCTTTATTTCCATAGTGAACTCTAATGCAGATGTACAGTAGATCGATACCTGACATCTACCTTCTTGTTATCTCACCGCATTCTCATCACCGTCATGCCTTGTATTTCCCTTCTACATCCCACCTGTTAACCCTCTCATGGGCGCAGTTTCTCGTATTTTATTGCAATAATCCTCATATGTCTGTATACAGCCAACCGTCAGTCACAGATGCCTGAGGATGGTGACACTGGTACTATTTATGTACTTTAATGGCCAGGATATCTTTATTATTCTAATTCAACTGGCCCCAAACTATTCTATTTAGCTGAGAATATGTCACAAAAGCCTCTAGGTTTATTTACTGGTATCATTAACTCTCTTGTAACCCAATAATTCTAGTATTCTGTTGCATTTGTCACCATATGATCTGATTTAGATGTGACTCATGTGAGCCATGGCATGTTAATATTATAAACTTTTAATATGCATGTAATTTCTTTCCTGTCACCTCTACCTCCTCACTAGTACCAGTATTACCAACACCTACCACTGCCACCACCATCACCAATGTATATTTGATTTATTTGCCTGTGACTGTTGTATGCAATCCTACCACGCTAACAGACAGATACTGAAAGATAGGTAGATAGTTTATTGACTGCAGCAGATAGATTTTCCACAGCATCATATACTCAGCAAATTACAGTATTTCAATTATATACTTACTTATACAACAGTTCCAACATTAATATCTTATTAATAAAGTAAGCATTTCCATCAATTACATAATCAAAACGGACCTTCATCTAACAGTATTCCATACATATACATTGAAATACTTTATTTTATATCATTTCTGGGTCAGAATGTGCTTCCATGATTTTATTTTATATTTTGCTCCTTCGGACGATTTACGCAACGTAGGACAGTCTTCTCAGAGTTGGGGGGAGGGGTAAATGAAGGCTATAGCTGATGATCAGATTGAAAATTTTCCCCAAGAATGAATCCAATTGTTTGAGAATATCAAGAATAAAAATTAAAACGGAGTGTTGAGGCTGAAGTGGTTAACATATTATTGCTCATGCTTTACATTATTTCTTATCAACCATGATGTGTCTAACACACTGTTAATTATTTCTCACTTCTTCGTTATTAGTAATGTTTTCTGCTTGGTCGGTCTCCACTGAACCATTGCGTGTACTCCTTACTGTAACGAATATGCATATTTTTTCCCTGCCTTGATTCTTTCAGTTGTTATGATTCCTATATATTTTTATGACTAACTTTCTCATCATGGGGTAAAGCGTAGTATTCTAGTACAGCTTTCGCCAGACATTTTTTTTGTTTCCCCTGCTGAATGAGCCACTTGAGCCAAAGAGTGTTTATAAACTGATCACTGTAACCTGGCCATCATTTCTCATACCCGTTAGGACTGTTGTTTTCCATCTCAGCCGTCATTTTTATAGCTTCTCGTGAAAGTGGACATTCCGATTCTCGTTTTCCGCCACGCTAGTTTCACAGTGAAGGAGCCCCTGAATTTGGGACAAAAGTTCGTCTTATATAACACCTTCGTCTTATATAACACCTCTTGACTCACTTTCCTCAGCTGGGAGCTACTGGAACTCGTACGTTTACTTGCTACCCATCGTTTTTAGCGTTTTTAGTAACTTTTTTTTTTTTTTTTGCTTAATGCTCTTCTCCTTCATCTAGAACTCATTATTTATTTTTCCCATATTTATTAAAAAAAAAAAAAAAAAAATTTGTCTCCATGCTCATCTCTCTTTGTCATGCAATCCTCATTTCTGAAGTAGTATCTAGGAGGACTGAAATATCCCAGACATATCTACTCTCTTGAATCCACCGGCACAATTCAAAATTATATAAATTATAATAATATTCCACCAGTCTCTTACCTCTTTGTAAGTATAGACCTTGGTATTTTGTGGGGGTTTATTGCACTACCAGTATGTGTTACAACGTATGAGGCATGGTGGACTTCAGAGAACTGCCTACAGAGCCTATACATAGAGTCGAATTAACAGTTATCCTGCTCTTTGCTCTCTTTCCTCGATCGCTGCTTGTGTCACCATATTCTGTTTTATCATCCTATCTTTTCCCAGAACTTCTTATCTTAGGTCTCTTCTATTCCCACACATTTTATTTTTGAACTTTATATCATTTCCTCTTGGTTATCTTCTCTTCTTTTCCTTCCATTACGTCCTCCCTTTCTCTACCCATTTCCCGACCGATCATCCCATGACCGTAGCCACCTTTTGTCCTTCTCCCACCCTTGCCTCTCTCTCACGTCTCCTCCTGCCAGTCGAGGCCATCAAGAGAAAACAGAAGTTATGGCGCCATCATCCTGACAGCGTGCCCAGCATTTCTTGACTAGAATGAGACACGCGAGAACCCAGCAATATCTGCTATGGATGTATCAGTTCCAACAGGAAATTTTGTGTATATCCCTTTTACAGTATGATGGTGTCTTCTCAGTTACTTTATGCCAGTTCACCACAGACTGTATTCAGCTGAGTGTGTCATAGGAGCATGAATGTACATCCTGGTATTGTCAACTCTCTCAAGGGTACAAGAAGACATGTTTCTGTTCAAGCCAAGTGCTGGCAGTTGTATTCAGCTCAGGATGAGTTGTTAAAATGTTTATGGGGTTATTGTTGGTCAGATGTGAGTGATTACCTTAGCACGTATTTAACTGGACATGGCAAGCACAAGCCAGACACAGCCACCAAGCGTGTGGCCGTGCATCGTGACCTTTCCACGACACAACATCAAAACCTCCGGAACGTGGCCCATACCACTCAGTAACTCTATGACATTCGTACCTACAACGTTTATGTGTAGATGAGATCATTATAATATACATAAGTAAGCCTGTATCTAAACTGCTGTCCTATACGCAAAGTAAATCTCCTTAATGAAGCAAGAGTAGTTTAGAAAGACGTCATGGCTGTGAAGAAGTTAACAATGCAACGCACATTTACTTCGAAAAAGTGTTATGTAATTTGTTTGTACCAATAACAGACGATAGTTTTAAGGTTGCAGTAGAACCTCACAAGCGAATGGCAGTAATGAAGGCTATATCTAAGAACATACTTCTACAAGTCTACCCGATATTAAACACTATCTATCTATCTATCTATAGCCCGACTCCCTAATCCCGCAAAGGGTGGCCGCAGACAAAACGCCTCCAAGTCGCTCTGTCACCCACCATTTGACTACCCTCCCCCCAACTCACCCCCCCTCCCTCATATACCTCTCAACTCCATCTCTCCACCTCATCCTCGGTCTCCCTCTCCCTCTCCCTCCCTCCACCTCACCTACATACACCCTCTTAGTCAGTCTTTCATTCTCCATTCTCTTCACATGTCCAAACCACCTCAGTGTATTTCTCCTAATCTTCTCAACCACATCCACACCCACCCCACAGCGTTCCTTCACTTCTTCATTCGTCAACCTGTCCCTCCATGTCACTCCACATGCTTCACTCAAGTAACTCATTTCCACTGCTCTCACTCTTGACTTGTTCCCCTCTTGCAAGGTCCATGCCTCGCTTCCATACGTCAGGGAAGGGATCACAATACTATCATGCAGTGACTTCTTAACTTCCATACTCACCTCCTTATTTCTCATCAATGCTTTCAGTGTACCAACAACCTTCCTTCCCTGCTGTACCCTTTCACCCACTTCATCCCCCAAAGTTCCATCCTTACTCATCACACTACCCAAGTAATTGAATGCACTCACATTCTCCATATTCTCACCATCCAACCTCACTGCACACTCTGTGACTTCATTCCTCTCAAACACCATAACTTTACTTTTGTTTACATTAACTTTCAGATTCCTATTCCTACACACTGTCCCAAATTCATTCACAAAACCTTGCAACTCCCATTCATCTTCACTCAACAGTACTGTATCATCAGCAAACAGCAACACCGGAAGCTTCCAAATCTCACCCTCATTCATTAGAGCCACCCCCACATCCACTGCCCTACCCTGCACCTCCTTTACAACTTCATCCATGTATATATTAAACAGCCATGGAGACATCACAGAACCCTGTTTCAGTCCCACATTGACATCAAAGAACTCACTCAGCTCACCATCCACTCGCACCGTAGCTTTAGCTCCTTCGTTCATACTCTTCACAGCACTCAACAATTTCCCCTCCTCTCCATATATTCTTAAAACCTTCCACATACCTTGCCTATCTATTCTGTCATAAGCTTTCTCCAAGCCCATGAAGGCAGCATACACTTTCCTTCCCTTCTCTAGATACTTCTCCACTAAACATCTGCTCACTTTTTCTCCCTTCTCCACTAGTAATCTACCATTTTTATCTTTCACTCCCCTACTAACTTCACTTCCACTCTGTCTTACTCTCTTCACCTCTTTCCGGAATATTTTCTTACAGTCCCTCCACTTTACACTCAAATTCCTTCCAAATTCCTCATCCACTCTCTTCTTACTCTCTCTTACTAATATTTTCACTTCTCTCTTTCTTTCTACATATAACTCTCTCTTTCGCCTCTCAACTTCTTCCACGCCCCTACTTCTCATCCATTCATTGTATGCTTTCTTCTTTTGTGCCACAGCCTGTCTCACCTCTTCATTCCACCACGCTGTTCCTTGCACCCCCCTCCGTCTTCTCTTCATCCCACACACCACATCACATGCTGCACATATTTCTTCTGTGAATATCCTGCACACACCTTCCACGTCGTTCATCTGCTCCAATTCATATTTACCCAATCGTTCCTCCACTTCTCTCTTAGATTCTGCCTTTTTCGCATCCTCTTGTAACCTTTCCACTCTCCTTGCAAATACTCATTCTTCCCGTCCTTCCCTTCATCTATTTCTCCATCTTATTTGGATCTTGATTCTAGTCACCACCAAGCAGTGGTCAGAAAGTCCACTCCCCCAACCTCTATAAGCTCTTGCATCCATTGCACATCTTCGCATTCTTTCATCCACACTCACATAATCAGTCATTGTCTTCCTTTCATTCAGTTCACCACCCACCCTTCTCATCACTCGCCATGTATACATGTGGATCATTTTATGTCTGAATAGGGTATTGGCTATCACCAACCCCCTCCCAGCACAAATGTCCACTAACGCACTGCCATTCTCATCCATCTCAGCAGGCACCACTCTACTCACCAAGTATTTCATCCACTTTCTCATTCCCTACTTTACCATTCATATCACCGATCAAAAACACTCTCTCATTCCTTCCAAACTTTTCCATGCACACTTCCACGTTTGTCCAGAACTCTTCTCTCACTCTGCTTGCACGATCTTGAGTTGGCGCATACACATACACAATCGCCCACAGTTGTACTCTAACTTTCAATCTTACCCACACAATCCTTGATCCAACTGATCCATACTCTCTTATGCTCTTCTTCCATCTTTTACTCACAACTATACACACTCCTTCTTTCGCCCTCTTAATCTCATCTACTCCTGCACATATACCCCCACCTCTAGGTGTATATATTAATGTTCACTTTTATGTACTAGTTTTCAAATTTCACCCGAGTAGGCTACTCGTCTTGTCAAGTATGAGTATTGTTCTGAATTTAGTAGTCATTTACTTTATACATATTCCTCATTATTGTCCAAGAAGGGCTACGCTTTCTTTTCAGTCGACCTTAGAGCAGGATGGTAGAAAGATATTGCATCAGATACTCGACTTTTGTTATATTCTCTTCGCGTAAAAATCGTCCTGCACCACAACACCACTGGAAGTTGTAATTTTGCTACAGCATTTTTAACTTCACACTTCTCTAGTAACATTTTAAGAAAATAAAACCCCGATACCCTCTATTTTTTTTCTCCCCTATTGCTTTTTCTGTGGTATCAATCTGCTTTTCGTTTTCTTATTCTTCCGCATACCTTTTTGCCATACCACTGTGCTGAGAGAAAAGCACCTAATATTTTACCTGCCATCGGCTGATTGTTTTCTGCCTTCCCCCCTCCCCTATTCTCTTTCTTCTCTCAACAATATCGCCTCCTCTTGCCTCTCCTCTTGTTCTGTATTAGCTTTGCACTTATACATGCAACTGCCTAGCCACAATAACAATAAATTTTATACTCAATCATAGTACCTCCCCCCCCCCTCTCGCTCTCCCTATCTCTCTCTCTCTCACACACACACACACACTTTTTCTACCGTTCCCCTCCTCGACATATCTTCCTCCCTACTCCTGAGCTTCCCTGCAATCTTCTCCCTTAACTTATCAACTTCTTTCCTGCCAGTGCAGTCCCTTCCACTTTCTTCCCCACACTGCCTGCCTCGTTTCTTAACACTGTATCGAGATTCTTGCACACATTCTTTTTTATAATAATCTCACTGCCAGTGTCAGAAAAAAATTACAATAAAATAAATTCGGTTTGGAGTGAACACCAAAGTTAAACTGAGTAATAGGGGTCTTTTTAAATGAGTGGGTGTAACTTACCCTAACTCACCTATTCTTTATCCTCATATCGCACATAGTTCCCTTCAGTTCTGCCAAATCTCTAAGGATATTTAGCTACGTAGTGTCGGAATGACAGATGATGATGGGCAGCGGTCTTGGTTAGGTTTGCGAGGGTCTATCCAAGCATCCTGGTGCAATTATTTACAGCGTGCAGCTTGAACGAGCTTCAGGGACTGGCTGAGCAGTGGCGATCTCTCTCTCCCTCGTAGGATTCAGGGATGCCAAACATTTAGTTACTAAACTCACGCAGTGGCTACACTAATATAATTCACTCCCATTTTTGCTTTCACGTTCGTTTTTGCACAAGAACAGAATTACAGTTTTGTTTCGCTCCACCGGTACAGTTCCACTGCACTGTATTATCTCTGTATACACATCATCCCTACCTACAGCACTCTCTTCTCGTTCTTCAATCTCTTCATCACAATCTTCCCTTCTGCTTGTGCTACTGTTCTTAGTACCTTCCATACCAGTCTTGTTTACCTCTTGTCTGCTCTCACTATTCACTACTTCCATTTATCTGCCATTCATAATATTTGTTCCATCTACTCCTTGTTTCGTTCCTATTTGTTACTATTCTTCCAGGGTAATCTGTTACATTTTCACATCCTGCATTTTCCAATCTCCCTCCTAAGTAGTTTCTTATTGTCCGTTTACTATATTGTCATTCTTCCTCCTCTGTCATCAAATACCTTTTTCTGTTTCCCTTTCATAACCTATGAATCAGAAGATGGAGTTCATAATTTTTCACCACTGGGCAATATACAGCAATTTGATGCTGTTGAAGGGGACCACTTTATATTTGTACGTGATATCGGTGATTCTTATGTGATGCGCGATGTTATGACACGTTGAGAAATGACTGTAAGATAAATATGTGGAAACAAAAATAGTAAAATGGAAATGTGTGTTATACTTAGATGAGCATAAAGATAACGGGTGATGAGAAATTAACAATTAAAATGTATGGATAAGAATGTGTTGGCATAGGAAAAGGTCCACGGATGTATGTCTATCTATAGCCAGACGCCATAATCCTGTAAGGGGTGGCCTTTTTTTTTTTTTTTTTTTTTTTTTAGTTAGTTGTTTCACGGGGAGGGGCATTAACCCTCCACCAATCCACTTGTTGACACGAAGGGAACGCGCATGGGTTCGTTACATGGTTACCAGCCAGCGTTGTAAATGATTTCCTAGCTTACAGGAAACTATTAGGCTTGTCATTCACTGTAAAGCCACCTGAAAATGACAGAAGAGTAATAAAAACGATAGGAAAGATTGAGAAACAGGAAGAGAAGAGGGCAGGCACAGCAAGAGAATGATAAAGGCTAAGGAAGAAGTAGGTGGCACTAACTAAATTCTGAATCACAAAGGTCTCAGCATTTAGGAGCTAAGGAAGTGGCATATTGGGAGTGAGGTGAATTACTTTGGGAAACCTACTATTAATGGTATGTTGCATGGACGCAGAGGAATTGAAAAGAACCATCTCCTCTTTTCTCCCCATCATCATCTTTTTACGACATCTCTTCGTCAGTCGCTTTAATATGACCGAAGATAATCGTCCCATTCCCACTCGCCGTCCCGTGAATTAGTATTATTTTCTTCCTCTTATTCTTCTCCTCCATTCTAGCTTCCCTTTTGCCTTTTCTTGCTTCTCAGTTTCTTAAATCAGGTTGTTTGATTTTTGTTTTCGCTTTCTCCCTCTTTCACTGCTCTCCGGCTCTCAGTTTGTGTTTGTTGTCATAGAAGCGTCAGTCTTAACTCCCCCTACCCAAAACCACCACCCCCGACCTGCCTCTCATCATCATCGTTATCTTGCTCCCCACTGGCAATATCACTTCTCCCCCTCCCACACACTCCTCTTAGCTAAGTCAGGGCCGTAATTTCTGAGCTTGCTAGGGGAGCTATAGTCCCCTCCTCCCCTCCCGATGTTTTCTGTATATTTGTCAAAACTTCAACTAATTTTGATGGTTCAGCAAAACTCACGAAATATGTCAAGTTTGTAAGGAAACTATGATGCTATAGGTCGAATATTATCATATATTCTGTTGGCACAACTATTTGAGACGCACAGTGGTAGTGTTATGATGTTATTCAATGTTTATGTTGTGTGGCAATGCTGTTCTTGTCATTCGCCAAGCATTGTGGAAAGTTCTATGTTGCCTTCTGGCCTGTGAGTTAATTTTCTACCTTAATGTGTTTATAATTGTGTTTCTGTGTTTTGTTATCGAAACTCTGTCTACAGAATGTAAAACATATCCTACTTGAGGAGCACAATGACCCACAACCGGCTAAACTGGCTATTTTACCATCTCCGAAAGAATAAAGGCAGGGCGGTACATTTCTACCTGAATCCTACCGCAGGCGTGTAGGAACAGTCTTGATAAGTGTGCAGCATACTGCAAGAGGAATGTAAAATGGACAGATTATTAAACTTAGTCACAGTTTGAGTTGAAAGTTCAGATTTTCAGAAAGAAAAGCATTTTATCTGAACAACCAGCTCCACCACTAACCATACAAGCCTCATTAAGCATCAACTTTTAGGTAGAATCAAACTGAAAAATATCGGATGGTCTGCAAACTTACGCGTTTTGGTTAAATTTTAAGTTTGCAGTATGAAGGTACAGTATATACATTTGGTCTAGACGCCCCAAAATCTGTTGAAAATTGCCTGCCTAAGCACCTTAATTCCGGTGCCACTGCTGGAGTCGGTGTCGGGGAAGGGTGAAGGAAGATGTCGAGAGATGAAGGAAGAATGAGAAAGGATATGAATACGAGGGAAAAATATGGGAGGAAATCATCATCATCATCATTCGGACCTCTTTTCCCACCCTAGGGCAGGGCAAGGAGTAGCAATATCCAGATAGCCCCAAAATGCCCAGTCCAATGGGCCAAGCTTCCTTTCACTCATCATTCAAGCCCCTGGAATCCTGGCTCTATCGGATGCGCCAAAAACATTCACCACGATCTGTAGCTTCACATAAACGCATCCATCTGAGTCAATCGGATGGGATGAAATAAGAATCATAAATTAAGGAGAAAGGCGAAGAATGAGATAGAAACTGTGGATGAAGTAAATTGTTGGGGGAAGTAAAAGACAAAGGATAAAGTGAACATAAGAAGGATAAATAATGGAAGTGATAAATTAATTAATGACACGATAATACTGGGTGAGAAGAGAAGAAGGTGGAAGGAGGGAGTTGAGTTAGGAATGAGAGAAAGAAAAAAGAAGAAATTCGGTAAAGCAAGATGTAAGACGATAGTTAAAGATGAGATAAACACTGAAACCAAGCGAGAAAAGTGGAAAGGGAAAAGAGGCATGAGAGAAAATGGGTAGGTAAAAAAGACAAGGGAAAAACAAAGTATACCAGACAGGATATAAGACTAACCAAAGAGGATGCGACTCAGCAGATGTACAGGAAACAAGAAATGAAATTAGAAGGGAGTGAGAAGACACGAAGCGCGAAGAGGAGGGACGAGTTTTTTGCCACGGTAACGAGGAACCAGTGTGTGTGTGTGTGTGTGTGTGTGTGTGTGTGTGTGTGTGTGTGTGTAGCTTATTTTTTCTCAGGATCTTTATAGACTAATTTTGTCTCATTTTTTCCAAGATTGGACGATTTATTTCGTTCCACCATACCCTCAGGGCATTCCTTCTGGTCTTCCTCATATTTTACCATTCTTCAAGATTTCTTGCCTTGTCTACTCCCCCCCCCGCCATTATTTTAACTTAATCTTCAAAATTAGCATATAATTATTATAGTGCGTGTCATTTTAGACTTTAGTACAATGTATCTCTTTCTTTCTTTCACTGTTGTTTTTTTCCTGCTTCTCATAATGCATCTCCATATCGACCCATTTTCACAATTTCACCTTCATATCGTCATATTAGTTCTCTTCCCTACTCCATTTCTCTTCTCAAGTCTCTGTCCTCTAATCTGTTGGTATACACCCAGCTCACTTCCTCTTATTATCACCACACGTCGTTCTTTTCCTCACGGCCTTGTGTTACTTTACCATGAAATATATTTCTTTATTCAGTTATTTTTCTTTCGGTAAACTTTAGATTTTCAAACCTAATCACGCAAATCACTTACGCCTATAAAATACTTTTTTTTTTTTCTTCTTCTCCTTCTTTTGTGTCTTCCTATAACTATTTGCTCCCATTGTCATGCCATGTTTTGTGAGACATATTCAGGACTGTTTCAAAAGCAAGCTCCATATGTTCATCGGTTGATAAGCTTTCGGATCATTGTGCTATATATCCAATCTATTTTTTGCTCTTCACTCCTTCCTATTGTTATTCAAAGGATTAACTCATCAATTAGGGCTTCAAAAAAGTTCTATGCCTGCCTTATTCCTTTTCTATGCAACCTTTTTATCTTACTTTTCATTATGTTCAAGTTCATTCATCTGTTCTTGGAAATCAAATGTTCTCCTCGCCCTCTTTTTCACGTTGGAAGGACATGTGTATTATTATCATTATTAATGAAACACTTTCAGTGGTGTGGAAACACAGAATGTCAGAGATTAAAATTCAGATGATTGGCGCAACGGGAGGCGTAACTCTCTCTTTCACTACGTATACATCTGTTGCTTTGTTTCACTGGCTGTGTGGCAGTGTGAGCGATAAAACTGTGTGACAGTGTGAGAGACGAGTGTGTGTGTGTGTGTGTAAAAGAGTGAGATACTAGGGCGTGTATGACTAAGAGAGAAGGGTGTATAACAGTGTGAAAGAGGAGGATGTAACTTACAGTAAGCAGGTGGATGTGTGACTGTGGGGGGAATAAGTAACAATGTGAGAGAGGACGGTGAGAGACAGTGTGAGAAATGACTGTGACAGAATGAAGAAGGAGATATCTGCTTCGTCTTACACCAGCATTAAATTGTTCTCTTATGCACTAATTATCTCTTCGTCTGCTTTGCCTGCCTTTCAGTCCATTCTTCCTTCTTTCCCATCCTTCCCTGGAGGTGCGTCTTTAATTGTGCTTTCTTCTCACCCTCTTAATTACACGCCTCCCTGTTCTTTCGCCTTCTCTCCTTTACAGTCTTGGGGACCGGAGTTACGAGTAGAAGGACATCGTTCTAAAATATTGTTTTAATGTTACAGTTTAGAGACAGAGAATAATATAGAAAAGACTATATGAGAATGCAATTAATTATATATTAACAACGTGCGACAGATATGTTAGGAAAGCAGAGAGAGAGAGAGAGAGAGGGGGGGTGGGGAGTGTGGGGGTGGGGGGGATTGGAATAGAAAATTAAGTAGAAATACGATCGTCAAGGTCAGAAATTTAGAAATATGTAATTCAAATGAACACAGCACAGGTATATCAAAGAGAAGAATGGCATCTATATAATATAGTCATTGTTTCAAAATAATAAAGAGAAAAATGCATGGGGAGATGGTATGTTTGTAGAAAAATTATTCAGGCTCTAGGGGAAAAAATCATTAAAGAAACATGCAACGCAAAGTAATAAAAAAACATAAGAAGTAGAGGAAAAAGGAAATGGCAAAATCACGGTAAAATATAGGATAGAGGTGCACATAACACCTTTAAGCCAACATCGCTTACCACACCAGCTGAGGCATGGAATGATGTCCCCATCGCACCATTTTAGTTCCACACCACAGCCTTTGACTTCTGTTGTGTAGGATTTTATCTGGACATGGCACATAGGCTCGTTTCCAGACGACTGCCTTATATTTCGTTCTATTTACAGTATATGGCTACATTTACTATGACAGGTGACAATGAAGTGATATACATATTGTCAAAGATTTATCAGTTTAATTTCTATTAAACCGCAATATTTAGTTCCCTCATATTTTTCTTTACGTCAGTTTAATATTAACGTAAATAATTTTACCAGTAAATGATAATAACACTTGTTAATGGGAGTATAAATAATAATTATTCTGGACTACGTTTGTGCATAAACGATTTAAGATGTGAACATGTCATATTTTGACGGCACCAGTTTTGAATGAAAGTAAATGAACTATATTCAGGTTAATTAGTAAAATGTTTTCAAGATGTCCATGTTCATTATTTTATACTAGACTGATTATTTACCAGCCTCCCACCATGAAATAAAAATATTGGCGGCCATTTCATCCATCTTTTATTCGTGTCTAACTATCCATCTATCTGTCACTTTATCAGTCCATCTATATTTCTGTTACGAAACTTAATAAATATGAAATTAAACTTCACAAAATTGTTCTAAGCAGGACATCATGGTATAAGTTACAAAAAATACTTCGTATTGAATAACTAAAGCAAGTGCATTGGTAGACGGCAAAAGCAACACATAACTGCAGATTTGAGAGGGTAGCACAAAAAAACAGTAACGCCAGTATTAACCACATTTAGAGGTACATATTGTGCAAAACATTATGTGAGAACAAAAGACTGTGGCAAGGATGCAGGGGCGACGCAGGTTGAGAAAATGACCACCAGATTACCTTGCAAATCCCGAGCATCAGTCTGACTCCGCGGTCATTGTACTGAGGTATTTTTGCTCAGATTGCTTTTTCACCTAACCCTGATGCCTCAGCAACTACACTACCGAAAACATTCTATGAAATACCAGGATGCTCAACAGTCTTTCGTGTCTCCACTGGAAGTGTCCCCTGGTCTCTAGGTGGAGGAGATGTTGAGCGAGGAGGTGATGAAGAGAGTAACTTTTGGGGATGATGATGAAGTTCCCTCAGGATAAGAGCACGAGTCCGTGGCTAGGGAGGGATGGGCACTCTGGCGGGGGCGCATATTTCAGTTCTGTATGCGTAATCGTCTCACCACGGCGAACCCTCAGCCAAGAACGACGCTCACTCCGTCGTTTCAAAACTAACCATAGGTTCTTCTCGAAATTATGCTCAGTGTGTTTCCCAGGCAAAATAACAAATAAAAAATTTCATCTAAACCCAGCCTAACCTAACCTATCCTATTAGGGCTGCTTGGTTGAGCTGGCTGGCTGTGGCACTGGGACGAACGATTACCCATACAGAACGGAAATATGCGGCAGGGGCGTCCTAGGCCAGATAGTGCTTTCCCTCTCTCAGTCTCCTTTACCCCAACAGACGATCCCACTCCTCTTCATCTGCCCCTGCCAATGCCGTATGAAAGAATTATCACACCATGTACGAGTGACTCCTTTGATTAGTTGCCGGATTCTCTCAGCTGTCCCAGAATGACACTGTGTCATGCGTTGTGGGCGAGGAGAGAATACCGAGGTTTACCCAGTAGGACACACAGTACATGCCAGGAAAGATTACTTTCACTTTCACTCAGGCACGTTCTCTATACCCATGCCTCAAAAGGTCACCTTCCTTTTCCCCTGAGCTCGCATTTTATAGCCATACTCTTCCTTATCTTCTAGAATCTAATGAACAAAAGGCATTTATATGGCTATGTTCTTTCTTCACTATAGGATTCACACTTAATTCGAAAATGCCTTTAATCGCAACACTTATCTGTATGTATATTGCAAGCTCACTTTCGTTTTCACATGATCTCGCATTCATATACCCATAGGTTTCCTTATATTCTAACATCTTGCGTGCAAAAGGCCTTTACTTTCTAAGCTTTTATCTTTGCTATAGAGATTTTACTAAATTCAAAATCATTTTTGTCACACTTATTTATATGAATATTGCAAGGTCAGTTTCATTTTCACTCGAGGACGTTTTTTATCAAGGTTTATATAAAACAATACAAAACCACTTAAGTATTTGCACCGGAAAATCACTTTCACGTTAACTTAAACATATTTTTTTTTTATACTGGATCGAAAAACCATTGTTCAAATCTGGTCATAACACTTGTTTTCATTTCCGATGCTTTCCTTATCTTTTATAACTTACGTATGTTGCGCTATTCTCACAATCTTACTTCACTAAATGAATGTCAGTCCTCACTTCCGTAAAACACTTATTGTCTACACTAAAATTCTCGTTATTATTCTGTCACTTATTTTTATAATGTTGAAATTCACCCTATATACGTTTCCCAGCAAATCTGTGAAATATTAAGCTGGGGTAAATGGGTTATGGGGAGAATGTGGTGATGAGTAAGCTCCACAGCGGCACTGTGAAGGAAGGTGGGGGGCTGTAATATGACGCTTGTGTAGCACATGACATCTGGCCATCCAACCTTTGTCCTCAATGTCTGAAGCATCAGAAGACTCGCTCGAGGAATCAGCAGGGTGGTGGAAGTCCTCAGGCTCCAAATGGTCATCATGGTCACTCTCAAGACAAGACACAGGAGGGCGGCTGGGGCACGTTACTTCACGTGGAAATTTCCGTCCTTAGTCTTCGTCTCCCAACACGACAATGACCACACTGTTACTTACAGTTTTCTTGCAATCACATCCATACTCAGCCCCTTGCTTGCTTGTATGGGAAGCTTGGCAGAGGTGGAGGTGGCAGGGGCCGGGAGGCTAGTGGCCGCAACAAGCAAATTAGATGATGCGGAGCTGGAATTCATCGTTCCTACCCCTCCCATTGCCCGACAAGGCCTGGCATTGGCGCTCACCCGCCTCCTATATGTCTGCATCAATCACTGGGCATCATAGAATATGGGAACCACGAGTGGGAAATTCAAAATTGTTTTTGTTTCTCACTAAAGGCACCCGAAACATTTGCTTTTGGCGGGCAGTATCCGTCATCCGAGCAACTGAAGCTAAAAGAATGGAATCAGACATGGTTAACAAACTTCATCAGAACAGAAAGTAAAAGTTGATACCAGCTATTGGTAAGGTGAAGAGAGACGGGAAAGAGTTTCAGTAAACAGTGAGTTGGAACGACTTAATATGTAAACAATACATGCAATAAGAAAACAAGACACAAAAAGCCATTTTTAAAAATCAGCTTTTATATATGCACGAAGTACGAAATACAAACATTACAGAAACTTTCAAACGTCACAAGACAATAATGAAGTCGTCCATCTGTTTTCGCTTTCATTTTGTGTGTGTGTGTGTGTGTGTGTGTGTGTGTGTGTGTGTGTGTGTGTGTGTGTGTGTGTGTGTGTGTGTGACGTCCTTTTGGCTTATTCTTCCCAATTCCGGACAATTTAAATTAGAAAATACCTGTCTGGTGGTCTGTATCTATTAAGACAATACTCAATCCCTCTGTTTCGAAAATTCTCTTCATAATTGCAAGAAACCCTTCACAGGTGGCAAAAATACACGGAAAAAAAAAAGACGTCAAGTACTCAAGGGGTTCGTAATTTCGTATACAGTATGTATTCAAGAACTCACGCTCCCATATACATATGTATGAATGTAAAAACACAGGCAAATCATGTATCCATATATGTGAAAATGCACAGCAGATCAAGTCAAACACGAAGACAAAACAATGTCAGTGAAGTGTATAGGAGAATGAGTGAGAAACTGCGACAAAGTGAAATTAATCAGGGAGAATCTGAGTGAACTAAAAATCATATCAGAGGAACAGTAAGTGTGTAGCTAAGCGAGTGAGTGGCAAAGCACAAGTGTGTTGAGAGTGTAAGTGTGCTTCAAAGTAAAAATTGATATTCGAGAGAGCATGAGATTCCACGAAAAACTGAGGATGATTTACGAAGAATGGAAGTATGAGTGGCAGACAATATATACTGTGTACTATATATATATATATATATATATATATATATATATATATATATATATATATATATATATATATATATATATATATATATAAGAGAGAGAGAGAGAGAGAGAGAGACTGGATCTACCAGCTGGTCTAACACCTGAAAATATGACTTTGCCTCGTGCCGTGACCATTGACAGGTTACTCTAAATGTTGAATTGCTTTATTCTTGGCAACCCCTTAACCCTACTGGTAGCTTGATTCACATTAGCTCAGAATTTTTTTTTTTACTTGATTTTTCTCAATGATCCTGACATTTGACCTCTTCCTGTGACTTGGCTTTTAAGTGATTGTTTTCAAAATTGAATCTGTTCTTATTAAGCCGTGAGCCTTTCTACAAAGTTTAGTCTACACTGGATTAAAACTGCTTAATTTGAGATTCCTGTGTGATTCAAACTTTTCACCTATTTTTTTTTTTTTTTTTTTTTAGTGCGGGTCAATCATATGGAACTCATCCACCAGTTTAATCCATTCTGGTCGAATTGTTTTAGATAGTTTGTTCACAGATAGACTCCCAGGAGTCTATTATGAACAATGACGTTGATCTTCGACTGTTCTCGAATCTAATCGTTGTTGTCTAAGTCTTAATACTTCCACCAAGTTTAACTTGTCAGGTCAGAATCGTTTGATCTGTCCTTGTCCTGTGACGATTGCCTTTGAATACTTGTTCTTATAATAGAATCTTTTTACTTTTATCTTCTCTCAATCCATAAACTGAATCCCTTAGTTCTTGCCGTTTACTTAACACTGTCGCCAATATTGCTACAAAACATGCCACATCTGTTTAAACTGACATCCCTGTAGCCTTGGACGTCGGTTCTTCTCAAAACCAAATCCATTTATCCTTGTTTTATTTCAGCCCTTCAACAAATTCTGGGCTAAATCAAATTGAAAAAATTCTGGGCTAAATCGAACAAAACAATAGAGCTGACATTTCACAATGATATTGACCAACGACCTGTTGTTTATAATTCCAACTGGTTTACTCCTTACCTAACCCCTGTCCCTTCTAAGAATGTCGATTACAGTGGAATAAAAAATGTTTCAGATCTTTGTAATTAAACACACATACGGGTCCACCTCTGACCCTGCTCTGTGACGTTGACCTATGACTGATTGTTCTCAAAATGAACCATTTCATTTTTCCTTAATCCTCAGCCCTTCCACAGGTTTGGTAAAAAACATAGATAATAACGACTTACGCTGATTCTGCAAGGTCAACGTTTGACTTGGCCCTGTGTCTTTTACTTTTGACCTTCTGTTCTCAAAAACGTTCCATATAAGGTCAACGTAGACCATTCTACAATGTTTGTCATAAACTGGATAGAAATAATTTGATTTATTTTATTCCCCTCAAACAGTCATGCAGATGAAAACATAAAGCGAGAACGGACATAAAAATCAAGTTACCTGAGCGGTCGAGATGGAATGGCAGCAAGCACAAACGAAGTCCTGTATGCATAAACGAGAAGCGTTTGTTGCTTTACACGTAACCAATCTATGCTTAAAAATAAAACCTCCCTCATACTTAGTATATTCCGTGTAACCAAATAAGAGAATAGGAGAAACTGTTCAAGAAAAGAAAGCTCTAAAAAATGGGAAAGAGATAACACTAAAGGACCTCCCAATGAGGGAATCACACCAGCCGCGAGCCTTACATATCTAGCGCGGCTCGGAGTAAGACCTTGACCTTGACCTACTTTCACCAATTTCGAACTCGTTGTAGAGTCTCATCCCTACTACAAATCTGTAAAACTTCGTGATGATATCTTGAGCGGTTGCGAAGTTATCGTGCCAACAGACACACAGACTGACAGACGAACTGAAAGCAATACTCGTAGGATATTTTCATCATTGCTCCACACCTGTAAAATTTTGTGATGATATCTTGAGCTGTTGCTAAGGTATCGTGGTAACAGACCCACAGACCTTGACCTACTTTCACTAATTTCGAACTCATGATCGATTTTTTCTTTCCTACTACACACCTGCAAAATTTTGTGATGGAATCTTGAGCGGTTGCGAAGTAATCGTGCTAACAGGCACACAGACACACACACACAGACAAACTGAAATCATTACCAGTTTCACTATTGCGGCTGGTAAAAATTTTGGAATGATCGTAAAAAAGATTAAAAATACCAGCTTCGCTATTGCGGCTGGTAAAAATTTAGGAATGAACGTGAAAAAGATTAAAAATGTTAAGGCAGAAAATTGACGAACCCTAAAAAAAAACAAAAAACAAAACAAGACAAGAGATATAAAAATAAGAAAGAGTTCTGAAAAGCTCAGGAATGGAGCAGGTGAATTGGAGATGTGGTAAATTGCACTGGGCTCGATGTTGCACTAGAATGGGATCTGGTGATTGAGAATACTAGGTTACATCAGAGGCATTAAAAGAGCTTTAAAAAGGTTAACAATGATAAGACAGCAGTTGTTGACAAGTTATATGCAGATGACATCCAGTGTAATCCATATCGTACTATTGTTTTTTGAAGTATATACAAAACCTACATGAATGTAGTTATACCTGTGGTGTGGAGAAATGTTGTGATGGTACTTTTGTCAAAGTAAACGTGACAACATAATATCGTGGAACAAGTCCGTCTAATGCTGTAGATAAGATACACGAAAAAAATATTGAGTGAGAGGCCAAGACTGGTGTCAGGTGGGCTTGTAAATGTTTAACAGGATAATTTCTGGAACTGCAGTACAGTAGATGTGCGGATCATATATTTGCAGCTGGACAGATCTTGGAGAAAGCATCTAAGTAGAGCTGTAGTAGAAAAGGCACAAGGTTCAGACATTTTGTGCATGGTATAAGGAAGCAAAGGCTGGATGCCCGGAAGGCTGTTCCCTTCAAGATATAACAGGTAAATACAAGAGCCAAATTCATTTACCGTTCATACCAAGATGCCTGGACACATTGTTTTCAAAAGATTCGTGATCATAGGCAGAAAGAAAGACAGATAGAGGAAGGCAGCTCCAGAGTTTACTTATTGCATACGTGAAGGACTGTGAGTATAGGTAAATTCTTGCATTAGAGAGTTGGATAGAAAAGAGGTGAGAGTTTGCTACCAGACGGGTGCTATGCACCCTCCATAATGGAGAAGGGATGGAAACAGGCAGTTCAGAAGAGAAACGACTATTGAAGTAGCGATAGAAAGGAGGTAAACATGCAGCAGAGCAGGGAAGAGACAGAGGTAAAAGGGTGCCGGTAAGAGGAGGAGAGCTAAAGAGATGTAAGACAATTAACTCCACCTTGTTGAGAAGAGCTGTATGTGGGGAGCCCTCTCCCCACACATAGTGAGTTGAAATCGACACAGGGGAGAATAAAACCCCCATATAAAATCAACAGCGAATAAAACCCCTGTAAAACTCAACAGTTGTGCTGGAGTAATGAAGGCAATGAGTCGGCATAGCACTCCAAACCTCTTCAAGGCAGATTTTGCAAGAGATGTGATATGATCTTTTCATGATAAATCCCGAGAGAATGAAATCTCAGGTATGTACAAAGCTGATACGGGATTGAGTTACATAATGTTAAAAAGTAGAGGATGTTCCTGCAGATTTTAATGTGTCGAAAGATATAAGAACTGTGATTTGATGCATTAAAAACAACAAGGATGCTTTTACCCCAGTCAGAAAAATGAGCCAGCTCAGAAATTAGGTGAGCCATTGCCTCACTCCGTGTTTGTTGAAGTAAATGCCGTGATGGATGCTGTGGGAAGCGATTGGAAAGGTGAAGGGTGGATCCATCAGGGTATGAGCTGATATGTATAGAATACAATTCGGAAGGTCATTGGTTAATAGAAGAATAAGAGATGGTGACAGAACACTGAGAAACACTGTTAATGACAGCTCCTAGAGCTGATTAGTTACCGTCTACAACAGCATCGAAAGAACAGAACGACGAGAAAGGAAGTTTGAGTTCAAGGCACAAATAGAAGCATAGAAACCTTATGCATGTTGTACTGAATTTATAGATTTATGCGAAACTCGATCGACAGATTTCGATATGTAAAATGCAATGGCAAAACTATCGACAGTTTCCCGAAAGAAGGTTGACCAGTAACCAAAAAGGAAGGTGAGAAGATCGACAGTGGAGCGTCATTGACAGAACTCATTCTGGTGACTGGAAAGAAGGTTATGATAGGAAAGGTGCAACTGGGCGATAGTTACAAGGTTGAAAATTGTCACCCTTATTTGGGACAGACTGAATGGGAGCAAACTTCCAGTACAGGTTGACAGACAAAGACGAAACAGTTTACCTAGGCAGGGTGTAAAGACAGAAGCACAGTTCTTAAGAACAGCAGGACGGAGCCCATGAGGCCCGTAAGCCTTGTTGGGATTGAGGACTCTGAAGACAATAAGTACATTAACGGAAAAAAATTTTTAATATCAGCCAAATGGAAGTCGGGGGGGGGGAGTAAAAATTAAGGAACAGCATCTACATCGTCTAAGGTGGAATTTGAGAAGATCACAGAGTCCTACCTTTTCAGCAGAAAAAAAAAAAAAAAAAAGCTACAGAGCCACCAGAGAGAAAATGAGGAGGGAAGGAAGTGAAGTAAAGTTATTAAAAAGGGGTTTGGCAAGGTGCTAGAAGAAGAAGGAAGGATATGAGTCATTTCAGAGAATTTAATACGAATAAAATTTATTAAGAAAGCGACTGACGAATTTAGCACAATTCCGGGCAGAAGGATAAAAAAAGATGAGATTCAGGGGTGGGTTGGTGCTGATACCTTTTATAGCCCTTCTCTTTCTTGTGGTCAGCGTAAGAACGGGCATGATTAAGCCATTTTTTTCTTTTTTTCATTAGTCAAAGGAATGTAAGCTTCCATGCCCAAGAGAATAACCTCTGTAATGCACAAGACACACTGAGAAGGCCCTGGGGCATGGAAGCAATAAACATTCCAGGGAAAATCAAAGTACACTCAAACCTCGATTTAGGGGACCTCCATTTAAGGGATTTCGGATTTAAGGGACTCCATATCCTACCTGACAAACGGACAAGACCATTCAAAAATGATACGTAATGTCTAGGTTATACACATCAGTATGTTTCTTTATAAGGTACCCATAAAATAATATTCATAATCATATAAATAAGTAAGAAATGTGAAACAGTCATTGCATTTCATAATAAGATTGTCTTTACATATGATAAAACAATGGAGTTTTTCAAGTAAGGGATATTTTCAAGTAAGGGACAAGCTGATTCCCCATTTAGTCCCTTAAATCGAGGTTTGAGTGTACTGCCTGATGGCCTGTCAGCCAGCAGCCCCAAAGTGCCACAAACACCACTTCCTGATATGATCCACAGACCTTACTGGAGCAAATATATGGAATGTAAGGAAGCCAGAGGATTCAAGTTCAGGAAAACGAGAGCAAGATACGTTGTGACGTATATACATACAACAACCACCCTTGGCTTTGAAGTGAGCTCAGAGAAAGAAGATGATACAGAGAAGGGTTTGTTATCAGCTGCCTCAGACAGCTGAGTCTTAGTAAGGAAGAGCACGTGAGATTAAGAGGAAGAGAGATGGTGTTCAACAGTAAGAAAATTATAGTACAGGCCACGAACGTTTCAGAAAGGACTAAAGAGTGAGACAATGATTCTGCATTTCACTTGGTCATTTCAGGAGTGTGGCGGATGGTCGGGGCATTTATGCCTCCCTCCCTGGAGACTTATCGGCTGGGTGTTGAGACTTGCAAATTTGGAACAGAAAATGTGGTGTGCAATATGAATGCAGTTTAGTGTAGACAGATAGAGGAAAATGTATAGGAGAGTATTATGGCATACACCCTTTATGTTCCTGAACCGCTGGAAAAGTTCAGCAAAGGGGGATGGTCTTAAGCTATGACTGATGGCTGTTGAAACAGGAGCTCTAACTTATCCACTATGGGATTAACGCCCTGTTCGATGGTGCTATAGTCTGCTCCCTACAAATCAGAGAGATTACAGAAGGTGTAGTGTGTGCACTATGTGAAAATGTAACGGGAGAATATTATAAAGAATTTTAATAGTGGCAGTCAAGCTTGCGTTAGAGTAGATTTTTTTTGTGTGTGTGTGAGGAAGAAGGAACCAAAAGCCACGAGCCTGACTAGTTCTATATCGTTCTGAAGTGAGATATATGAGTGAAAAGTCTCCCCGGTCGTTTCATATATACAGGGTGGTCCTTAAGGGGGAAAGTCTGTCGCTACTCAGGTGATGTGTGCCCGTCGTAACTGGGTCAAGTTTAGGACATTGATGGGGTTCCAATTTGTTAAAGACTCTGCTTCTATGGTGAAACCCTGCCTCTGTCGCTTCTATCTGGCACCATACATCTTTCCTTCTCGCCGCACTATTATTAATTCTGTCTACAGCTCATCCTTCCCATTTCACTACAGGTCGGCCTTAATAATATTCATTTGTGTTCGTCACATTGCCATCTCACCTTTCATTACCATCTTACTGAAGATCCTCCACCTCGGCTATCATATATCTATTTCTACCTTTCGGACAACCAATGACTTCATATAATCATCCTGTCCTATCGTTTTAAATTAATCTCCGTTCACTAAAATCTGTAGAAGATGGGGGCGTTCACCATCCACCTATTTGTTGTAGTGCAACCTTAAGATAACTTTTCTCTGAGTGGCAAACAGATGGTGACCATATAACCGAATGTCGCCTTATGTCTCAATGGTTTAAGGCGTTCCAATGGGATGGGACCCACAAAGATTTACATAAGAGAGGCGGGTTTAATGATCACATAATACCACTCAGGGACGAGTGAATGTGGTCAACCTTGCCTTTAGTTTCGGAACTTAGTAGCTTATCCCCGAGCCCGTACGCTCATGACGGGGCAAAACGGCACTGGATACTAGATGGATGGATTCGCTAAATTTGTTCCTCACTCTTTCAGCTTCACCACATGTACGCATATATTATCTCTCTCTCTCTCTCTCTCTCTCTCTCTCTCTCTCTCTCTATGTTGTCTTAGTTTCAGGGTATATTTTGCTCTAAAACAAAATATTATTTACCGATCAACTTTACTTTTCGACAGCAATTTATGCAGATTAAAACACGCTTCTTGGTACGACCGTTCGAGACGCCTTCCCCCTTCGTTGAATTTTATGATGTATTTTTGTTTTATTCTTGCTTCTTTCACACAGTCTTATGTAACATAGGAGACACTTTTCAAAAGGTTGATGTTAAAACAATTCTTCACCGGTTGAAAACATTCCAAAACTGGAGAGAATATTTAGAGTCAAAACGTCTTCAAGTAAGCGTGGAGTATGCAAACATCGGGTAGACGGAAGCTGTGATCTGTGGGTGTAACCTTGGACCAGTGATGTATTTGAGTAAACTGCCTATTGCTCTGTGTATGAAACGTGTAGGATGGTCTATGTTTTCTGTACTGGATGCAAACATTTGGAAAATAAGAGATGTAGTAAAGCGAGTAACACTTTGAGACTAGCTGTGGATTTCCAGTGTACTAGATGCCGGGGCTCAGCTAGGCCATACGGTGGTAGACCAGTAGGATTGATGATGATAGATGAGTCACTTAAGATTGATAAGAAGTTCTGTTATCTTGGCAGTCTGATCAGTGAACTGGGTGGTGTCGGCATAGCGCCATATTAAGGATGGGTAGTAGTTAGAAAATGCAGTTTGTTATTGCCTATCTTGACAGCTCGAGTGTAGTTACTATCCACAAAAGGCAGGAGTCTGGCACCTGTGTTAGGAATGACATTCCACCTGACATAAATTATGGAGTGCAAATGAGGAGGATATAGGGACACTGGAACGAAACGAAATGAGAATGGTCCGACTTACATGAAGGGTAAGGGTAGATGGCAGCATCTTTTCGGAACCTAAAAGTAGTATATGGAATACATAAGAAGAAAGAAAGATATTTAGGTGGTTTGGGCAAATGGAGAGGATGAACCAGGAGAGTTGGGTGAGGAAGTGCAGAAGAACAGAGACACCGGAAAGGTAAGACCAAGGAATACATGGGGCAGGGTAGCGTGTCGAACTTAGATCTAGAGGTATTACGAGGGAGCTGACGCAAAATAATGGAAGGCGATTGTTATCAGTGAACCGTCTGATTTATTCTACATGCAGATAGGCGTTAAACTGGATGTAAGGAGTACCAGAGGCCTCTCATATATTGAATACAATAGTTTTGATGCATAAAAATTAAAATGAACAAGTACGTCCATGGGCTGAAGTGTTTAGCCCAGCCACCCCAGAGCCGCTCCACCGATAATTGTTTACGTTGCCTCATTGGTTCCAGCTTGTGTACGATATCGGGTTACAGTTTTCAGGGATGTGGTTGGAAGTATGATAAACAAAATGTTCTCTAGAAATATTTACTATATATGATTTTTATCTTTAACGTGAATTGAACATTTATAACAGCTTCTTATTGAGAACGGACTCTATATTTTCGCCGAATGCCATGAGATGAGTATAAATGTGTATATATTTGTCTACAGCTATAATTTAATAATGATATATGATCAGTTTTGCTACTTTTTCATGTGGAATGATTGCGCTCGAATTTCACCTCGGCCAATATTTGCCGGTAGTAATCAGTAAGTGTTTTTACCTAACATTTTATGAAAAAGAATCTCGCTATCCGCGCCGTTAAGCATTAGTTCAGTCAAATGTTGCTCGTAAAATGTAATACTTCCAATTATGCTGTCGAGATACAAATTTCAACGCCGGGATTGGAAATGAAGCTGCCTGGGTTGGTTCTCGGTAAGCATTTACTTAACAGCAATAGCTGTGTGTACAGTGGTTGTGAAAGAGAAACTTGATATTTCTAGATAAAAATAAACATGGCTTGTTACTGTGTAACTAAGGCGAGGATAATATATGTCCATGGTGAGTCGTGTGTGTGTGTGTGTGTGTGTGTGTGTGTGTGTGTGTGTGTGTGTGTGTGTGTGTGTGTGTTCAAGAAGAAAGAAAGAAAACTTTGGGAGCTAGAAACCAAGTGCTAATCATCCATCTCAGAAACAGGAACAGCAAAGACGGAAAGTTGAGGAACTGTCAGGCAGAACGCCTAGTGAAATGGCTCGAACATCCCCTCACTCATTCATTCCTCAGAATTCACGGCTGCAATCCCAACACAACAAACGGTGTACATGGCCTTCTACTTTGTCTGGGACTTTACCTCTATTAACTTATCAGCAATTTAACATCAAATACAAGAACAAGGTTTTTACAGTAGTGATGGGGAATGGTAAAGTTTTAATAACTGTTCTATAACAGTAAATTAAAATGAAGTCATACCTCCTAACCCGATCACTTGCAAGACGTCTGATCAGCCATCGGGTCTAGTGGTGTTGTTTTCAATGAAAAAAAAAATAAGGGAATGAAAGAACCAAAAAAAAAAAAAAAAAAAAAAAAATGGCCTATAACCAGCAAAACTTTCTCCTTCCAAAGAAATGTCAGAATAAAAGTAAAAGCAAAATCTTTTTATTCTGAAACAAAAGTCGTTGAAATAGACAGTTGACTAGGAACGTACGCTAGTCGCTGAAAATATAAATAGCATTTGATATGGAAGCGTTGGGCAGAAATTAGGTGCTGCTCTCAAGGATTTCATCTTTCACCCACTCTATTCCAGTTGTTCATCAGTGCTCTGAGTTGTACATATACTATACCGATTCATTTGCTGATGACTCTACCATCCACCTTTCCAAGCACTTCTCACATCGTCCATCTCAGCAGCCAATGCAGCTTGACATACCTCTCTTCTGATTTGTGTCTTATTTCTGCGTCAGCCATAAGGAACTTGGTTGCTTTTAATGCTTCAAAACCCAATTCCCTCCTCTTTCATCTCGTCACAATCATATACATGTTCATCTCAAACTCAGTCCCTCATCATATATACTATAATCCTTTGTGTGTGTGTGTGTGTGTGTGTGTGTGTGTGTGTGTGTGTGTGTGTAGCGAAGTCAAATTGGAAACATGATCTCGATATTAGCAGGATGGTTGGAATTGAATCTCAGATAACCAGTTTCAATTTCATGTCTATCGAAAATTTTTAAAGGGATGTATTGGCCCCTAATAATTGTCCTCATTCGTTATATAGTACGTGCAAAATGCTGTGGGGGCATATCCGTGGAGTTTCATGCACACCCACCAGCACTTCCACCTGTTACACTCAGCGTTGTCAGCCCCCACTCTCCGTGAATGTAAACCCTGAGTTGCGGACTTACGTTTTGAGCCACTAGTGTGAGGGAGACAGGGCAGGGGAGTTTTAGTACGCTGCAGAGGCTGGTGGGTAGGGAGGATGACGGGGTTTGGTGTTTCAGAAGAATAAATAAAATAGTTGGATAATAAAGACGAAAGACTATCCTGCTCTAAAATAAAACACCCAGGAAAACTTAAGAACAAATATACGAGTATGTGTGCAATATAGTGTCACAATTTATTTTACAAGTTAACGTCAGAATAGGTTAATTCAACACACACACACACACACACACACACACACACACACACACACACACACACACACACACACACACACACACACACACAGATTTGCACGTCTCCCCTGTTAACTGAGTGTTGAGAAGCAAATACGTCATCCATTCGGGAACAAAACTTCCAAACTCTTCCTCGCGCTTCCCCACGGGAAGGTGAGTTGACTTTGCAGGGCTGTTGCTTGTCTGCTGTTGATGGGTCTGCGCGGCGAGACAGACCAAGTTTGCTCAACAACAACAACTTTAGTGGCAGTTGTTGGCGATCATTATCCACTCATTTAATGTAGTACTACCTACCTCTTTTCTTTTCTTTTCTTTTGTGACTCTACACTAAATGAAAAGCGTAATGGTTTTCCTGTAAACCAAGAAACCATTTACAAAGTTGGGTGGTAACCATATAACCAAGTAACGGGATGATATGGAGCCTACTGTAGTGCCCTTGATAACTGGGTGGACAGACGCAAATGCGGCGTCCATCTAATAACCAATCCGCCACACTCTTCACCGCACCTCGTCACTGCAATGGGTTGTCCGTCGCCAGGGAACATCGGTTCACTGCACAGGTCAGCCCTGCAGGGGTAAATGCCTGCCTCCGGTTTTGGATCTACTTGACCATATATACTATTGCTATTTAAGCGATATCTTATTCTTAAAACTGAGTCATAAGCGGCTGTGAACATGATTTATTTGTTAATTCTCTAACGTATCTTTATAGTTTTTCAGTATTAATAGGTAATATAATTTTCCCAGAATGCTGCTTTTGTATTTTAATCTCAAACCTCAGCTATTATTTAAGCACGGTAATTTCTTATTTGTTTCAGCCACCCTAATCTTTCCTAACTTAGATCCCCTTAAGTCAATGTTGATGTGTATCATTACTGGCATGATTATCAACTGACTGGTTTTGCAGGCTTCTGGATAACTTCAATTTATTTGATGTCCTGAAAATTTAAACTTTATATAACACTTTCCTAGACAAATGACTGTTTACAAATCGTCTGTTGCTGGTCGCTATCCCAGGCAAGTAATAATTATTTCCAGTGGTAAATGTGTGGTTTCAACATTTTCATGTGTAAAGGTTGGTCTGTTTGATCTGTTTTCTATTCAAGTCAATGAGGAAAACTATGAATAATTTGCATTCTGTTTTTGTGTATATATAACTCATGTTAAACCTTTGCTGGAGCAATAGTTGCGTCATGGAAACTCACTCCCCCTCGTGCGTCATCAATTTAAACTTGTGAATCATCCATGCACCAGCAGTTATTTTTCTTTTCTTTTTTCTTTTTTTTTATGAATCAGGACAAAATCTTAAGGGTGAAAATAAGTAGTATTATGTTACACTTTAATTCTAGGTTGCTTCTGCTTGCCCGTTCATTTTTCTGTGTGGGAGTGTTTATTTATGATGTGGCAACACTTGACAAATTAATATGTTGGTCGTCTACAGGTTACCTTCTTATGCCAGCAGTGTATAGAAGCCAGTGAGGTTTGATGTAGCGCCACCTGATAACACATAAAAACACACATTATGAATTTTCGACGCCACGTCACTTTGTCACACTACCACCACGTTGCAGTTGGCAGCACACTAATCCTGTTATAATATGATGACAACGATATAATCAGTTCTTAACCCTTCGTTAATCAGGTGAGGTGTTTTGGCACCTCAAATTTTTTTAAAAGCTTATATTTCCTAGCCGGTATTTTTGAATATTTCTCTCCCTTCCAGTGCTCCCCTGATTCATGAGGGGAGGGAGCATGTGGATTGGTTTAGTCCTGCCTCTGCTGTAGTGAGAGAGAGGGGCACTTTCTCCCCCCACCGCCCTGGGGTGTCCAGTCACCCCATGAAACAAACCATTTAGATCATATTGTGATATAGATTGTTTTTTTAATCATATTTTTGCATATTGTTTATCATTATACTGATTATAAAATCAAAAATGTATTTTCCTGTACGTGTTTACCTGACAAATGAGATACGAGTCCGTTTGTTATTTTTTTACTGATATTATAATTTATTGTATTTTATTATTATAAATTAATAAACACCACCTACAAGGCATTCAGTCTTTTCATTAGTAATTGCAGAGATATGCTGAAGCGGGAGTATGAATATATTTTACATGTTAGTAACACTACATGTATTTTTGTACTGGGGTGTTGTAACACCCGACCCGACTAACCACGTTTGAATACCCCACAGGACTAACGAAGGGCTAACAGTAAAAAATAAATAAGACATTTCACCATAGTGTAGAAAACAGTGGACAAGAAACATATCAATGCCACATACATGAAAAATAAGCTCCGAATATTCTCTCTCTCTCTCTCTCTCTCTCTCTCTCTCTCTCTCTCTCTCTCTCTCTCTTCCCCAGTCACTGTTCTAAACTATCTGCTTGAATTCATTTCCCGTTTGGCAGGCATGCAACACTGAAGTAAATGCGAATTCCCATTCCTTTCAGGTCTATCTTTCTGACACATGAATCAATGAATGTTTTCAGTGTCTTATATATTGAGCTCGCCAGCTGTGGTGACGTCTCTTCATTCTCCCTTAACCACTGCATGTAACCCTCGGCCTTGTGACTGCAGTTTGTCTAGGAATATTGAAATGAACGAATCTTCAACTGAAGATTCGTTCATTTATTTTGGTAATTTTAAGATGGGAAGAGCAAACTTAGCGATCTTAATCCTTGATTTTTTTTTTTTCGGAAGGAAAAAATGAACTAAATCGTTTCATTATCTCAGACTTAATTGGGATAAGAGCATACTTTTGTTACCATTCTTTTTGGGAAATCTTCAGCTTCAACTGAATCCCAAAAAATCGTTTAATAAAAAACAGTACTTTCCCTTGCATACCGAAGTAGTCCTGGTGGGGACTGGATAGTTGCGAAGGCAGGTAGGCACGTAAGCAGGTAAGCAGGTGGGTAATATGGCATGAAACAGATAAATAAGAATAAGTAGTCACTAGATCTTAAATGCAATAAAGTGAGACAAACAATGACTGGAAGGAATAAAAGCAAGCGATCTTGTATAAAAAAAAGAACCCCGAAATATATATATATATATATATATATATATATATATATATATATATATATATATATATATATATATATATATATATATATTGTTACGGAACAGAGAAAGATAATGTACACTTCAAGTGAGAATACTAAAAATCACCACCGTCCCGCAAAGTTCCAGGTTCAAAACAAAGAGTTAGGTAAAACTACAAGTCAAAGTTTAATGCTCAAACCAACAAAAAAACATTCAGGACTCATAAGGATAATGTAATGGCAAAAAACAGGTTAAATATATGGCTAACTGCAATAGCCTCTATTAACATGAAATTAGCAAGAGTAAATTTACCTAAGTCAGCCCTGATAAAATGACAATACTAGATAATACTCAGTGAATGCAAGATATATTATTGCAGATACAAAATATTATTAATGATGACTGACATAGAGAACCTTTACATAAATTACAAAAACCTCACTAGGCCTAAGAATTAACCTTATGCTACACAGTACAAGAAAAAATACAACAGTTATACTCAAATTACACACAGCTGCTAGATGTTTGGAGATTTCTTGAGCCCTCACAATAATAATATCTGTACAGGGGAGGACAGAGATGTGAACAAAATGAGGAGCAGATCTAAGTAGCAATGATGCAGAGACTGAGCTCATTATATAGGGGCCGGCAGAGCTTGATACAACTTGTAAGAAGGACGCGCAAATGAAGCCATGGGGACAAAGCGTTGACAATCCCGCTCTGAATAACAGAGAGAACGACTTACTCTACTATAACGGTAGAAGGGGGGGACTGAGGCAGAACACGCTCGTGATCAAACATGCAGCACACTGTACGTTAGAATTACACAAAGGATGATGAAATCATAGGCTATGTAACACCTCCACACAAAGAAAAAAGAAATTTACAAAGGAAATTTTTTATTACTCTAAAACAATCTGTATATGGCATTACAAAACATGCAAAAGTCTTTCCTAATGTTACAAAACATGAGATCTCCCTAGCACTTTCAGTCATAGGTACTTGCCAGTATCCCTTTAACAAATCAAACTTACTTATGTACCTAGCCTTTCCAATCTTGTCTATGCAATCTTCCACGCGAGGGAGAGGGTAAGTGTCTGTTTTAGTTATCTGATTAACACGTCTGTAGTCAATGCAAAGCCGCTGCGACCCACCCTGGTTAGGGACTAGAGTGACAGGAGAACTCCACTCGCTCTGACAGGGCTCAATCATCTTGTGGTCCAACAGGTAGCCAAGCTCCTTCTGGATGAGAGGAACTTTCACTGGGTTCACACGGTAAGGAGGCAATTTAATTGGCTTTGCGTCTCCAACATCGACATCATGCATCAACACAGTGGTTCTTCCTGGAGTGGCACGGAACACTTGCGGGTACTCCTGCAGTAATGCCGAAAACTCCTGCCTTTCCTTGGGAGGTAGATGAGAAAGCTTAGTCTGGAGATCATTCATGATATCAGGATTCTTCCCCAAACTATCACTCAGGCTCATACTGCATGGGAGAGCTTCACTTGCAGACTCGGGTGGAACAGCTACAGTGCAGACTGGATTATTTTCGTCCCGCCTGTGATATAACTTTAGCATGTTGATGTGACATAGTTGCTTGGTCTTTCTACGATCTGGTGTGGCGATGACATAGTTGACATCACTGAGTTTCTTCTCCACGAAATAAGGACCACTAAACTTGGCTTGAAGAGGTTGCCCATGAACTGGTAGCAGAATCAAAACCCGATCTCCTGGCTGAAAGTGGCGCAACCTGGACCTCCCATCATACCAAGTCTTCATCTTCTCCTGAGCAGCTCCCAAATTCTCTCTCGCCAGCTGCAAAGCAGTGGACAGCCGTTCTTTGAACTTCATCACATACTCCAGCAGGTCGACGTCATCCTCCTCTGACAGCCAGCATTCCTTGAGTAGCTCAAGGGGTCCTCTTACTTCATGGCCAAACAGTAGTTCAAAAGGTGAGAAGCCCAGTGATTCATTTGGAGATTCTCTTGCGGCAAACACAACGAATGGAAGACCTTTATCCCAGTCTTTCTGATGTTCCAAACAGTATTTCTTGAGCATCGATTTGAGTGTTGGATGATATCTCTCCAACACTCCTTGGGTCTGGGGATGGTAAGCTGAAGACGTGATCTGGGTGATGCCCAACTCTTTCAGAGACTGCTTGAAAACATTCGACATGAAATTACTTCCCCGATCGGACTGTACCTCCTTGGGCAGACCAAACTTTGTGAAGAACCCTAGCATTTCCTTAACCACGTTCTTTGCTGAGATATTTCTAAGTGGAATGGCTTCAGGATAACGAGTAGCCATATCAATCAGGGTCAACACATAAGAAAATCCTGAAGAAGTCTTAGGAAGAGGGCCCACAATATCCACCAACACACGAGTGAAAGGCGCCTCAAAAGGAGGAATGGGCACTAGAGGTGCAACCTTTTCGGTCTGATTACACTTCCCCACAACTTGACAGGTGTGACAAGACTTACAATACCAGGAAACATCCCTGAAGATACCTGGCCAGTAGAAGTGTTTCAAAATGCGTGCCACAGTCTTCCTCACTCCAAGGTGTCCTGCCAAACTGGAATCATGAGCCACTCTAATGATATCCTGCCTACAAACACGAGGGATGACAACTTGATGTACAACCTCCCATTCACAGTCGGCTGATGCTGTTGGGGGTCTCCACTTCCTCATAAGTACTCCTGACTTTACATAATAACAAGTAGAAGCACCGGCTGACTCTTCTTCACTGTAAGCAGAGTTAGCTAGACCTTTCAACTCAGGGTCAGCAACCTGCAACTCAACCAACTCTTGACGAGACAAATTATGAACACTACGGGGTACTGCCTCATCTGGTGAGTAGTCCAAATTAGCAAGAAAAGTGTCAGCTAGGATAACATCATCATCATCATTATCCTCTAAATCACCAGTAACTTTAGACTTAGCCCTAGTGACAGCACATGCAGGGAACACATCAGGGACATCACAATCCTGGGACGCAGCCACTGGCTCACTAGACAACTGAGGAGCTGGACACAGTACACACTACACTTCCTATTCAAAATTTACCAAAATGGCGTCGTCTTATCAAGCCTCGGAGTCCCCATGGGGGGGGACCATAAATGCCCCCACCATCTGCCCGTCTCCCGGTGACGACTCAAGGTGCCTGGAACCACGGTCTGACTCTCTTCTTCTTCATTTCTGCAACATTCGCGGCCTTTCCTCTAACTTTCGCTCTGTTGAGCACCACCTCTCCTCCTCTAAACCTCACCTTCTTTTTCTAACGGAGACTCAGCTGTCTGAGGCAACTGACAGCAAACCCTTTTCTGTATCCTCCTACTTTCTCTATACTCATTTCAAAGCCAAAGGTGGCTGTTGTGTATATATACGCAACGACTTATCTTGCTCTCGTGTTCCTGAACTTGATTCTTCTGAATTCTCCACACTCTGGCTTCGGCTTTCCTGTCATTCTCTGACTAAATATATCTGTGCTGTTTACTTATCCCCTAATTCTACTGACTATCAAAAATTCTTCGACTATCTTACTTCTACGATGGAACACATTCTATCCATTTCTCCTTTCTCTGAAATCTCCATTCTTGGAGATTTCAATGTTCACCACCACCTTTGGCTCTCCTCTCCTTTCACGGATCCACCTGGTGAACAAGCCTACATCTTTTCTATCCTTAATGACCTAGAGCAGCTTGTACAGCACCCTGCCCGTATCCCTGACCGCCTTGGAGAGAGCTCCAACATACTTGACCTCTTCCTCACAACTAATCCTTCTGCTTACTCTGTTAATCTTTTCTCTCCGTTGGGCTCCTCCGATCACAACCTTATTACCTTAACCTGTCCTATCACTCCGGTACGGCCTGTGGACCCTCCAGTGAAACGTCGTCTGTGGCATTTTGGAGCCGCGGACTGGGAGGCCCTCAGGCAGTACTTCTTTGATTTTCCCTGGAATGATTATTGCTTCCGTGGCCGGGAGCCATCTGAGTGTGCCTTGCACATTACGGAGGTTATTCTCTCAGGCATGGAAGCATACATTCCTTTCTCATATCCTTTGACTAATGCAAGAAAGCCTTGGTTTAATCACGCTTGTTCTAATGCTGTCCGCAACAAGGAGAGGGCCTACAAAAGGTACCGGAGCCAACCCACCCCTGAATCACATCATCTTTACGTTTCTGCCCGGAATCGTGCTAAGTCTGTTCTTCGCTCTACCAAAAATAATTTCATCCATACTAAATGCTCTCAACTCTCTGACTCGAATTCTTCCCGCTCCTTCTGGCATCTTGCCAAAAATCTTTCTAACAACTTTACCTCATCATCCTTCCCTCCTCTTTTCTACTCTGATGGTTCTGTAGCTATTTCTTCTACTGATAAAGCAGATCTCTTCGCACAGACTTTCTCCTCCAATTCTACCTTAGACGATTCCGGTGCTGTTCCTCCATCACTTCCCCCCTCTGACTTCCTCATGGCTGACATTAAAATTTCTTCAGTTGACGTATTTTCTGCCATCACTGGCCTCAGTACTAACAAGGCATATGGGCCTGATGGGGTCCCTCCTGTTGTTCTCAAGAACTGTGCCTCTGTGCTTACACCCTGCCTAGGCAAACTCTTTCGCCTTTGTCTGTCAACTTGTACCTTTCCTTCTTACTGGAAGTTTGCTCTCATTCAGCCAGTCCCAAAGAAGGGTGACCACTCCCAACCCTCCAACTATCGTCCAATTGCTTTAACGTCCTGTATTTCAAAAGTTTTCGAGTCAATTCTTAATAGAAAAATTTTAAGGCATCTTTCCTATCACAACCTTCTTTCTGATCGTCAGTATGGGTTCCGTCAGGGACGCTCCACTGGCGATCTTCTCACCTACCTTTCAGACTCCTGGTCATCCTCCTTTCGGGACTTTGGCGAAAGCTTTGCCATTGCACTTGACATCTCAAAGGCTTTCGATCGAGTCTGGCATAAATCTTTAATTTCCAAACTGCCCTCCTACGGTTTCTATCCTTCTATCTGTGCCTTCATCGCTAGCTTCCTTTCTGGTCGTTCTATAGCCGCTGTTGTAGACGGCCATCGTTCCTCTCCTAGATCTATCAACAGTGGTGTTCCTCAGGGCTCTGTCCTATCACCAACTCTCTTCCTTTTATTCATCAATGATCTTCTAAGCTGTACATCTAACCCTATCCACTCATACGCTGACGACTCCACCCTTCACCTTTCCATTCGGTTCCTGCAACGCCCATCTCAACAGTTACTTCAACAAGCAAGGGATGAGGCTGTGGCACACCTAATGTCTGATTTGGCTCGTATCTCTGACTGGGGTAAAAATAATATGGGTGTCTTTAATGCATCTAAGACTCAGTTCTTACATCTATCAACCCGACAAAATCTTCCACAGGTATACCCACTAATGTTTAATATTATTCAGCTTAATCCTGCATCATCCTTGAACATGCTTGGGGTTTCATTTACTCGGGACTTATCTTGGAAAGATCATATTACATCTCTTGTAAAATCTGCTTCCAAGAGATTGGGTGTGCTAAGCCGACTCCGCTCTTTCTTTACCCCTGCACAATTGTTGACTCTATACAGGGGTTTTATCCGCCCCTGTGTGGAGTACAACTCTCATGTGTGGGGAGGCTCCCCACATGCAGCTCTTCTCAATAGGGTGGAGTCAAAGGCTTTTCGTCTCATTAACTCTCCTCCTCTTACTGACTCCCTTCAACCTCTGTCTCTTCGCTGCACTGTTGCATCTTTATCTCTTTTCTATCGCTACTTTAATGATCACTGCTCCTCTGAACTGTCTGCTTGCATTCCTCCACCTCTACGACGGGCGCGTAGCACCCGTCTGGCAGCAAACTCTCATCCTTTTTCTGTCCAACTCTCTAATGCAAGAGTTAACCGTTACTCCCAGTCTTTCATTTATGCAACAGGTCAGCTCTGGAACTGTCTCCCTCTGTCTGTATTTCCTGCTGCCTATGATCTCCAGTCTTTCAAACGCAGTGTGTCCAGGCATCTCAAAATGATTGGATCTTGAATTTGGCTCTATATTGTTTTTTTTTTTTCTCTTGGAGGGAACTGTTACTGCGGGCTCATGGCCTTTGGTTCCTTCTTCCTCGCATAAAAAAAAAAAAACTTGACTTCCACCAATATCATTTCCAAGTAAGAAAGTTACACCTGACATTGGGAGTGTCTCAACCAACCCAACCATAACGGAACCATTAACAAAACCAGACTCTAAATTCACTCTGCACAGAGGGACAGAGAAGTAATTATTCCCTACACCTTGTAAGATTACAGTTTCATCAGAGGAATTAACATTAGAGCCTAGAACACTGGTCAGCATAAGGGATTGGCAAGCATCTGTATCACGATATATTTTAACTGATTTCCTGTCATTACTGTCCAGAGGACTGACAAAACCATCAGACAGGAAATTAGCACATGAACTCTTCAGAGTGTCACCCACGTTACTGCTCGAAAGAGGAGCTCCATCCTGAGAATTTAAGTTACCCCTCAAAGCAGGTTCAGTTAACTCAGTTAAAGAATTCTGGGAACTCTCAAGAGTGGACACTAGACCAATTGACTGAATATTTAAAGACTCCTTTTTGTTCACATCACGCTGTCTCCTGAAACATCTCTCCGTAGTATGACCAAGCTTACTACAATAAGTACATTTACTTTTCTGAAATCTAGAGGTGAAGCTGGTATTTACTTCCTGAGAAACATCATCTTTATTCTCTTTCCTGTTACCTGTACTCTGAGTAGAGGCAACGTACTTACTCTCAGCTTTCCCTTTTTCTTTAGAATATCTCTTGTGAGTGAGAACATATTCATCAGCTAAAACTGCAGCATCAGACAAATTATCTATTCTTTTCTCATCAAGATATAGGCTTACATCTTTATTAACACACCTTTTGAAATCCTCCAGCAAAATCATCTGCTTAAATTTACCAAAATCAGAATCCACATTCTTAGAATTTAACCACTGCTCTAACAGATCTTCTTTGATTTTTGCATACTCAACATGGGATTGCTTATCTTGCTTGTAAGTTGTCCTAAATTTTACTCTATAGGCTTCAGGAACAAGCTCATAGGCCTTAAGAATCAAGCTCTTAACTACATCATAATTATCAGATTGATCCTGAGGCAAAGATGCATAAGTTACTTGAGCTTTACCGGTGAGAACAGTTTGAAGGAGTACTGGCCAATTCTGTTTGGGCCAATTAAAACCTGTAGCTACCCTCTCAAACAACTGAAAATACTTTGTTAAATCAGATTCATTAAAAGGAGGGACAAGTTTAACATTTTTAGCCACATCAAAATCATCAGAGCTAGATGATCCAGTTCCACCTTGTTTCATGCGATACTCATGGTCTGCCTGAATCCTAGCAATTTCAACTTGTGCCTCAGCCTCTTTAGAACGGGCCTGAAATTCAGCCTCCTTAGCACGAGACTCCTGCAGGGCTAGCTGTAACTTAGCTAATTCAATCTGCGTTTGCTCATTTCGAGGAGTTACATTAAACAAGCTTTCATTAATCATGTCAACAATTTGATCTTTAGAATGATGAGAGCGAGCAGCAATTCCCAATTGTTGAGCAACAAGCTTAAGTTCATTCTTTGTTCTGTTTTCTACATCACACACTGTTTGCACATTTGACAAAAAATCTTTGGCTTCATCAAGTGTAGTAATAGTAGCCATCATGAATAAGTAACAGTCACAAAATATCAAGCAATATCCTTATGATAATATCCTGAATATCCTGATAAGAGGTCGCCAAATTTATGTTACGGAACAGAGAAAGATAATGTTCACTTCAAGTGAGAACACTAAAAATCACCACCGTCCCGCAAAGTTCCAGGTTCAAAACAAAGAGTTAGGTAAAACTACAAGTCAAAGTTTAATGCTCAAACCAACAACAAAACATTCAGGACTCATAAGGATAATGTAATGGCAAAAAACAGGTTAAATATATGGCTAACTGCAATAGCCTCAATTAACATGAAATTAGCAAGAGTAAATTTACCTAAGTCAGCCCTGATAAAATGACAATACTAGATAATACTCAGTGAATGCAATATATATTATTGCAGATACAAAATATTATTATTGATGACTGACATAGAGAACCTTTACATAAATTACAAAAACCTCACTAGGCCTAAGAATTAACCTTATGCTACACAGTACAAGAAAAAATACAACAGTTATACTCAAATTACACACAGCTGCTAGATGTTTGGAGATTTCTTTAGCCCTCACAATATCTGTACAGGGGAGGACAGAGATGTGAAGAAAATGAGGAGCAGATCTAAGTGGCAATGATGCAGAGACTGAGCTCATTATATAGGGGCCGGCAGAGCTTGATACAACTTGTAAGAAGGACGCGCAAATGAAGCCATGGGGACAAAGAGTTGACAATCCCGCTCTGAATAACAGAGAGAACGACTTACTCTACTATAACGGTAGAAGGGGGGGTCTGAGGCAGAACACGCTCGTGATCAAACATGCAGCACACTGTACGTTAGAATTACACAAAGGATGATGAAATCATAGGCTATGTAACAATATATATATATATATATATATATATATATATATATATATATATATATATATATATATATATATATCGCTCAGTATTGGATGTTTGAATACTCTGCTTACATTTGATTGGTGTTCACAGACAGACAGAAATACAGAATGAAGAATGCAGTTCCAGACGTCCTGTTGCATGCATGAAGGACAAAGCGTCTCAGTTATCTATTGTATGAACACAAATGAGACAAGCCTGCATTGCTAGGCAGGAGTTCCGTGACAATCGTAATTGGAAAGAAATTCAAGCTGAGAGTTCAGAACACTGATCATTAAAATAGCAATATCGGAGAGAACGATTGTAAACTGCGAAGAAGAAGAAGGGGAGAGAGAGAGTTTCATAGAGTTACATAGATACACAGACCACACAGACCTTACGGTCCCTACGAGGTGGTCCGGCCTTAATCCTAATATAGTGCATAGGAGCAGGAGAAAAGGATAGCACAGCAGAAGGCTCTCTCCCCCACCCTCCAGACCCTCCGGCATTAGCCGTACAGGAAACAAGAGAGGAAGTAATACCTTGCAGGAATGAAAAACCTGAAGGAATTTTATAGAATCGGCAGAAAGTAGAATAATGTGGAAAAGTAAAATTTGGGCATACAGCCACATACTTACTCTATACATGCATTTTTTTTTTTTTTAATCAGAAGATGAACAGAATGTTTATCTATTATATATATTCTAAAATATTGTCTGTGTCTAATAGACACATGAATGCAGACGCGAATATGCAAATTGCTTCATCCTAACTAAACGATACCAATTGCGTCGAGATACATGTCCAGTCTCTTTTTAAACATATTTATGGTACCACTCTCAATCACATTCCCAGGGAGTTTATTCTATTCGCTTACAACAGAGTAAGTGAAGAAGTTTTTGGTTGTATCAAGATTAGCCCTTCTTGCTTGCAACTTCATACCATTTCCTCGAGTTACAGTCTCGGTAATTACTGTGAATAGCTTGCTTGAATCAGTATTACTAAAGCCTTTTAGAATCTTAAAACATTCAATCAGTTGTCCCCTGAGTCTCCGTTTTCTAAGAGAGAATAGGTTTAATTCTCTGAGTCTCTCGAGGTATGGTTTGTTCTTCAGGGACGGGATTAACTTGGTAGCCCTCCGCTGGACCGCTTCCAGTATTTCTATATCTTTAATTAGGTGAGGCGACCAAAATTGCACTGCAAACTCTAAGTGTGGCCTGACTATGCTTTTTTGGGGGGGGGGGAGAGAGAGAGAGAGAGAGAGAGAGAGAGAGAGAGAGAGAAAGTTAAAGGAGCTGTAAGAGGAGGGTATCTGATGAGTTTAAAAGGCTCGTCCTCCAACCTCTTTAGAACTGTATATGAGCTTCCCCACACGATGCCAGTAATTTACATCAGAATGGATAATACTGCAGTGCAGAACTAGCAACTACGCTAGGGTGAAGGAAATGTGAAGTCTGCCTAGCGCAACCTATCCTTTGGAAGTGGATTTGGCGAAGCAAATATAAGTTTTGAGAGAAAGATGTCAAAGGATGCTATGATGAGCTGAGTTGTTCGTTGCTGATAGCTTCTGATATTCTTGTGAAAAATAAAGGAATTGAGTGTTTGATGCTCTAATAATAAGAAGAATACTTTCCCCAATCTGTAAGAGGAAGCTAGTCAGGATTCATGTGTGCCATAACCTATCTCATGGCTGTTAAAACAACTTCCGAAATGGGCATTGTGGCAGCACTTGCATAAGTGACAGGTCGAGTTATCAGTGCATGTGTGAATTAAGGATATTGCAGCTCAGATCACTGGTCAATATGAGGAGGAGTGTTGATGAAAGAACATAAGCTTTTGGAACGCCACTATTGATAGCTTAAGGGATAAAATAATCCCCATCTACAACCGACACTGAATGACCAGTAAAGAAGCTTAGGATTATAGTACAGACAAAACCAGAAGTGTGCCAAGGCACAGCAAACTCTTCCCCGGCAGTCATTTTAGCGCTGACGTATAAACACAAAAAAATATCTAGTCAAAGATGTCACATATCAAATTTGCAGTAAATCGGGTGAAAACTGACGATTTTATGTCCCCATTTGAAAGTTTTGGCTCGACCTACCTGAAATTGATCCCCCTACCGCAAAGTGAGGGGAGGCCCCTCTGATGTAATGAGGCATGTTATAGGATGCAGATTTGAAAGATGCACCCTTAGGTTTTGGTTTCATGTCGATGTGACAAATTTAAAAGGAGTTTTGGCGAAAAACGATTTTATTTACATTTTTTTCTACAATTCTGGGGCCTACAGCCTGGGCCTTAGCCCAATTTGGCCCCAAATTTAATCAGGTGATCAGAAGGTATTAGCCCATCATCCCGATAATTTTAGTCAAAATCTCACAAGTAGTATTAGCGTATAATTGTTAAAGACAGACAGAAAAAAACACAGACAGACAGACAAACAAACAAACAAGGAAACCTAGCTAAAACAATACCCGACTCCGAGCCCCTTCGGGGCGGGGACGAGTAAAGATAGAAACTGCAAGATGGCAGTTTGGAAAATAAAATGTGCTCAAGTGTTTTGAATCAGTTCGAGATTGTTAAGTGCAATGTTAGAGGTTTCACAGTAGTTCCGAAAAGAGGATAACCAGGAATCTGAAATCAGTGTAAGCAATTTGTCAGTGCAGTGTCTTCTGATGAAACGCATGCTGATTGCTAGAAAGAAAAAAAAAAAAAAACGGGATGCCATACTGACCGCGATAACGAAATTTGTGAAATGCCATAGTGAAGGCTAGAAAATAAAAGTATAAAAAAACAGGTGCTTCAAAATCTTTCCCTAATGAACGTCGATTCGAGTACTTTAGAAAAGCAGGAAATTATAGCATTTTGGCGATAGACAAATGACTGAGAACTGTCACCCCTCTTAGAGGGCTAAGTTACAGCTAGAACGGGAAGTGCCAGTTGATAGACAAAGACGAAAGGGTTTGCTTAGGTACGGCATCAGCAGGGAAGCGGTGTTGAAAAACAACAGGAGGGAGACCAATAGGGCCTAGTGCCTATTGTGGGTGGATGCGATAGAAAGCAGAATGGACACTTTCAAATATAAATAAAAAGAGGTCAGAGGGGAAAAAACTGAAGAACAGAATCAGAAACATTCAAAAGTACAACGAAAGACAAAGGCTTCAGCAAGTTTCTGCTTTTTCCGTGAAAGTCACTGAAACAGAGCCATCACAGAGAAAGAAAAGGGGAAAGAGGAAGAGGTAAAGTAAGAGGATAGGTGTCAAGTACGACAGCAGAAGAAGCTAGAAGAGTTATAATGAGAGGATTTATTATATTTGGAATGCACAACATTATTATAGTCAAGCTGAGGAGAGGTTTGCTATATTCTCAGGCAGAAAAATGAGACATAACAAGCATATGACTCGTGAGTTGTTTGCAGTGACATGTTTTATACGCACCTACTTGCTGTGAGTGGCACTAAAGCACAAGGTTATATCGTTTTCTAATATATATATTAGCCTGAGGGCAGGAAACTAACCTCAGTAATGAACAGAGCACATTGTGATGGTTTTTGCCCTGGAAGATATAGCCATGCCAGGAGAGGTCAAAGAAGTACTGACTGAGAGGCACACAATCAGAACCGCCTTAGCGTCACAGATGCCACATTTCGGAAGGGTGCTCGGACCTTTGTGGAGTAATTCTTGAAATTAGTCGAAGATCTTGCACGACTAAGCCAGGACGATTGGAAATTTTCCATCTGTCCGTTTGTGTTTATGTCCGTTTTTTCGTTAGCACTATGGAGGCCAGAATTTTAAACCAATTTTTACGATTGAGGTATCTAATGAATCATCACCTGACACTATGGCCTCACTGGGGTGGTCGACAAACTCAAATAAACCACCATGGACACCGTGATAAAAAAAAAAAAAAGGCCATGGCCACAGAGGAAATGACTTTATTCTCAGAAATATAGACATGAAATTTGTATAATTGAAAATGACTTTCAGAATGCAGGAATTAATGCCATTTAAACATTCAACTCAGTGGAATTAGCAAATAGCAAAAAACTGATAATAGTCGTCTGTGTCGCTACGTCAGTAGCGGGTGAGGGGATGGCTGTGGATGTGGGTATGGACGTGGTGAGAGAGACAGGATGCGGATGTGTGTGTATGTGGCTTTGGTTGTGGTTGTGCTTTGGCTGTGGCTGTGGCTGTGGATACGTGTGCTTGTGTGTTTGTGGATGTGGGTGAAGATGTTCGTAAGGGTAAGGGTGAGAGTATGGATGTGGATAAACGAGTGGGTACTCTGACAGGAGGAGTTTTTCTGGAGGTGCTACATCTGTCACATATCTATGTGCTGTGGTGTTGTCTGTATTTTGCATGTCTGATGTCTCTAATTTCTGCAAGAATCGCATCGAACAAATCTACATGTTTGACAAGTCCTTGTGATGTGCTGGGAGGGAATTTGTCATATGTACTCGCGTTGTGTTTAGGGCCAGGGATGACTTTCACTGTCCCTGCCAAGCTTGAGGAGGAAGGAAATGAATACCAGTGAGCCATTTCCTCCTGAATGAAAAACAGCATACGATGTATGCCAGGTTGTACCATAGTCACCCTTGCAGGATAAACTGAAGGTTGAAGACGTTTGGCTCCAAGGTAGGAGACGCCTGTGCGTCTTCTCACATGGGGTGTTCAACACCAATGCAGGCAGCCTTCTTCCAGCGCCTGGTAAATAAAGTAATGCTAAATAAAGTCTTGTTACCAGTTGCCACGTCTGGTTTCCTACCAACATTCCCCATTTGCCGCAATTTTCCCAGTGGTACCCGGACACTGATAGTTTCTCCCTTTTACAACATTTTCCCAGTGGTTCCTGGACAGTGGTCGCTTTTCTATGGCTGGTCATATTGTGGTGCAGCAGTAATGGCGGTGGTTGTGCCGTTGTTTATGGCCTCTTTCCCCAAAAAAACCAATACCATTTGGCCTCTCTCGAGCTCAGCACGTGACTCGCACTCTGGCGGTCTCACACCTCACTTATTTTCTTACTTATTTTACTACCTCGGCAAAAAGGGAGAGAGAGAGAGAGAGAGAGAGAGAGAGAGAGAGAGAGAACAGATGGTTTTCGGCGAAGTTGGCGCAGTTTGGGAGTCCTCTTACAGAATCCTCCCAGTCTTTATCTTTTCGGTTCACTGTTGCATCTTCGTCACTTTCCTATCGTTACTACAGTGTCACTGCTTTTCCAAGTTGTCTGCCTGAATCTCTTCGCCATTTTGTGGGCACTTAGCAACAAATTTCACCCCCATTCTGTCCAGCTCTTTGATGCAAGAGTTAACCGATACTCCTAGTCCTTCATGGATGCAACAGGTCAGTTCTGTTCCTGTCTTCTTCTGTCTGTATTTCCTTCTTCCTACGATCTCCAGGGATTTACACGCAATGTGTTTTGGCGTCTCGAAAACGGATCTTGAATTTGGCTTTTTTTTTTTTTTTTAATAAAGAGAGAAAGAACCTCTGGTTCTTTCTTCCTTCCATCAAAAATAATGTGAATAGAAGAATAATCGATTAAATGAGCAGCCTGTCCAGTGTGATATCATGTTTTTTATTTAATTTCATCAACCTCCATGTAACGGTACACAATTTCGATCTAAAAATTTTTATATACCTTTCACCGATCCGTTTGCTGCCGTAAGTATCATCAAAGGTAAATGAAATAATCTGGTTGTTAGAAGAAAAAGCAAATAGAATCAATCAGCTGTAAATTCAAGGAGGTAATGAATGTGGGACTGACAGTACGAGGCGGGGTGCTTAGTAGATATTTCAAGTCAACGTAAGTGTGGATGATGAGGATGGGAGGGGACAAGGCGGCAGGAAGGATGTGCAAGAGGAAGACAAGTTGTGTTTACGTCTATATATTGCAGGTGGGTGGACACAAGAGGAACATCGATGCTTTTCAGGTCCAACATAATGGGGATTAGTTTCCGTCAGTAGAGTGGATAACCTGTGCTCTTAACATTCCCCTTTATCAGGGTTCAGTCCCACTCGGGGTCGGGTTTCTATGGGGGTTTAGTAGTATATGTCCTTTCACGTGCCCTCATATGTGTGCAGTCTTTCGAGGTTCCCTCAGTGAAAGCAATGACGTGCACAGACTCCCTCCTTTACAAACAAACCACTCATACCGTACACAAAGTTCCACCTTATGCTCACGCACAAGTACCCATGCGTGAAGCACTGGGCGGGTCACTCTTCTAGTAACTTAGGCAGTATTCTTGGTCCATGAGGACACGTAAACTAAGGCTTGAATTTGTACAGTAGAGCTGCCCACCCATAGTAGGCATGTGCAAGATAGCCACTACAATACACACAAGTATGCAGGAACACATTATTAGCAGGGAGCTGGTTACGAGAAAGTGTTGCTGCAAGTTGAATTTTGTACTTGTTGCTAATGATAACTCCTATATCCATCACTTTAAACTTGATGAACACCTGAGAGTCTGCTGTAATATATATATATATATATATATATATATATATATATATATATATATATATATATATATATATAATTGTCCCCTGGGGGTAAGGGGGTTTCAAGAATACTCCCCCAGTATCCCTGCTTGTCGTACGAGGCAACTAAAAGGATTGGTGGTGGGTTAGTCCCCCCCCCCCCCGTAAAAGAACTAACTAAAGCAAATAAAGCGCCTCGGACCAGGACGGACCATACGTTGACGACTAAGGAACGGACAAAGGACATTCTGAGGGTGGGGACATGGAATATGAGAGGAGTGAATGATGAAGTGAAAGAAAGAGGGATTGTTCAGGTACTTGAGGTTGCAAGAGTGGATATATGTTGATTGACTGAAACTAAATGGCGAGGTGAAAGGGTGAGGGAGTGGGAATATGGTTTAGGTATATGTGCGGGAGTTAATGAGAATGGGAGGGCAAGAGAGGGAGTGTCTGATGATAAGCAAGAAGTGGAAGGAGAATATAAGAGAGTATAAAACAGTGGGTGCAAGGATTGTATGGGTGAGGATGAAAGCAAGTATACAAGCGTGGGCGATTGTATGTGTGTATGCGCCGACAGAGGACCAAGTGGCAATATATATATATATATATATGAAGGTAAAACAAAGATAGATGAAGTAGAAAGAGTGGAATTTAATAAGCTTATCAACAGGAGACAAAGAGAGGAAAAAAGAAAGAGCATCATGAATCAGCTCAAAGGAAGCAACAAAAAAGGAGAAAGTCTGAAACAGGTTCGAAGTGAAATGGCACTAGCAATGGAACTATGTCACTGAAAGACAAAAACGGTGAAATCATTAAATGCAAAGAGAGGATAGTGAAGAGAGTGAGGAATTTTACAAAGAACTGTACGCATTAAGGAAAATAGTACCATTAGTTAACTCTTCAGAAGACACAAGTGAAATACCTGAGTAACACCAGATTAAATAAACATTCTTCTTAAAAGTATGAAAAAAGGGAAGGCCTCAGGAATAGACGGAACAGTAGCAGATATAATGTCGGATGCAAGAGTAGTAACACAAAGATTCGCCCACTTATTTATAAAGTATATAAAGAAGAAAAATCCCAGAACACGGTATAATGCAATAGTTATTACCAGTCACCGTCCCGGAGGGCCTCGGGGAAGGGTATTGTTTTCACTGGATTTGTCTGTCTGTCTGTCTGTCTGTTAACAATTTCACGCGAAAACTACTCGTGCGATTTTTACTAAAATTACAGGGATGTTGGGCTATTACCTTCTGATCACCTGATTAAATTTTGGGCCAAACTGGGCCAAGGCCCAGGCTATAGGGCCCAAAATGTAAACTGTAAAAATATATAAATATTTTTTCGCCATAAATCCTTTCAAGTCCATCATATCGACATGAAACAAAAAACCTACAGATGCATCTTTCAAATCTGCATCCTATAACATGCCTCATTACATCATGGGGGTCACCTATAACATGCCCCATTACATCATGGGGGGGTAGGGGGCCCAATAGCAGGTAGGTCGGACCTAAAATTTTAAATGGGAATAAACTCCTCAATTTTCACTCGGTTTACTCCAGATATGATATGTGACATCTTTGGCTAGATATCCTGTTGTGTTTAAACGTCAGCACGAAAATGACTGCAGGGGGCGGGTTTACTGTGTCTGGCACCGCTCCTTCTTTTGCTTAACAAAAAAGACAACTCAAACGATCTTAGGAACTATCGACCCATTAGTTTATTACCAGCATTTTACAAATCCTTTACTAAAGTCCTTACGAACAGAGTAACAACAAATTTAGAAGAAAGTCAACCTCGCGAACAGGCAGGAATCCGAAGTGAGTATTCGACTACTGATCATCTACACACAATGAATCAGCTAATTTAGAAAAGCACAAAATATCATAAACCACTTTGAGTAGGTTTTGTTCATTGCATAAAGGCTTTCGACTCAGTGGAGCACATAGTAATTATAAATTCATTGTGAGAACAAATAGTGAATGAGAACATTGTAAAACTGCTCGAAAACATATATAAAAAAGGAACTGCTGCAATTTATATACATAAAGACTCAGTAAAAAATAAAACTGAGAAGGGCGTGCGTTAGGGAGATACAAATTCGCCAAAATTATTTACAGCATGCCTAAAAAACATTTTCAGAAAGCTAGATTGGGAGAACAAAGAAGTAGACATAGATGGAGAAACCCTAAGCCATTTAAGAGTTGCAGATGATATTGTCCTAATCTCAGAAACATCAGTGACATTCCAAGAAATGTTAAATGACCTAAACTGAGAAAGTATCAAAATAAGGCAATATATGAATCGGAGTAAAACTGAGATAATGTTCAATCGAAATGCACCAAGAAGCGTCATCAGAATAAGCAAGGATATTCTTGGAAGAAGTAGCGGAGTACAAAATCTTGGGACAAATGCTAAAACTAACGAAAGACCGTGCTAGCGAAATAAAAATAAAAGACGCATTACAGTTGAATGGAAAGCTTTCGGTAAACAAAGATTCATCATGAAAAGTAGATTGCCTATTTGTACGAAACAAATAGTATTAGATGAATGTATAATCCCAGTTATGACGTACGGTTGTGAGACCTGGAAATTGACAAAATCGATGGAAAATCAATTAATACGTTCTCAAAGAGCAATGGAAAGGTCAATGTTGGGAATATCTTTAAGAGACAGTAGTATATGAGCTTAGATTGAGAGAGCAGACTAAAGTCAAAGACATTATGGAAGTCATAAAAGAAAAGAAATGGAGGTGGGCAAGTCATGTAGCAAGAAGTAACTGATGGAGTAAGAGGCTGAATAACTGGACTCCAGGAGATAGTAAGCGCTTCAGAAAAGGCCAGATAGGAGTCGCAGAGATGAGATAGAGAAGTTTGTTTGTAAAAGGTGGCAGAGATTGGCTCAATCAAGGAATTAATGGAAAAGGATGGGGGAGGTCTTTGTCCAGTGGTGGAATTCCAGTGGCTGCTGATATATATATATATATATATATATATATATATATATATATATATATATATATATAGATAGATAGATAGATTGATATATAGATATATAGATAGATAGATAGATTGATAGATAGATAGATATATATATATATATATATATATATATATATATATATATATATATATATATATATATATATATATATATATATATCATTATCAGCCGTTGAGTATCCACTGCAGGACCGACCTATCCCGACCGAAGTCGAGACGATACAGCCAATGTATCTCTACCAAGTGGCTTAGGCTGTCTGGTAGAGATTGTATGTAGGGTGAGAAGTGCTTGTAAGTGTAACTGTTGTGTTGGAGTGGCTTTGGATGTGTGTGTAGTCTGTGAACCAAGTGTAATCGGCCCGCGTAAGCCGACTGGGTGCAAGCATACTTTATAGTAAGAGACAATGGTTCAACCACAGCACCCCTTGTGTCCGCCAGTGCAGTACGTGGCCGGGTGAACACTCCCAATGTTTATTACCCTGGTGGGGCGCGAACTATAGATATATACAGAGAAAGAGAGAGAGAGAGAGAGAGTCAGATACTGTAGATAGATAAATAGATAGATAGATAGATAGATGGATAGATGAAACTGCCACTTAGTATGTGTTTTGTGGATTTTTAAAAGGTGTTTCTTAGTGTTTCACGAGGAGCTATGTTGAAAATTTTGAGATTGTATGGTATACCAGAAAAGTTTCTATATATCATTAGAAGCCTGCATGAAGGTACTTTTTGTAAGGTAATGGTGGATGGTTCTTTGAGTGATCCATTTGAAGTTAGGTCAGGAATGATTCAAGGTGGAGTTCTATCGCCATTGTTGTTTGTTTTGGTTATGGATTATGTTATGCGAAAGGTTGTAAGGAGAACAGGTGCAGGAATTATCTGGAAAGAAAATAGGAGGCTGATGGATTTGGACTATGCTGTTGATATTGTACTGATTTGCGGAAGTATTTACGAGATGCAGAGGGTGCTTGATTGTCTGGTGGAGGAAGGAGAAAAAGTGGGATTGGAAATAAATTGTGGAAAGACTGAAATCATTAATATGAACGTGGAGAACCAAATCGATTGTATAATTGGGAATAGTGTGGTGAAGAATGTAGAAAACTTTAAATATCTGGAAACGATTGTATCATCTAATGGATTATTAAACAATGAAATTGAGGAGAGGATTAGACAGGCTTGGCGAGCTGTTGGAATGTTGATACCTGTTTGGAATAATAATATGCTTTCGGTACATACTAAAGTGAAAATTTACAAGTCCATGGTTAGACCAATTATAATTTATAGGCATGAGTAATGGTACAGCTCAATTGCAACAGATCAGAAAGTATTAGGATTTGAGAATAAAATACTGAGAAGGATTCTTGGGGTAAAGTGGCAAGACAGAGTTACAAATGAAAGAGTAAGGGATATTACGAGAGTGGAACCAGTTAATGAATATGTGAGACTGTCTCGCTGGAAGTGGATGCGGCACATATATAGAAAAGAAGGCAGTTTAATAAAGCATGTGCCAGAGTAGACTGTTAGAGGAAGAAGAGGTAGAGGTAGGCCGAGGGAAACCTGGTTGAGGCCAATGAAAAGAGAAGCAGGAGAGGAGTGTTGATGGGACCTGAAGGAGATGGCAGGAGACAAATATTGGTGGAGAGAGTTCATCGAGGCCCTATGCATCCCATGGGGTGCCACAGGAAGTGAGTGATATATATATATATATATATATATATATATATATATATATATATATATATATATATATATATATATATATATATATATACAGTATATATGGAGCCTTTGTGGTACAGTGGTAAAGTGTGCTTTTTCGTACACTGAAGAACGAGGCTTCGCGCCCCGCCAGGATAATAAACTGTGGGAGCGTTCTTCCGGCCACGTACTGCATTGGCGGACAAAAGGGGTGCTGTGGATGCAAGCATACTAAAGTATGCTTGCATCCAGTCGGCTTGCGCTGGCCGATTACACTTGGTTCACAGACTACATACACACATACTAAGCCACTCCAACACAACAATTACTCTTACAAGCACCTTCTCACCCTACATAAAATCTTAACTAGACAGCCTAAGCCACTTGGTAGAGATACACTGGCTGTATCGTCCCCACTTCTGTAGGGATAAGCCGGTCCTGCAGTGGACACTCAAACGGCTGATGAGACGAGATTATATATATATATATATATATATATATATATATATATATCATCTAATCCTACGTTGCCCCATGAGGAGCGTAGAAGCCCAGGGCTAGGAAAGTTGGTCCTGGTATTTAAGATGGGTGACCAACCTCACTCATCCCTGAGTGGCATTACGTGGGCAAGAAATAATTATATATATATATATATATATATATATATATTGTTACGGAACAGAGAGAGATAATGAACACTTTAAGTGAGAATTCTAAAAATCACTACTGTCCCGTAAAGTTCCAGGTTCAAAACAAAAGAGTTAGGTAAAATTACAAGTTAAAGTTTAATGCTCAAACTAACAACTAAACATTCAGGACTGATAAGGATAATGTAATGGCAAAAAACAGGTTAAATATATGGTTAACTGCAATAGCCTCTATTAACACGAAATTAGCAAGTGTAAATTTATCTAAGTCAGCCCTGATAAAATGAGAAAACCGGATAATGCTCAGTGAATGCAAGATATAGTATTACAGATACAAAATATTATTACTACTGGCTGACGGCAAAAACTCCACACTAATCACAAAAACCTCACCAAGCCTACGAAATAACACCTTATGCTATACAGTACACGAAAATTGCAATAACACTTATACTCAAATTACACAGCTGCTAGATGGCTGGAGTTTTCCTGAGCACTCACAAAAATAATAACAACTCTACAGGGGAGGACAGAGATGTGAACAAAATGAGGAGTAGATCTAAGTGGCAATAATGCAGAGACTGAGCTCATTATATAGGGGCCGGCAGAGCTTGATACAACTTGTAAGAAGGACGCGCAAATGAAGCTATAGGGGACAAAGAGTTGACAATCCTGCTCTGAACAACAGAAAGAACGACTTACACTACTATAAGGGGAGAAAGGGGGAGTGAGGTACAACATGCTCCTGACCAAACATGCAGCATACTGTACGATAGAATCATACAAAGGATGATGAAATCATAGGTTATGTAACACCTCCCCACGAAGAAAAAGAAATTTACAAAGGAAATTTCTTATTACTCTAAAACAATCAGTCTAAAGTCTAGATAAGCAATCTTCAATAACATTTTCTTTCCCCTTGACATGTTGTATGTCTAATGAATACTCCTGAAGAAGTAGACTCCAACTTGTCAATCTCTGATTTTTATCTTTAAACTTACTAAGGAATTTCAGTGGGTTATGATCGGTATAAATGACTATGGGGTCAAAACCAGAACACAAATAAAATAAAAAATGCTGTAAACCCAAAATCAAGGTCAAAAGCTCTTTCTCAATAGTTGAGTAGTTCTTTTGACGTGGAGTGAACTTCTTACTGTAATAAGATACAGGGTGTTCAATACCCTGATCATCCTCTTGCAGCAAAACAGCCCCAGCTCCTGTATCACTTGCGTCAACAGCCATCTTAAAAGGCTTAGCAAAATTTGGAGTAGCGAGCACTGGCTGACTTAATAGGATAGCTTTAAGTTTGCTGAAAGAGGATTCACAGTTATCGGTCCAGACAAATTTAACTCCCTTTTTCAGTAGGTCTGTAAGTGGTGATACAAGAATTGAATAGTTAAGGACAAATCTCCTGTAATAACCTACCATTCCCAAAAATCTTTGTAGCTCTTTCCTACTTTTAGGATTGCTTGTCACTCAGTGTAGAGTCACCCGAAGGAGGAAGAAAGATGAAAGAATGAAGGAAAGAAAGACAGAAGAGGAAGGGAGGAAAAGAGGAAAGGGCAGTCGCCCGAGAGCAGCACTACGTCGAGTGAGTGGATGGTGAGCACCCTCACCTACCACCAAGCGCCCCCACCTACCACCAGGGATTAAAAAATAACATGCGATTACAATTCTAAAGCAGAACGATTCAAGCCAATATTATAATACAGAGGTTTATGTTGTGTTCATGTTGATTCAAGCCAATATTATAATACAGAGGTTTATGTTGTGTTCATGTTGACTCAAGCCAATATTATAATACAGAGGTTTATGTTGTGTTCATGTTACGGTGGACACACTGTATACTGCATTAGGGTAGACACACTGTATACTGCATTAGGGTAGACACACTGTATACTGCATTAGGGTGGACACACTGTATACTGCATTAGGGTAGACACTGTATACTGCATTAGGGTAGACACACTGTATACTGCATTAGGGTAGACACACTGTATACTGCATTAGGGTAGACACACTGTATACTGCATTAGGGTAGACACACTGTATACTGCATTAGGGTAGACACTGTATACTGCATTAGGGTAGACACACTGTATACTGCATTAGGGTAGACACACTGTATACTGCATTAGGGTAGACACACTGTATACTGCATTAGGGTAGACACTGTATACTGCATTAGGGTAGACACACTGTATACTGCATTAGGGTAGACACACTGTATACTGCATTAGGGTAGACACACTGTATACTGCATTAGGGTAGACACACTGTATACTGCATTAGGGTAGACACACTGTATACTGCATTAGGGTAGACACACTGTATACTGCATTAGGGTAGACACACTGTATGCTGCATTAGGGTAGACACACTGTATGCTGCATTAGGGTAGACACACTGTATGCTGCATTAGGGTAGACACACTGTATGCTGCATTAGGGTAGACACACTGTATGCTGCATCAGGGTAGACACACTATGCTGCATTAGGGTAGACACACTATGCTGCATCAGGGTAGACACACTATGCTGCATCAGGGTAGACACACTATGCTGCATCAGGGTAGACACACTATGCTGCATCAGGGTAGACACACTATGCTGCATCAGGGTAGACACACTATGCTGCATCAGGGTAGACACACTATGCTGCATCAGGGTAGACACACTATGCTGCATCAGGGTAGACACACTATGCTGCATCAGGGTAGACACACTATGCTGCATCAGGGTAGACACACTGTATACTGCATTTGGGTAGACTTACTGTAAACTCCAGTGAAGCTTTCGTATCGTGGGTGCCGTGTGTAGCCTTGGATGTGGTGTGGTAGGGTTGGAATGGCGGGTACAGCAGTGGTAACCTGACGTCAGTGAAAGCAGCCCACCCATGCACGGGAAGGTCACCCACGCCCACACCAGGGTTAGCAGTATATCAATGCACGGCCATAGTTTATCATCCTCAGCGCTGGAGGAGTGGAAGGTACAGGAAGCCAGGACCCGCTTTTCTCATGCGTTATTATTTTTTATTTTTTTCTGATCCCTCACCCATTCCTTTTCATCTGTGTCAATTGATTTCTTGCAATGCGTATAATGAAAAAAAATGGCAGGTTAAATATTCCCTGTTGTATTATTTTGACACTGATGATGATGCTTTGTAGTTAATAGCTGTAAAACATACTGTGGTTATCCATACATTAAATTTTTATTACTGTTAATATTCAGTGCTTGACTCGTCTGTGGGTTAAAAAGAAAAAGCTTTGAACCCTCTACCCTTTCAACAAATGCCTGATCCATCCCTACAACTTCCCTCCAATGAAAAAGTAGAGTACAAAA